>NC_044317.1:52697963-52999042 GCF_007474595.2 Lynx canadensis
AGTAAAAAAGAGCCTCTGGCTGAAGGCACAGCACACACAGACATCCGAGGTGGGCTGGAGCATAGAGTATATAGGAAACAATTAGAACTCGATGCTGGGTACGGAACAACACCGGTCGTGCCGGTGTGGGGACCTGGGAGAGGTAGGGGCCGGTGGGAGCGCCATGAGTCTGCTGGCCCTTGAGGGACGAAGCCGGGGATACAGTACAAAGGGCTCTGAGAATTTGAAGGGAGTGATTCATTTCTTTAGCTAGATTTTTCTTTATAATTATTATAAAAGTAATATATCGAAGTGATGTATCTCACGTGTTTTTAAAAAACCATTTAAAAGTTGATATAAAAGTTTTTAAGTTTCTTTCGTTTGAGAGAGAGAGAAAATACCTGGTTGTTTGCCCCAAGAAATGCGAACGTAGGCAAGGACATTGCAACAGCTTTAGGCAGAACAGCCTGATCTAGAAACAGCCGTGAACAGGGGGATGGATGGATAATCACGCGGGGATTGATTCATGCAGAATTCTACTCAGCTGCAAAAAAGGAAAAAAAATTCGAATATACACGCAGACACCAGGGGATGTCGAGGACGTTATGCTCAGCAAAGAAGGCAGGTGCCGGAGTGCGTTCCATAAGATGAATGTTCTAGAACAGCCAAGACCAGACAGCTCAATTTATGAGGTAAATGCAGGACAGAGGTCACCACTCGGGCAAGGGCGGGGACAGGTTAGGAAGAGACAGGAGGAAACTTTCTGGGGCCGTGGACTCCTGCATATCTTGATGGGAGTTCGGACTGCGTGAGGATGTGCGCTTGTCAAAATTCCCTTAAGATTAAGACATTTCTGGGGTGCCTGGGGGGGGGGGCGCTCAGTGGGTTGAGCGGTCGACTTAGGGTCAGGCCGTGGTCTCGCGGTTCGCGAGTTCCAGCCCCGCGTCGGGCTCTGTGCTGACGGCTCAGAGCCTGCAGGAAATCAGTATTTTTTGGAAGGAGAGGAGAGGGGGAGGGGGAGGGGAGAGGAGGAGGGGAAAGAGAGAAGAAATCTGAGGAGCTCACCCTGTGCCTAATGTTGGCCTGTGCTTCTAAAATTTTCTTTTTTAACGTTTTATTTATTTTTGAGACAGGGAGAGATAGAGTATGAACAGGGGAGGGTCAGAGAGAGGGAGACACAGAATCGGAAACAGGCTCCAGGCTCTGAGCCGTCAGCACAGAGCCCGACGCGGGGCTCGAACACACGAAGCGGTGAGAGCGTGACCTGAGCTGAAACCAAGAGACTGAGCCACCCAGGTGGCCCCTCCCCACCTCCTCCACTTAGATTTTCTAAACAGAAAGACAAATACGCATGTGCCTCGTTAAGCAAGTCTGCCGGACTTAAATGTAACCCCCCCAAGCCCCACCCACGTGAGGTGCTTAACACAGTAGAAATTCAAGGAGGACATGTTTGGGGTCAGGTGCTTCCACCGGTGGTTTCCAAGTCCCCTGAGATGTCTCTGGTCCCACCAGCCAAGGGCAGGGGTGGGGGGGTGGCGAGCACACAGCAGCCACTGCCACTATGATTTAATTCAGAATTCAAGATGCACGGAAGCCAGGACGTGGAAAATTCTAGTCTCACAACTACCCCAGACCCAAACCACTATCCGTCCTTATTTGTGATGCATTTCGAAGGAAGAGGCACACATCAGAACGTTTCATTGGAACCGGTCCCGTATGTGCTCGCGGGATATTCTTTTATTTTTTTTATTGGGAGGGGGAGGGGCAGAGAAAGAGAGAGAGAATCTTCTCAGCCCTAAAGCCCCGAGCCACCCAGACGCCCTAATGGGATTTTCTTTTCTTTTTTAACTTTTTTTTTTAATGTTTATGTACTTATTTATTTTAAATCCTTTTTAAAGTTTTTTAATGTTCATTTATTTTTGAGAGAGGAGAGACAGAGCATGAGCGGGGGAGGGGTGGAAAGAGGGGGAGACACAGAATCGGAAGCGGGCTCCAGGCTCCGAGCTGTCAGCACAGAGCCCGGTGCGGGACCCGAACCCATGTACCTGGAGATCATGACCTGAGTCGAAGTCGGATGTTTGACTGAGCCACACAGGCGCCCCAGTGTTTATTTCTGAGAGACAGAGACAGAGTGCAAGCAGGGGAGGGGCAGGGAGAGGGGGAGACACAGAATCGGAAGCAGGCTCGGGGCTCCGAGCTGTCCGCACAGAGCCAGACAGGGACGCGGCGCTCGAACTCACGAACCACGAGATCATGACCTGAGCCAAAGTCGGACGCTTAACCCACTGAGCCACCCAGGCGCCCCAGTGGGATTTTCTTTTCATACACGATGTTTTACATCACTGATTCTTGGAGGTGGGACACGGGAGAAGGGGAATTTCCGCTCCCTCCTCCTCCCCCTCCTAGTGGGGCCTGACTGATTTTAAGAAGTCCATAGCCAAAGAAATTAGTTACTAAGTATGAAAAGGACTGTGAAAGAAGCCAACAGGATGCTGAGCCGAATAACAATATAACAATGCGCCTGGAAGGGGGGGGGGGTTGTCTCCCGCTTTAGAGGGGGTGGTCTGCATAATGAAAATGTTGCCAAGTGATCTCCCAAAGAGGTGACTCTATAATCCCCCCGCCCCCCAACCCCAAGAGCGGGCAAGTGAAAAGCGCCTGGTTTCTCTCTGGACTGCGGCCAAGGCGTGAGTCATTGCACTGAGAAGGAGGTGCCCAGAGGAGATGGGGAGGCTTGCCCAGATGGGCTCCAAGCTTCTGGAATTTCAGGAGGTGAGGAAAGGCGCTCCCGCCACAGAGAAGGGCCCAGGCAAAGGCATGGGGCTGGGCTGGAGACCGCGCACGGTGTGCCCTGGGAATGAGGCACGGTGATCCCAGCTCCGGGCTCGGGGAGTCTGGCAGGGCTCCCCCAGAGAAAGGCAGGTTGGTCACAGGCCCCCGCCATGAGTCAGCAGGCTGGCTGTTAAAAGCATCCTGCGGCCCGATTGCATTCCTCAAGGGTGTCGCAGGAAGGGGGCGGTGCCCCTGCAGCCCCCCAAATCCCAGCAGCCCCCTCTCTCTCCTCCACTTTGCACAGACCGTTCCCCGCCCTCCTGCTCCCCCCCTCCCCATACTGCTTCCCAGGCCTCTCTCCGGTCCCTTCAGAGGACCCTCCCTTGACTCCCTTGATCTTAAATCGCCACCTTGGGAGAGGGGGGTGCTGGGTGGCTCGGTGGGTCAAGCGTCCGGCTCAGGTCAAGATCTCAGGGGTGAGTTCGAGCCTTGCTTCGGGCTCCCTGCTGACAGGGCAAGCCCGCTTGGGTTTCTCTCTCTCTGTCTCTCTCTCTCCGCCCCTCCTCCCCTCTCAAAAATAAATAAATACACTTAAAATATATCTATATATAATCGCAGCCTTTCCCGCACACTCCCTAACCCCCGCCCACCCCACCTGCCCCCATCACCGTCCGATACACCACATTTAAAACGTTCGGGGTTCATTTTTGTCCACTCAAACACACACCACAGTAGGGCTTTTTGTTTGTTTGTTTGTTTGTCCACCTACTCTGTGCCCCAGCGTCTGGCATACCGTAGGTGCTCAGTAAATCCTCGCGGGCTGAATGGAGCAATTTGACCCCGTCTCGGGCAAGAAGGCCTAAAGCTTCCGGGGCTATGGAGAGCTATCTTTGGACGTCAGACTGGAAGTCCCCTGGAAAAGAGGTCCCTGGTCCCCCCCCACCCCCCCCACCCCCCGCCGCTGCTCATTCTTCAAATGAGACCAGAGAGGCACAGCTTCTGTGTACATTCCTGCATAGCCAAGAAGGACACTGGCCAAAGGGATGTTTTGCTACAAGACTGGATAGTGGACTTTAAGCATTTATATTAAAGAGGCTCGTTAAAGAAAAACATACAGGGGCACTAAAAAAAAAAAAAAAAAAGATGGGGTGTCTGGGTGGTTCCATCAGTTAAGCCTCCACCTTCGGCTCAGGTCATGATCTCACGGTCTGTGAGTTCGAGCCCCGCGTCGGGCTCTGGGCTGACAGCTCGGAGCCTGGAGCCTGCTTCGGATTCTGCGTCTCCCTCTATCTGCCCCTGCTCCTCTCTCGCTCTGTCTCTGTCTCTCTCTCAAAAACTAAGTAAACATTAAGGAAAGAAAAGAAAAGAAGATCATACAGTAAAGTCGATTTGTGGGGGGGGGAGGGGCGTGTTTAGGTTTACGAATTTTAGCGCCTGTATAGATTTGTGTAACCATCACCAGCCTCAGGATACAGAACGGGTCCCATCCCCCCTTTGTGGTCACGCCCTCCGCATCCCTGAATGTCCTCACCGCCCCCCCCCCCCCGCCCCATCCCCACCTCGACTCCTACCCCCACGCCCACATCTCGTCTCTGTACAGCTTTGCCTTCTGGAAAACGTCCTGTTGGTTTCCCGTTGTCGGTTACGACAATTAACCACACGCCCCTGTGGCTGCGAGCGGGTCAGAAGTCTGGATTCGGTGCCACTGCGCGGAGATCCCCGTGTCGGCAGGAGCGCGTCCCTCCTGGAGGCTCTTGGGAGAGAATTCTCCTTCTGTGCCAGCCCCGACAGGCTTCCTGTGGTCTTTGGCTCTGGACTCCTTTTTCTGCCTCCAAATGCAGCCACTCGCATCTTCCTCGTTCCCTTCGGCTTCCGTGATCCTGGCTTCTCTCTCAGCCCCCCTTGCCTCCCTTTTAGAAGGACCCTTGTGATTACATTTAGGGTCCCCTCCCCTGCCCCCAATAATCTCCCCGTCTCGAAACCCTTCCCGTAACCACAGCTGTAAGATCCCACTTTCCCTGCAAATGTAACACACTCATACAGGCTCTGGGGACTGGGATGCGGACGTCTTCGGGGGCCACTGTCACATAGATGGAATTCTACAGGCTGGGGGCCGAGGCGGCGCCTTCGACACGCATCCATGGGTGGTCGTTCTCAGTGGCCGTTTCTCGTCTTTGCCAAGTAGCGCCGCGCAGTGTGGACGTCCCCGTTTGCCTGCGCACCTGCTGGAGGACGTCTGGGGTGTTCCCACTTTGGGGCGATTGGGAACGGTGTTGCTATAAACGTGTGAGTGCGGATATTGGAGTGAACATACGACTTCGTTGCTCTTGGGTGAACACGCAGGAGAGGGAGAGAAGCCGTTTTAAAATGTGGGGGGGGGGTATTTATTTATTAATTTATTTTAATTTTTTTTAACGTTTATTTATTTTTGAGGCAGAGAGAGAGCATGAACAGGGGAGGGTCAGAGAGAGAGGGAGACACAGAATCTGAAGCAGGCTCCAGGCTCTGAGCTGTCAGCACAGAGCCCGACGCGGGGCTCGAACTCACGGACCGTGAGATCATGATCTGAGCTGAAGTCGGACGCTCAACCGACTGAGCCACCCAGGCGCCCCGAATGTTTATTTATTTTTGAGAGAGACAGAGACAGTGTGAGCAGGGAAGGGCCAGAGACAGAAGGAGAGAGAGAGAGAGAGAGAGAGAGAGAGAGAGAGAGAATCCCAAGCAGGCTCCACACTGTCAGCACAGAGTCCGAACTGGGTCTCGAACTCACAAAACCTCAAGCTCATGACCTGAGCTGAAACTTGAGAATCGGACACTTAACCGACAGAGCCCCCCCCTACCCAGGCGCCCCGAGAGAGAATCTGCTTTAAAATCTGCTTACATTAAGATAGTTCAGGGAGGGGCCCCTGGGGGGACTCCGTCAATTAAGAGTCCGACTTTGGCTCAGGTCATTATCTCGAGGTTCGTGGGTTCGAGCCCTGTGTCAGGCTCTGTGCAGACAGCAAAGAGCCTGCCTGGGATTCTCTCGCTCTGCCCCTCCCCTGTTCGTGCTTTCTCTGTCTCTCAAAATAAATAATTAAACGAGAAAAGATGTATAGTTCAGTGAGATATTTTAACATACAGTATATAATGCAATACAGTATGATAATAATATTCCCCAAGGAGTTTAATACTCCCGTGACCAAGGGGAAGCAGGTGAAGACATACTCAGAGAGGTTATGTGAGGTCAAACCCATGTCTCCTTGACCACCCCCCCCATCTGGAACCCCCCACAGCCCCTGCCCAGAAAGAGCACACCTGGAAAGAATCGAATTCGGGGGGCTACCTCATGGCCCTTGGTGGTTAGGGGCCACACCCGCTTGGGTACAAATCCCGGCTCTGCCCTCCGTAGCTGTGTGACATCAGCCCAGTGACTTTGCCTCTCTGTGCCTCCATTCCACATCTGTAACACGGCGATAGAAATACCACCCACCTCCTAGCTTTGTGGAGGGAATAAATGAATTCAGGGCCATCACGTCGTGGGGATCGCTGTGCCAAGGGGGCGCTCTCAGCATTATTTAAAAAAAAAATTTTTTTTAAAGGTTTATTCATTTTTCCGAGACAGAGAGACAGAGTGTGAGCAGGGGAGGGCTACAGAGAGAGGGAGACACCGAATCCGAAACAGGCTCCAGGCTCCGAGCTGTCGGCACAGAGCCCGTCGCGGGGCCCCGAACTCACGGACGGCGAGATCATGACCTGAGCCGAAGCCGGACGCCCAACCCACTGAGCCTCCCCAGGGCGCCCCAGCCTTATTTTTATTTCTTCAACGAATGTTGACTGAAGGGCTTCCCTGCGTATTCGGGTGCTTGGGATACACTGGGAATCGTGGGTATTCGGGTGCTCAGTGTATCGAGACAGAGGGAAACAAAAGAAAACAAACGCCTAAAATCCCTGGTCTCACGGAGCTTACTCGCCAGAAGGAAGGCAATCAACAATGAAAGAAACACGTAAACCTCGAGGGAGGGAGGGAGGGAGGGAGGGAGCCTCTCAAGGGCTCCAGAAAACGACACAGGGGGAGGGGAAGGGGGAGGCTCAGCTGTAAACAGGGCGGGTGGCCGAGGCCTCAGGGACGAAGTGCAGGGGTGATCTCGGAGCACAGGCAGGAGGTGAGGGTGCTAGTCACCCAATGGAAGACAGATCAGTCAGTGCAAGGGCTGTGGGGCAGGCCTGGGCCTGAAGGGCCGGGAGGGTTTCTGACGAGGGAGAGCCAACAGCCTAGTTAGTTTCTAACCAATTCTGAGAACCGACCACGGTGGGTGGGGAGGGGGGGGCGGGGCGCTGGAAGCAGTGAGATCAGCAAGGAGGTGACCCGGTGACCCTGGCTTTTAATGCTTCCTCCTTGTCCAGAAGCCCAGAGAGGTTATTCAAGGTCACAGAGCTAGCTGGTAGCTGAGCCTGAGTTCAAATCCAAGGTTACCCAACCTCAGCCTGTCTGCCTTCCCCACCGTCGCTGCCCCTGGAGATGGTGACGAGGCACCCCACCCCCGGGGGGATCTGAGCTGGGGACCGATGTGCTCATGGCACGGGTCGTGTGCCAGGCACCGGGGATAAAATACTGAATGTGACGGACGCACTGTGGCCTCGCGGCAGAGGGAAGGGGTGAAGGTGCCTTGACAGGTACGGTACCGAGACCACCTAGGAAGGCGGCTGTGTGGCCTTAGGGAAACGCGTTAACCTTTCTGGGCCTCCGTTCCTTCTGGCACGAGGTGATGTTCTCAATACCCGCTTCATGGGATTCTAGAAGTCTGATAGTGTGTGTGTCCTCGGCTGAGAGTCTCTTCACGAGTGGGGGCGCCCGGGTGGCTCAGTCGGTTGAGCCTCCGACTTCGGCTCCGGTCAGGATCTCGCGGCGTGTGGGTTCGAGCCCCGCGTCGGGCTCTGTGCTGACCGCTCGGGAGCCTGGAGCCTGCTTCAGATTCTGTGTCTCCCTCTCTCTCTCTCTCTCTGCCCCTCCCCTGCTCACGCTCTGTCTCTCAATAATAAATAAATAAATAAATAAGTGTTAAAAAAAATTAAAAAAAGAATTTCTTTATGAGTGGCCCCCACCCCCCACCCCCCTGCCTCCTCCCCTGCTGGAGGCAGAGGGAAGTCAGAGGTCTGAGGAGGGCAGAGAAATGGGCAGACCCAGGCTATGCAGGGCGTTGAGTTCCAGGCTGAGGGGCTGCGGCCAGGTGCGGGATGGGCAGGCGGGAGGGACTGGAGGCCACGAGAATGAGGAGGCTGGGTTGAGGGCCCGGAGGGCGAGGAGGAGACCAGAGCTGGATGGGGGCAGTGGGGACAGAGAAGGAGGGCCAGCGCCTGGCACACGGTGGGGTAGAAGGCCTCAGGGCCGATGCCTTGGGCCATTAGACTCTCATGTCCGGGAGGGAGGTGGGGGGGGTCTCCCGAGCAGGGCAGGCCAGGCATCTTCCGGGAGGCCCAGTGGGTCCTTGGCCAGCTGCCCGTCGTGTTGGCCGTGGAGCCCACTGTCTGTTTCTCCTGCAGGCCTCTGACCCAGCTCAATAGTTACCCCCATGCCTCTGCTCCCATCGAGCGACTGCCGTGTGCCTGGTGTGGGGCACGTGGTGTGGGGACACGGCGGGCTCGTCACCCAGCGAGTGGAAAGGTCACCCCGGGGCCAGGTTTGATTTACAAGGTTGGGAGAGAAGGCACACGGCACCTGTTCTAGGACACCCAGTGAGGTCCGGCCACGCGGGAATCGGGGGGGGGGGGGCTCCGTGGCCTCTACACTCTAGCGCAGACGAGGACAGGGGACCAAAGTCTTGGCTGGAGGACTGGCAGATCCCAAGGACCGGAAGGGGGAATGATGCTCAGCGCGCTGGGGAGATTCGGCTGGAGGGTGGGGTGCGTGGGGAAGGGGGGACTGGAACAGAAAACCGTCTGCAGGGCTGAGGTTCAAATCCCAGCCCTGCCTGGAACTTGCTTTATGGTCTCGGCCAAACCACTTCCCCTTCCTAATCTTCCTTTTCTTATCTGTAGCCGTCGTAACACGGAGGGACATCCCAACCCTACCCCGTTCATGCCGTTATTGATCGGATACTGATTCATTTATTGAGCGGTTGTTTGTTCTGGGCTCAGAGGGCACGGTCGTGAGGTTTGGAAAGAGGCCTGCAAAGAGAGCAGACTTTGGGCATCTCTAAAGGCCCGACAGGGGATTTTTGAAGGGCTGGGTACCGAGAACCACTGAGGTGGGGGGAAAAGGTCATAACAAAAGCTCTTTGACTTGACTTCGTTTTTTTCTAGGGAAATCCCTTCCTTCATTCACATGAATGAAGGAACCCCCACATTCATTCAGTTAGTCAAATACTGGCTGAGCACCAACCATGTTCCCCCAGGGCCTCCTGGGGTGGGGCAACGACCCTCGATTTGCAGGTTGTAAACGCTGAGAGAGGGGGGAGGTCTGGGGGAGGAGGACACCCTCATATTTATTCATGTATGCAGTCACAGACTGTTTCAGGGACTCCTGACAGGCACAGGATCCGTTTTCCTGTCGCGTAAACTGGGGAGGAAGTTTCTCCAAGTTGCTGTCAGACCAAAGACTGAAATAGCACTGCCCACTAAAGGGAGCTCGTTTCCGGAGTGGTTATCAGAAGCCAAGCGCTTAACCTAGATTATCCCTTTGAATCCTCAGGTGCGATTAAAACCATGGGGTAGAGATTACTATTATCCTCATTTGACAGATGAGGCAACCGAGGCTCAGGAGGTGAGATCCGCCGCCCAAGGCACGGAGAGAGTCAAGGCCCAGGCACTTGGCCCCCAGTCGGCCTGATGGTAACTGACCACCTCGGAGCGCCCACGCATTGGGCTCATCTGCCTAGCAACCAGTGACATCACCAAGCCCACACCCACACTCAACCTTTGAGGGGGAAATGACGTCATCACTGAGCAGTAAAGTGACTAAAAGGTGCTGAGGGCTTACTGTGTGCCCCTCCTCTGGACACACACAATGCCCAGCGTCAGCTCTATTACTGTGTCTGGCCACGATAATTGTAGGAGGGCCCGGCTGACTCTGGCTGAGGGAGGACTCCGGGTCTCAGGGTTGTGAGTTTGAGCCCCGTGTTGGGTGTAGAGATTACTACTTAAAAAATAAAATCTCTCTTTTTTTAATTTTTTAAAAATTTGTATTTATTTTTGAGAGAGAGAGAGACAGCGTGTGAGCAGGGGAGCAGCAGAGAGAGAGGGAGACGCAGAATCCGAAGCAGGCTCCAGGCTCCGAGCCGTCAGCACAGAGCCCGACGCGGGGCTCGAACCCACGAACTGTGAGATCATGACCTGAGCCGAAGTCGGACGCTCAAGCGACCGAGCCACCCAGGCGCCCCGAAAATCTTAAGAAAGCCCCCAAACAGGAATTCTTGCCCAGATTTATTGAATGCAGGGCTCCATTTTAATATTTTTGTGTCTATTGACGCATTATATTTTCCCACTGTCCTTATTTTTTAACAAAATTAGCAGGGGTTCTCTCTCTCTCTGCCGCTCCCCTGCTTGCCCCCCCCCCAAAAAATAAACAAACATTTGAAAAGAAACAACAGTGGTTTTAAGGTAAATAAATAAATAGTTAAAAAATAAAATTAAGACAGGTGTTTTAATGGGAAGCTTCCCCCCCCCCCCCCCTTAACTGCTTTGTTTATTGGTTCACTGAATACTTTGTTAAAGTAAAACACGGATCTTTGGTCAACAACTCAAGGAATTTTGCAAGGTAGGCATACCGTCACCAGACCCCCATCTGCCCCCACCCTGTCAGCCCCTCCTCCCAAGGATAACTGCCGCCTGCCTTCTAGCACCTTCTACCGTACTGTCTTGTACTTGAACTTCCCATAATTGAAATCATGGGGTCTGGACGGCTCGTGGCTCATCTTTGGCTCAGCCCCTTGTGTTTCCGAGTTTTCGTCCGTGTGGACCCCACCCCTCTTTATATAACAAGAGTATCTATATAACAGCCTCTTTACTATCCCGAAATGCAACCCACAGGCAGTGTAACCTACTTACACACGTACTCCCCCCCCCCCCATTTCAATGTATTGTCCTCCGTGTATTATAGCGGGACACCATCGCAAAGTAGCACGGTGTCGCGGCTCAGAACTCAGATCGAGTTCTGCGGGGGAAGGGAAGCTTACACCGCTCTCGGAAGGGGGTCCTCCTTAAGGCGAGGAACCAATGTGTGGACTCCAAGCCTAGGTGGGGGGGAGGGATGTTGATTTAGGGGGAGGGAGCAAGTGACAGCAACTTGTCTCATTTTGAAAGCTGACAGACCCTCCTAACGTTCCAGAAAAGTGACACAGAGTACCTTTCTGGCTTCATCCCCTTTGAACCTGTGTCTCCTCCTCCCGCACATACTTTCACGCCAGATGCCCTAGGACAGGTGAGGCGGCGATGCGACTTCTGGGAATTCTGGGAGTTCCTGCGGCCAGCCGGCCTGCACGAATGCGACCACGCTCCCTGACTGCGGACCTGATAAATACCCCCAGGGAAACTCAGTAAAAAGTATCCCCACCTCTGTGTCACCTTACTGGTTTTTTTTAATGGTTATTTATTTTTGAGAGAGAGAGCCCGTGGGCACCCAAGTGAGGCAGGGGCAGAGTCAGAGGGAGACAGAGGGTCCGAAGTAGGGGAGGGGCAGGGGAGGGGGCGGACAGAGGATCCAAAGCTGGCTCTGTGCCAGGTCCCCCAAATGCCCACCCCCTCTCCCATGCCAGGGGCAGGAGACCCCCCGGGGGGAAGCTCCGGGTGGAAAGACACAGTGGGGTACGTGGATTGCTTTTAAAACAGCTCACCCGGGAAAATGTTACTTCCGGGCATGGCCCTGTGGTCGCTTGGTGGGGCTTTTTCCGGAAAGGCAGCTCAAGTGAGGGGCTGAAGCCTAACACTGTTTCAGTTGCAGGGGTGGGGGGTGGGGGTGCCTGGCTGGCTCACTCGGTAGGGGTGCCACGCTTGAGCCTGAGGGTTGTAAGTTCAAGCCCCGCCTTGGGGTGTAGCGATTACTTAAAAATAAAATCCTGAAAAAGAAAATAAATAAATAAAAGCATGTGTTAATTTCTTTAAAAAAAATTAAAAAAAATAAAATCCTGGGAGCACCTGGGTGGCTCAGGCTGTTGGGTACCGGACTCTCGATTTCGGCTCAGGTCGCGATGTCCCGTTTCATGAGTTCAAGCCGCGCGTTGAGCTCTGGGCTGGCAGTGGGGATCCTGCTTGGGACTCTCTCTCTCTCTCTCTCTCTCTCTCTCTCTGTCCCTCCCCCACTTGTGCCCGTTCCTTCTCTCTCTCAAAATGAGTAAATAAACCTAAAAAAAATGAAAAGGGCATCTCAGCCTCATGGTGACCCCTGGATGGGGTTTCATAAACGGGCTTTGCCAGCCCTGTGGCCTTGCACAAAAGAGTGGGCACGACACATAATTTCTGTGGCTTCGATTTCCTCGTTGGTAACATGGCGGGGGGAGGGGGTGACTTCGCCTCTCCCTCGAGGGTTGGGGCAAAGAATCGATATAAGGAAAGCACTTAGCCCCACTTTGCAGATGTGAAGTGTTCCATGTTCCACCGGCTGTGTGGCTTTGGGAAAGTCACCCAACCTCTCTGTGCCTCGCTCTCTTCATTCCTAAAAGGGGGATGCTAATCACTGTCACCGCATAGGATTGTTGTGGGGTTCTGGTAAACCATTCCCAGTTGGCAGATGAAGAAATGAGGTTCAGGGAAAGTTTGTCGCCAGGATTCTCTAGCTAGGGGGGTACCCCTCCCGTCTCCCCGCTCACCGTCCCTCCTGCCCTGAGATTTCTCTGCCCCCCCCCCCCCCCCCCGCGCCTCCGTGGGTGACCTCAGTCCTCGTCTCCTCCCCAGTCCTCACGGTGTCTCCCCCATATTCCAACAGCCAGAACTTGTCAGGCGAATACTTCAGGTACAAGGGGATCCCCTTCCCCGTGGGCATCTACTCACCCGAGAGCATCCGCAAGGTCGAGAACGCTGATGTGCAGGACGACGACATCTTCATCATCACCTACCCCAAGTCAGGTACCTGCTGGGAGGGGTTGCTGGGGGTGGGGTGGGGAGGTGGCCACAGAGGCTGAGACGGGCGCACCCAGGGGAAGGAGGCAGAGGAAAGAGTGGGGGGGAGGCCTGAATCTGCTCAGAACCTGGAGCTTGGGCGTTTGCACTGGCGGACCCCTCCGCTAGGTGTCGCTCTTCCCCCCCCACAACCAAGTGGGCTCATCGCCCTCGGGGAAGCCTTCCCGGGGCCTCCGGGGCTGCAGCACCTGTCCCCACCCTGTCCCGCTCTATCCCCTTAAACTCGCCTCTACTCTTCTTCTCAGCCCTTGTCGCCACCGGCCACTGGGCTGTGTTTTTGGTTGTTGATTTAGCCTCCGATCTCCCCCCCACCCCCCACTAGAACATGAGCTCTTGGAGGACAGCTTAGTGTGCCTGGATCGCGGCTGTATTCTTGGAGCCTAAGTCGGTGCCTGGCACCCATTCAGTAAATATTTGCGGAAGGAAGTGGGGGCGGAGGGAGGGACGATCTTCATTTTCTCCCTCCCTCCCCGAAACGCTGCTTATTCTCTGCCATGGGTGCAGACGCGGCTGTGAACTGGGGAGACATTTGTCAGTTTCTCGGGCGAGACAGGCTTTACGTAAACCGGCGCTCACTCCTTTGACTATATAATTAGGGTTGGGGGGGGGGTAACCTCGAGGAAAGGTGCAGAGAGCGTTGAATGTAGGTAACAAGAGACCGTCTGGGGGATGAGCGCAGGCTTTGAGGGGGAGAAGATGTTCCTGCCGAGATCTGGAAGCCGCAGAGGCGTTTGAGTGGGAAAGGGTGTCCTAGACGACGGAGGAATGGCACACGCCAAGGCCCGGGGGTCGGGGGAGGCTTGAGGGAATCGAAGGAACAAGAGGGGATCAATGAGGCTGTGGTGCAGGGGGCAGTGGAAGAGGCTGGGAATGGGGGCAGGGGGCGCCCGGAGGATGAAACATCCCTACTTCATGTCTTTGTCAGAATGTGTTTGAAAATTTTCAAAATAGGGCTCTCCGATAGAGTTCTGTGAGGGGTCCTTTTGGAGATATTCACGTACCATGTGGTTTATCCATTTTAAAGTGTACGGTTCAGGGCACGTGGGTGACTCAGTCAGTTAAGCGTCTGATTTCGGCTCAGGTTATGATCTCACGGGTCGCGGGTTCGAGCCCCGCACGGGGCTCTCTGCTGTCAGCCCAGAGCCCGCTTCAGATCCTCTCCCCTCTCCCTCTTCCCCTCCCCGCTTGTGTTCTCTCTCTCTCTCTCTCTCTCTCAAACAAATAAACATTAGGGGGCGCCTGGGTGGCTCAGTCGGTTAAGCGGCCGACTTCAGCTCAGGTCATGATCTCTCAGTCCGTGAGTTTGCGCCCCGCGTCGGGCCCTGTGCTGGCAGCTCAGAGCCTGGAGCCTGTTTTGGATTCTGTCTCCCTCTCTCTGACCCTCCCCTGTTCATGCTCTGTCTCTCTCTGTCTCAAAAATAAATAAAACGTTAAAAAAAATTAAAAAATTTTTTATTAATAAAATAAACAGATAAACATTAAAAAATCTTTACAAAATAAAGTGTACAATTCTATGGCAGTAACGTATTCACGGATTTGTGCAACACGTCACCACAATCCATTTTAGAACGTTTAGAACAAGATACCCATCAGCCATCACTCCTCAAACCCCACCTCCCCGACCCCAAACCTTAGGCAACCATTAACCTGCTCTCTGACTATGGATTTGCCTTCACGTCTGACTTCTTTCATTTAGCATGTTTTGGGGGCTCATCCATGTGGTAGCGCGGGTCAGGGCTTTGTTCCTGTTTATGGCCAAGTACGGTTCATACTATTTTTCTTTCTTTCTTTCTTTCTTTCTTTCTTTTTTAACGTTTATTTATTTTTGAGACAGAGAGAGACAGAGCATGAACGGGGGAGGGGCAGAGAGAGAGAGGGAGACACAGAATCTGAAACAGGCTCCAGGCTCTGAGCTGTCAGCACAGAGCCCGATGCGGGGCTCGAACTCACAGACTGCGAGATCATGACCTGAGCCGAAGTCGGCCGCTTAACCGACCGCGCCACCCAGGCGCCCCATTTTTTTTTTCATTTTTTTAATGTTTAGTGACTTTTGAGAGACAGAGAGACAGAGCATGAGTGGGGGAGGGGCAGAGAGAGAGAGAGGAAGACGCAGAATCTGAAACAGGCTCCAGGCTCCGAGCCGTCGGCACAGAGCCCAACGCAGGGCTCGAACTCACGAACCGCGAGATCATGAACTGAGCTGAAGTTGGACACTTAACCGACTGAGCCTCCCAGGCGCCCCCTGGGCCTACCGCTTTTTTGTTTATTCATTGGTCAGTTGATCAACACTTGGGTTGTCTGCGCTCTTTGACGGTCAGGAGTAATGCTTCTAGGAACATGGCCATTCATTTCCATTTCCCTCAGAGTTCTAAGTTTTGAGAGACACATACGGTCATACAACCCCCATCGCAACCAAGATACAGAACCGCTTCCTCACCCCCAAAATCCCTTGGCACCCGTTCGTGGTCTGCTCCTCCCTCACCGCCAGCCCCCGGCAACCATGGCGGCTTACCCCCCCCCCAAGTTTTGCCTTTTCCAGAATGTCACACAGATGGGCTCATACTGTGTGCATCTTTGGAGACCGATTTCCTTCACTCAGCATATTCTACTTTCGATTCATCCAAACTCTTGGATTTTTTTTCTTTTCTTTTTTTTTTTACTGCCGAGAAGTATTCCATTCTATGGATGGACTGTGGTATATCCATTCATCTCTTGAAGGACATTGGGGTTGTTCCCAGATTGGGGTAGGTATGAATGAATACACCTGCTATGAAGCTTTGTGTGCAATTCCACGCATGCAGATGTGTTTTCATTTATCTTGGGTAAATCCTTAGGAATGAGACTGTTGAGGGGCACCTGGGTGGCTCAGTTGGTTAAGTGACCGACTGCGGCTCAGGTCACGATCTCTTGGTTCACGAGTGAGCCCCACGTGGGGCTCTGTGCTGACGGCTCCGAGCCTGGAGCCTGCTTCGGATTCTGTGTCTCCCTCTCTCTCTCTCTCTCTGACCCTCCCCCGTTCATGCTCTGTCTGTCTCTGTCTCAAAAACAAACATTAAAAAAAAAATTTTTTTTTAAACAAGTGAGGGAGGATTAAACTACCAAGAGGTGAAGAGAGCCCCAGGGGACACAGGAAGGGTCACTGGGGGCCCGCGGCACTGCTGGCCGCTGTCCGGTCACCAGAGCAGCAGGGAAGGGCCCGGGAGAACCTGGAAGGGAACCCCGTCCTCCTGCCGGGCTCCTCCAGCGCCCTCTACTGGCCGCTGCCGGAGAACCGTTCACAGGGTCCGACCCCAATATCCCGAAACAGGGCAACCAAGAATGAATTTGGAGGCGAGAGGCAACCCATTAAGAACCCGGGCGGGGTTATTGTTAGAATCCAGGGAACTAGAGGGGCGCCTGGCTGGCTCAGTCGGCGGAGCGTGTGATACTTTGACCTGGGGTTCGTGGGTTCGAGCCCCACGTTGGTCACGGAGATTACTTAAAAAAAAAAAAAACCCACAGAGAATCCAGGGCAATATGATACTAATGACAGGTGATTGTCAATGTTATTATTTTTTTCTATTTCTCATCTGACCTGCCTATATCCTCGTGGAATCCGGACGTGTGAACTGGGCCATTTGATGAGATCCCTTCCTGCTACGTGACACACGGGTGTCCCCACAGAGATCAAGGGGCTCCTCCCGAGAAGGGGCAGTGAAGAGAGCTGAGATTTTAAGTCCAGATGCCTGGATTTAATTCCAGCTCCCTCTGTGTTTGGACACGATGCTTCTGTCCTCATCCGCGAGCCGCGGAATCTCAGACACGAAGGCCTGCTAGAAGCTTCTGTGTCATTTCTTCAAACTCCAGTTGGTGGAGGGATGGAGGGAAGTTGGGGGAAATCCAGGCTGCCTCAGGCATTCCGGCTCCTTCCATCTCATGGCTTGCCATCCCCGGGAGCCCCAGTTTCCACTGGGGCCCCGCATCCAGCCAGCAGAGAGGGAAGAAGAGAGAGTGGCGGGGGGAGGGGGGGACACGTAGGAGGTGTTTATGGGCCAGCCCTGGAAATGGCTGCCACCTGCACTTCCTTGGCCAGAACTCGGTCACACGGCCCCACATGTAGCTGCCGGAGAGGCCGGAGAAGTGGGGTCCCCTCACCTCCCTGGTGGGGAAAGGAAATGGGGTCGGTGGACAGCCAGCCGGTCTCTGTCACTTCCTCGCCTTGCCGCCAGCTGTGAGGCTCTGGGCCGTCAACCTCCGTAGCGAGTCGCCCTGTAAAGCCCAACACGACTCTGTCTGTTCCCCCCCTCCTCTCCCCCGCACCCGTCCCCGCCCTTTGATTGATTGGCCCAATTTCTCCTGACAGGGACCAACTGGATGATTGAGATCCTCAGCTTAATCCTAAAGGACGGGGACCCATCCTGGATCCGCTCGGTGCCCATCTGGAAGCGGGCGCCCTGGTGTGAGACCATCCTGGGTGCCTTCAGCCTCTCGGAGCAGCCCAGACCCCGCCTCATGAGTTCTCACCTCCCCATCCAGCTCTTTGCCAAAGCGTTCTTCACCTCCAAGGCCAAGGTGCAGGAGGAGGGAGGCGTGTGGGGGTGGGGGAGCGCATAACTAAGGGGTGAATTCAGCACGGTATTTACGCAGCACCTACTATGTGCCTGATCTAGAACGGCAGTAAATAAATGCGCAGCAATGCCTGCCTCGCAAGCCCACATTCTAAAGGGTGGCAGGCCGAGAGAATAAAGAAGAAAAGTCTCCTCGTGGGCAAAGGTGATGACTTCACGAACAGCCCGCAGGGGTGGGCGAGGAGGGCAGAGCGCGCAGGCGGGAGGCAACGGTGGGCCCCACGGCGTGGGAAGGGGTGGCCCGCGCGGAGGTGAAGAGAAGAGGCTGAGCTGGGGTTGTATGTTGAAGGCGGAACCAGCAGTAGGATTTGCTGGCAGATGGGGCGTGGGTGTGAACCAGATGAGTCAAGGGTGACTCTAGGGCGTTTGGTTTGAGCAACTGGGAAGATGATGCTGATGTCAACTGACTTGGGGAGGCCGGGAGAGAGGCTCGGGGGAAGGCGGGAGCTCTGTCGGGGCCCGTGGACGTCCAGGTGGAGGGTTGCCAGCGGGCAGTGAGGCAACCGAATCAGGATTCGATAGGACACGCGTCTCTGGAATCGGCTGGTCGACCCAGAGGTGGATGGGGCCGTTAAAGGCAGGAGACTGGTCGCATCACCAAGGAAGCGAGTGTAGACAGAGGAGCCCCCCGGGACCACCCCCCCCCCCCCCCGCCGCCCGGTCAGGCTCACGGCTTTGCTGCGAGGAGGCCCAGATCTCGGCCAAGCTGCTGCACCCACGGCCGCAGAGAATCCCAGCAAAAGGACCGAGGCTAAAGTCAGTGGCGGAAGGAGGCGTGTGGGTCAGCGTCCAGGTGTCTGTCCCAGAGCAGAGCTGCCTGACCCTCCCGGCAGCGACATGGGATGACACGCGAGCCTTGGCATCCGGGGTGTTTGTCGGGGCGGACCGCCCGGGTGGCTGACCGTGGTCGTGGGGAAGGAGACGGTGGCCAGGAAAGGAGCCATCTGGTGGGGCTGACGCAGGCTTGGTTGTGGAAGAGGAAGGAAGCTGTAATCAGCTAGGAGCCAGGGAGCCGGAGCCTTGAACGCCAGGCCCAGAGGCGAAGAGGGTCAGTCAGTGCCTCTCACCTTGATCAACCCCATCCTGAGCCCCCCGTGCCTTCCTCCTCCTGTTTTATGTATTCAGAGAGGGGTGGGGAGGCGCAGAAAGAGAGGGACAGAGAGAGTCCCAAGCAGGCTCCATACTGAGAGCACAGAGCCCAATGTGGGGTTCCATCTTGCCAACCGTGAGATCATGACCTGAGCCGAAATCAAGAGCCGGACGCCCAACCGACTGAGCCACCCGGCGCCCCCCCCCCCCACACCGTCCTCCGGTCTTAATTCCCTTGAAGCCAACCTGTCACCCCGCCTGGTCTGGGAACAGTCCCCGTGTCCTGCTGGAATGTGGCTGCAGGGAGGTCTCCCCATCCTCTGGGATGAGATGAACTTGATCTAAGCCACTGTTGGCGGGAAAGTCCCCTGAGAAGTCTACCCTGAGGCCTTCCTGCTGCAGGCCCAGAAACAGAGAAGGCTTGGGGGCATGCAGTCTTTGGGGTGGGGTCCTGCCTGTGTGCGACACCTTCTCCCCTCTCCCCAACACCCATACGCAGGCGATCTACATGGGCCGGAACCCCCGGGACGTGGTGGTCTCGCTGTATCATTACTCCAAGATCGCCGGGCAGTTGAAGGACCCCGGCACACCTGACCAGTTCCTGCAGAACTTTCTCAAAGGCGAAGGTGAGGACTGGGGCAGAGTGGGGGTCCGGAAGGGGTGCCCCTCTTGGTCAGGAAGGGGGCAGGGGAGGGGGTAAGAAGGAGAGAGAGAGGCAGGGATACAGGGCGTGATTGACAGTGAAGGCGACAGGTGTGTAAGAGACCGAGCGACGATGACAGACACAGCAATGGGGAGAAAGAAGTGGAGAGAGACTGAGAGGCCCAGAGTGAGCAGGAGACAGAAGGAAACGGAGACAGACAGACAGACACACAGATACAGAGAAGGGAAGAAACAGAGACAGAAAATCAGAAAAGGGGCAGAAACAGAGAGAGATGGGGAGACAAAGGTTCTCTCTCCGGGGGCCAGATGTGGGGGGGGGGGCTTGGGGGAGGCATCCAGCCCCGAGGTACCATGCCCGGGGCCATGTGGGGGGCTAGTCAGGCCC
The DNA here is from genome assembly GCF_007474595.2 of Lynx canadensis. Classification (NCBI taxonomy): domain Eukaryota; kingdom Metazoa; phylum Chordata; class Mammalia; order Carnivora; family Felidae; genus Lynx; species Lynx canadensis. The sequence continues at coordinate 52,717,551 of NC_044317.1, forward strand.
CCCTGGTCCCCCAGCGGGGGTGGCCCTGCTGCCCGGCCCTCATCCACCTGCCCCTCCGCCCCGCAGTGCAGTTTGGCTCCTGGTTCGACCACATTAAGGGCTGGATTCGGATGAAGGGCAAAGAGAACTTCCTGTTCATCACCTACGAGGAACTGCAGCAGGTGATCCCGCGCCCCCACCCCCACCCGGCCCCTCCCTCCCCCTCCCCTCCTCCCGCCCCCTTCCCTTCCCCCAACACACCAGGTACCGGGGGCACAGCGGTGAACAGAGCAGAGTCCTGAGCCGGGGAGCAGGAGAGGGGCCATGGGCAAACAAAGAAAACAGATGGCAGCTGGAGAGCAGAGAGAAAAGGCAAGGCGGAAAGGAAGATAAGGAATGTGTGGGGGCACAATTTTAAATAGGGTGGTTGGGGAGGCCTCCGGGAGAAGATAACACTTAAGCAAAGATCTGGAGGTCAAGGACGACCCAGGGGGATAGCTGGTTGGGGGGGGGGGGTCTCAGGCAGAAGGAACCCGCCAGTGCAAAGGCCCTGAGGTGACAGCACACGCTTGATGTGTTTCCAAGGGGAGCAGAGAAGGATGTGGCCAGAGCCGCCCGAGTGGGGGTAGGGGTGGGGGTGGGAGACAACAGCAAGGACCTTGGCTTTTCTCTGAGGAGGTGGGAGCCAGGGGTGGGCCCTGAGCAGGCGAGGCGGTAGGAAAAGCACGGAACCGTGGCGCGTGGGGAGTGAGCTCCAGGGATGGCTGTGGCCTGGAAGGCAGAAGGAAACAGCCTTTGGAGTTAGACGGGGATCCTGTCTGGACCCCACCAGACGTCCCCGGAGCAGGCACCTGGGAGGGAGATGCCTTCCGGCTGGGGCAATCAGGGAGAGTTCCCTGGAAGAAGTGCCGTGTCAGAATGCCCACTGCTTTGCCCCGCTGCGAGGAGGATGCCGTAGGGAGCCCCCGGCATAGCACGACCGTCTGACAAGGTACCCCAAAGTGTTAATATAGTGCGCAAAGTAAAAGCGACTAGGTCCCGAGGCAGGACCTGTGGGATCGGCAATAACGAGAATACCACGCACCAAACACCTCACTTAATCCTCAGCGTGTGGACGGGCGAGTCACAGATTAGCTAGAACCACCTACAGCTGCCCGTATTGGACCCGTTTGGATCTGCAAAAAATATAATTGTAAAGGGTGCCCCCCAATATTGTTCGTACCCCCGTTTTATGGAGGAGGAAGCTGGGGGACAGTTGACAACCTGCCTGAGTCTTTTGCCCACCCCGGTAAACGTCTTTTGATGGAAAGGTCCAGACAAGATGATGTTTGGCGTTAACCGCCACCCCCCCATCCCCCCCCCCCCCCCCCCCCGCTTTGTTTTGTTTGGTTTTGTTTTGTTTCATCCAGCTTTTTTCTCCAAAGCCAAAAACTGGGCCATGCAGCCTGGCAGAGCTTCTGGGCTGCCCCTGGCGTGTGAGGAACTGCACGCATGTTAGAATTTCTGGGACACGCCGGTGGTTCAAGAAGATAAAGGGATGTAGGGTTGCGAAACCAGGAATGGCCTGGAAAACCGGAGCCGTGGGGCCGGCGGCGCTGACGAGAAGGCTAACTGTCCTGGGCACTAAGTATCAGGGAAGGCGGCGAGACAGAGGAGGGAAGCGTGGGCTTCGGGCACGGAAGTCTGAGTTCCTCCCTAGCTGTGTGACCCTGGACGAGTGTCTTCCCCTCTCTGGGCCTCCATTTACTGACCGGGGTAATGACACCTGTCTGCAAGGCTATTGGCGGGCTTGGCACAGATATACGAAAGAGAGAGAGAGAGAGAGAGAGAGAGGGTGAGGGGCAGAGAGAGAGAGAGGGAGACAGAAGTCCCGAAGTGCGCTGACAGCACAGATGTGGGGCTCAAACCCGTGGACGGTGAGATCGTGACCTGAGCCGAAGTCGGACGCTCAACGGACTGAGCCCCCCAGGCGCCCCTCAATCCACGTGGCCTGAACGATCGATCGTTGCCAGGAGGAGGGTGATGTTTGAGCTGTATCTGGGTGGGGAAGTTTGCCTGGTGGAGGAGGGTGCCAGGGGGCATTCTCGGCCACCCCGCCCGCCAAGGCTGCAGGGAGGAAAATGCAGGGAATGGTTAAGTTCTGGAATTAGAGGCCAGGCCAGGCCAGACCACTTCTGTCCTTGAAAGCCAGGCCTGGGGGCCGGGACTCTTGTCCCAGGGCACAGGGGGGCCGGGAGCAGCTTTGGGTGTGGGCGCCTGGAGGCAGGGAGGCCAGGGAGGAGGCCGAGTCGCGGGTCCATGGGGAGAGGACAAGGCAGGCCCAGGGCAAGGGCGCCGAGAACAGAGGAGGGGATGAGCAGAGGGAGACTGACAGGGGTGTGGGGGGAGGGGGAGTAATAGAGGGGAGGCCGGGCTGGGAAGCCGGTCCTGTGACCCAGTGAGTGAGGCTGCTTTTCCGGGATGGGCACCCGGGGGGGAGGTGCAGATCTGGGGCACAGACAGGCTGACCCCCACTTCTAACCTGAGTGGGGGGTGATTGTGCACCAGCTGCCCAGCTGACCTCTGCCCCGGCTCTGCCCCTTCCCTCCCACCCGCGGAACCCTCCGAAACCCCCAGCCTGAGAAAACGCTCGGAAGCCATCGCCCCATCCCTCGGCTCGGTGGTGGGGAAACTGAGGCAAAGCAGCAGAGCCACCCAGACGGCTCTGGGTCGGGGACTCGGACATCCAGATTCTGGGTCTGGTGCTCCTTCCTTGCCTGGGGTCCCCTCCCTCCGCCCGGCCTCCCTGACCCCCCTCCCCGGCCCCCGCAGGACCTCCACAGCTCCCTGCAGGACATATGCCAGTTTCTGGGCCGGCCGCTGGGCAAGGAGGCGCTGGACTCCGTCGTGGCGCACTCGGCTTTCGGCGCCATGAAGGCCAACGCCATGTCCAACTTCACTCTGCTGCCCCCCAGCCTGCTGGACCAACGCCACGGCGCCTTCCTCCGGAAAGGTGCGGGGGCTCTGGGGTTCCAAGGCTCACCCGGCCACCGCCTGGCTGTGCACCTTGGGGCGGTCGGGTCACCTCTCTGGGCCTCGGTTTTCCCAGCTGAAACGTGGGGTCGCTCCGAGCAGCACTGCCTTCCCAAGGTCACGAGGGACCCCCCCCCGCCCCCCCTCCCCCAGGGCTTAGCACAGGGCCGGCATCCAGAGAGCTCCAAACGGCGACAAAACGGCCCTGTCCAAGGCCACAGCCAGGACCGAACCGTCCTGAGGCCATATAGAGTCTTAGTGAATCGTTCTTAGTGTTAAGGTTCAGCCCAGAAAGATTCAAGTGCTCGGATTACGGGAAGGGGGGGAGGGAGTGTCTTCGTTCCTATTCCTGCTACAAGACCACAAACTTAGCGGCTTAACACAACCCACGTTTATTCCCTTACAGCTCTGGTCAGAAGTCCCAAATCAGTGTCCCTGGGTTAAAAATCCAAAGTGTCAGGGGGACGGGTCCTTCTGGAGGCTCCAGGGGGGAGAATCTGTTCCCTGCCTTTTCCGTTTCCAGCCCCACACGGACTGCTGGGCTCCTCGCCCCTCACCGGTCTTTCCGATCAGAAGGGTGGCAGTCTTCCAATCCCAGACTCTAAGCCTCCCGCCTCTCTTGCTTTTTCTTTTTCTCCCTATGTTTGTTTTGAGAGAGAACAAGAGGGAGCAAGCGGGGGAGGGGCAGAGAGAGACAGGGAGAGGGAGAGAGAGAAAGAGAGAGAGAGAGAGAGAGAGAGAGAGAGAATCCCAAGCAGGCTCCACACCGTCCATGGGGGGGGGGGGCTCGAACTCACAAACCATGAGATTGTGTCCTGAGCCCAGATCAAGAGCCGGACACTCAACCTGACGGAGCCACCCTCCCTCTCCCCCCAGGCGCCCCTCCCCCTCTTCTTTTTTTTTTTTAATTTTTTTTTTCAACATTTATTTATTTTTGGGACAGAGAGAGACAGAGCATGAACGGGGGAGGGGCAGAGAGAGAGGGAGACACAGAATCGGAAGCAAGCTCCAGGCTCTGAGCCATCAGCCCAGAGCCTGACGCGGGGCTCGAACTCACAGACCGCGAGATGGTGACCTGGCTGAAGTCGGACGCTTAGCCGACTGCGCCACCCAGGCGCCCCAGCCCTCCCCCCCTCTTCTTATAGGGACCCTTGTGGGTCTGCCTGGATAAATCTCCATCCTTAACCAATGACACCTGCAAAGTCCCTCTTGTAAGGTCACATATTCATAGGTTCCAAAGACCAGGACGTGGACATGGGGGGGGGGGGGGGGGGGGGATTATTCAGCCTATCACAGGGAGCCCCACCCCCACCCCTCACTAGGGGGCGTCATGTAATTCAAAATACTGCCATCCAAATGACATTGGCCCCAGGTGAGAAGCACGAGGCCGGCCCGGAGGGCCCCCTGCGCCCGCCTGGGCCCGTGGAAGGGGCAGAGGTCACGCCCCTCGCCTGCTGGGTCGCCACGAGGGTTAAGGAGGGAAACCGAGGAAGCCAGGGCCACCCTTCCGCGCGTTCCCTGGCACGGGCGTGTGGGTACATTCCCAATGGGCAGAGCCATCACGGAGGTAGCGTGGGTGTTGTAGGAGCCCCGGAGTGAGGAGGCCCTTTTCCAGCCAGGGAGGTTACGGACAGGGAGCCAGGAAATGCTGGAGCGGGAGGGGAGGGGGAAGTTCTGGGCAGAGCGATTTAAGGGGTCAGGGGGTAAAGCTGGAGGAGGAAGGCAACAGGTCTACTGAAAGGAGAGGCGGGGTGGGGGGGCGGAGCCAAGGGAAGGAGGGGGCAATACGGGTGCCCAGGGGTCTGGCCAGGTGACTGGAGGCCAGCGTGAGAGGCAGCCATCAGTAGGAGGTAAAAGGGCAAAAACGTGGAGATGAAAAGGGAGCGGGGAGGTGCTCCTGGCCAAGGCCCGGAGGTGGGAAAGAGGGTGCTGGGATGTGGGGCGCGGGGGATGACCCCGCCGGGCCTCACCTCGCCGCCCCTCCCTCCCCTCGCCGCCCCTCCCTCCCCTCCAGGGGTGTGCGGCGACTGGAAGAACCACTTTACGGTGGCACAGAGCGAAGCCTTCGACCGCGTCTACCGGGAGCAGATGCGGGGACTGCCCACCTTCCCCTGGGACGACCCGGAGGACGCCAGCCCGGACCCCGATCCCAGCCCCACCCCAGCCCAGGCCTCCGAGCACCCCCCGGACCTGTGACCTTGAGAATAAACGCATCGCTCCTGCCCCGACTCTCGATGCGCTCTGGAGGCGGCGCGCCGGTGGACGGCCGGCAGGGGGCGCGCGAGAGGAGGAGGCCGCCGGGGTGGGGGGACCCCCACGCTGGGCGCCTGGCTCCCCCAGGGAGTCTGAGGGAGGAAGGGCCCAGGACTGGATTCCTGGGTCTGCGGCTAGGCTGTGAAAATGCAAGATTCTGGCATAAAGCAGCTTTATTCTGAGCGGAGGTAAAGGGAGCCCCAACAACTCGCCCCTTGGCACCCAGAAAACAGTCCCGGCGCCCAGGGCCCTGACCGGTCCCCCAGCAGGAGTCCCCACCAATTTCCTGTCCCTCATTATTAAGCCCCACTCCCTGGACTGGATTCTCTCCTCTCCTCTGCTAAGCTCAGTTTACCCACAGCTCCGGAGCCTGATAGATCCAGGAGGCTCCCCACCCTGTCCCAGGGACGCCCCACCTTCGCCCCCACGCGACGCCGGCTCGGGGGCCACTCGGCCAGGCCCGTCGTCAGACAAGTTCCGGCCTGGCCGCAATTGGATATGCCCTGTCCCGGGATGCCAGCGGGTGGAGACTTTCTGCCCATTTTCTGAAATGCGACCTTGCCCGAGTTCTAGAACAAAGGGGGAAACATCCCTGCCGCTTCCTGGACACCGAGGCCAGAAGCCTTGTCCAAGGCACCACACGGACGGGGGACGGGGGGCTGGGAGGTGACCGTCGACAGGCCCGGCCAGGGTGGCTTTGGCTCCCGTCAGGGTCGCCCCCTGAGTCCTGCCTGGGCAGCCCAGTCCGGCTGCTGGGTGCCTCGGGGTTCCTGCAGTTTGGAGGTGGCATCCTCACCAAACCTCCTTCTGGTCGGGGACAGATGGCGGAGGCGGCGGGCAGGGAGGACGGGGAGGGGGCCGCCTGGGGGCTGGGACCGGCCCAGAGGTCGGGGTTCTGTCTCACCCCAGGGGGCCCCTCCCATGCCCCGCTGCCTCATCAGGGCCTTCGCGGGGGTGTCCTTGGAACCCCAGGATTTCTTGAGCTGTGGAGGGAAAGACAGGGAGGTGAGAGAAGGTGCTGGGGGCCGAGTCCAGGCAAGGGGAGGCATGTGTGTGCAGGGAGGCCTCGGGGGGGGGGGCCCGGGAGCCGTGATCCCCCCCTGCCACTCTAGACTTGAGGAGAACCAGGAAGCTGCCAGCAGCTGTCTGGGGGGAGTAAATATTTGCCGAGGGAGGTGATGCTGGGTGAGGGTGGCTCAGGACCGGGTGGAGGCGAGGACCTTGCCCCTGCTGTGCCCATCCCCACCTCTCCCCTGGACCGGAAACGAGGGAGGGAGGGGATTCCTGGGACATTTCTCCCTCCCCCTCCGAAAAGGTCCCCACTGGTTCCCACTTCGCGGATGGGAAAACTGAGCCTGACGGGGGCGCACAGCTCCGCGGAGAAACTGTGCCCCAGTTCTGCCGGCATCCACGGCCCCCTCCCCATCCGGGCTCCGCTCTCACCCTCTCGACAGCCCACTTTACAGCTGGGGGCACTGAGGCTCCCCACCCAGGATCCCAGAGAGTTAGTGTAGGCTGTGTTGGAACCCCGGTGTCTAAGCAGCTGGGGAGGGGGGCGCCAAGACCCCCTCAGAGCTCCCCAGATCCCCTCCCCAGCACCCCCACGACGCTCGAATCTGGGAAGCCAGGGGCAGAGCATTTAAAAGCTTCACCCGGGAGGCAACCAGGGCCGAGTTCCAATCTCTCCCTGGTGCCTCGGTTTCCTCATCTGCGAAATGGGCGGGTGCAGAGTTGTAATAACATCCCCCCCCCCCGCCAGAGGGTTGTGGCAGAGGTCCCATCTAGCCACCCCTGGGAAAGCGCCCGGCGTGTGGCAAGGTGCCCCCAAAAGATGGTTGCTTGGAACTCTGGGCAAGTTACTTGACCTCTCTGGGCCTCGGCTTACCCCTCTGTAACAATGAACGTGAGAAGACTAGTAGCTCACTGACCTGGGGTGAGGTGAGGCCACGGACTCAGTAAAAATAAATTCCACTTCGCGGATTTACCGGAATGATGATTGTTCTAGTTCATCCGCCCCTCACTGACTCCCTCCCGCCGAACTGAGCATGGGGACCACTGCTGGGCCCATTTGCTAGACGAGAACATGGAGGTTCAGGCAAATTTCTGCCCCCCCCCCCGCCCCCGGCTCTCACAATTGGCGTGTCGTGCCCGGATTTGCACCCAGGGTGGCTCCCGGGGTCTCTGCCCCGGGCCGCCCAGCGCTCACCCCTGCCTGGCACGCAGTAGGGCGACACGCCTCTGAGGTGGGTGTTACTACAGCTCTGGACCCACCCATTTCACAGATGAGGAAACTGAGGCGCCAGGGAGAGACTGGAACTCGGCCCTGGTTGCCTCCATCCTTTTCCAGCTATTCCTGTTCTCTCTCAGGCCACCCGCCGGGTCTCACCTCGTTGTCACCGTCGCTGGAGCCGGACAGCTGGGACAGGCGGCTCAGGTCCCACAGGGAGTGGCTGGGCCGGGCCGGGGGGCCGCTGGGGGTCCGGGCGCGCTGGACACTCCTCAGGATGTCGCTCAGCGCCGGCCCTGGGGTGGCCGGGGTCTCCTGCCTGTCCCCGTCAAAGACTCTGCAGGTGGCCAAGCGTTGGGCCAGCGGGCCATCGGGCGGTGGCGGTGACACGGGGGCCACAGAGCGGCGGCGGGCCACACGGTGGGGGTTGTGGGCCAGCTGCAGCCCCCCCACGATGCTGACGAAGGGGCCCGAGGTGGGCGCGGACGGGAGTGGCCAGGAGGCCGCATACAGTGTCCGGAACTCTCGGCTGAAGGCGGCAGCAATCTCGCCGGTCAACAGGGTCACCAGGCCTCGGTGCAGGCGGGAGTCGCTCCACGTGAAGCTGGGGGGCACGCAGGGAGGGGTCAGGCTCTCCGTGCAGCCCCGCGGGCCCCGCCCGGACTCCATTACCAGTCCCCACCTGGTCCCAGGGCAGGCTGTGTGACCTCAGGCAAATCCTGCAACCTCTCTGGCCTCGACATCCCCCTCCGTAGAATGGGAACGACTCACGTACCTTCCCAGAGGGCTGACGTGACCACTACGTGAGTTAAGACACTTAAATTTATCTTAAGGGACTCTGCCCCCTCCCCAACCAAGGCTGCATCAGTGCCTCGGTTTCCCCATCCGGAAAGAGACGGGATGTGTTTTCGGACTCCACAAGTCCTGTTGTCGGGCTCGGCTGCTTCCCATATAACGACCGCTATTTGTCAAGCACTTGCTGTGTGGCCGCTCCGTGCCTCTGTCTGCTCGTCTGTCATACGGAGCTCGAATGTAGGGAGACTGGAACGAGGGAACAGGGGGTTGAGCCCCGGGCACGGTGGCCAGCACTAAAAGCCTGCTGGCTGTGGTCAGCGGTGTCCCCATCGCCCCTGTTGTCACGATGGTGGCGTTTAAAGCATCTGGCTCAGGCCTTGGCGCATAGCAGGTGCTCAGTAAATGCCCTCTTTGGAATCACACGAACCTGAGCTGCAATCCTGGCCCAGGGGACCTTGGACACGTCGCTTTCCCTTCCTGAGCCTTGGTTTGCCCATCTGGAAAATGGGCTCACTGCGGGCTGTGTCTCGTGCGCCTCAGCGGGCACAGCACCCAGCGCCCAGAGAGCGACGACTCAGCCCCCAGGATGGCGAGCGTGGGTCCGATCGTCCTTACCTTGGCAGGGTGGCAGTGTCCTCCCTCGCTCCCTGGCAGGTCAGGGGGCCGTCCTGCCCTCAGACTGTGACACCCCTCCCCCCATCTGTGACCTCACCCCTGGAGCGGCCAGTGGGAACCCTGAGGGGTCTGTGAGGTCACCCCATTCCGCTGCACAGAGACGCCCGTCGGATCGCGCCCGCTGGCTTGTCTCCGTCCCGGGGATCTTCTGAGACCCAAGCGCTCGAGAGCCGCGGTCACGACGGAGCTCCTGAGACGGACACGGAGCGTTGGGAACCGAGGACACTCCAAGTGCTGACCCCGGGAGGCCAGCCCAGGGGCGAAAGTCGCGGCCGGGGGGGGGGGGGGGGGGGACTCGGGATCCTCATTCAGCAGTTCCGGGAGGCCCAGGAAGCCCACGGCCTGGCTTGGGCACCGTCACCGCCGCCAGGCCACCATGGTCCCCAGCTGGCTTCTGCTTCTGGCGATGGCTCTGCCCCCAGGTGCCACGGGCGCCAAGGACTGTGTGTTCTGTGAGCTGACCGACTCCACGCAGTGCCCCGGGACCCACATGCGCTGTGGCGAAGACGAGGACTGTTTCACGGGCCAGGGGGTGGCCCCGGGGCTCGGCCTCATCATCAACAAAGGCTGCGTGCAGTCCACTTCCTGCGGCCACGAGGAGCCCGTCACCTACATGGGCGTCACCTACACCCTCACCACCACCTGCTGCTCCGGCCACATGTGTAACAGGGCCCCCGGTCCCAAAAGCGGCCCGCTGGAAGGGGTCACCGCCGCCGGCCTGGCGCTGGGCCTGCTGCTGTTCCCACATTTGCTGTGACCGACCTGAAGGGCAGGGCCTGGGACTGGTCTCCCGGCCTCGCTGCTCCCCGAGCCTCCTGCCTCCACCCCTCCCCCTCATTAAATGGCCAGAGGCCCTGGACAACCTCTCGTGGCCCCGGCCTCATCCGTTCTAGGGCCGTCCACCCGGACCCGGGGGCTCGGCGAAGCGTCCTCAGACCTGATTTGGTGGCGGGGAGCCACGCTCGGTGGGTTTGACTTGTCCCCCTACTGTATTTCATTGGCTCTAAGACGCATCTCTTTTCGCGTTTTGATCAAGATGCTGCTTTTCATCGGTGGCACCTTAGAGTCGATGAAATAGGGTTAAGAACAAAACAAAACGAAACGAAACCAAAAAACCCCCGAATAACGACAATAATAAATGACAGCTGATGTTTACGGAAGGCGGCTGATGTGACGTGCCAAGGCACTGTGATCTCGTTGAATCCCCCCGGGCCAAGCCGGGAGGGTAGATTCTTTCCGAAAGGTCCCAGTCTCCACGGCGGCGGGTCCCAGAATGGGTTCCTCGAACGGGCAGCATGGGTAATCAGCGGGAGGAGCTTGCCAGGAATGCTGCTTCTCAGGTCCCATCCCAGGCCGGCTGAATGGGGGCGGGGCCCCGAGATCCGCGTTTTGATTCCGCCGCAGGCAGGCCCAAGATTGAAAACCGCTAGCCTAGGCCAATGGTCACCGACCGCGCATGTCTGCCCGTCCCCCCCCCCCCCTCAAGGGGGCACCGGGCAATGTCCGGAGACACTTTGGCTTCTCATAGTAGGGCAGAGTGGGTGCTATGGTCGTCTACTGGGGAGACACCAGAGATTCAGTTCAGCTGGCCCGCACGTGAGCACCGTCTCTGTCGAGAAGAAACCCTGCTCCACGGGCCCTAACCACATCATCCCGCTGTGCAGCGGGGGAAACGCGAGCACAGAGAGGTGAAGTCCGTTGCCCAAAGTCACACAGCGAGTAGCTGGTGGAGCTACTGTTTGAACCCAGGCCCTCTGACCCGAGAGTCCCTGCACCCCGCACCCTCCCCGAAGTGTGACCCTCGGAGGTAGGTGCTGTGATTATTCACACCTTCCCGATGGGGAAACTGAGGTTCAGAGCAGGGGAGGCACAGAGCTCAGTGTCACCGAGCTAAGAGGTCGAGGAGCCAGGATCCAGGGTCGGGTCAGATCCCAAAGACAGGAGAGAGGAGGGTCACGGACCAGTCCGAGGGCCAGGCCCTTTACACACGGCTGTTTTTTTTTTGTTTTTTTTTTTAAATAGATGCTTAGAGGGGCGGAGTCAACTCACTCAGGGCGGAGCTAGGACCCCAAGCCAGGTCCTCCTGGTTTGGAAACCCACACACAAACGGCGGGCCCTGCTTTCCAGATGAGGAGACCCAGGGTTAAAGAGAGGACCCTCCCCCACTAAACCGGCCCCCTGGGCAGGCCTGGCTCCACCCCTAGCTGGTTCTGCACCCCCCCCCCCCACCTCCTCTACCAGCAAGGGTGTTTCGACCCATTTCACAGACCGGGAAAGCGAGGCTAGGCTGGTCAAAGGGACGCCAGCTGCTCTCTGAGCACACTGGGAGATGGGGACAGGACACCGGGTGGCATCACGAGGGGCAGCCGTACCTGTAGGATCCAGAGATGACCCTCTCGCCGTCCAGCAGCACAAATTTCTCACGCACGTTGCCACTCACCTGCCGTCGCCAGCGGCTCTGGAAACTGCAGCCTCGCACGACCCGGATATCCAGGTTCTGGAACGGAGGGGGCACGCCCCTGCTCAGGCCCACCTTGCACGCCTCCGCTCACCGCACAGGGCCTGGGAGTCCCCTGCTTAGGACTCTGTCCCAGCTTCCCCAGAGTCACCAATATCCGGCCTTGGGGGGGGGTCTCTTGGAGGTACCCCTAACTCAGGGGGACCGTGTGGGAAAGCCCGCCCCTGATTCCCCCAATGCCTCGGGCATCAGGCCTCAGCAGACCCTCTCAGCTGGCATCTGCCTCGATGAGCTAGGACCCTGGGGAAGGATCTGCCCCCGCTGCCCCAGCGCCAGGAGGATGGCGACTTGGTCCCCCCCCCCCGCCGGGCTCCTACCTCAGTGGCCCAGGGGTTCACCCCCAGCTGCCGGGCCAGCGTCAGGAAGGCAGGCAGCTGCTGGCGGTCCAGGAGCAGGTAGACAGGCACCCAGCGGCGTGTGGCGGCGTCTAACAGGTCCGAGAGCAGGTCTGGGTCAGTGAAGATGTCCATGACCACGGCCACTAGCTGGGGGGAGGGGTGGGGAAAAGGGCTGTGGATGGAGCCTGGAGCTCCGTGGACATTTGGGAGTGGGGGGGTGGGGCCCTGGGGGTGAGGTGCTCTGGGGGTGGGAGTTGAAGGGCCTGGCTTCCGCGGGATGTTCAGAGGACTGCGGGAGAGACCCCCCCCCCCCCAGACCCACACTCCTGCTCATACAGCGCCTACACGTGGATGAGGAAAAGCCTGGCTTTCCTGGAAAACTGTCATCCTAATCACAGCTGCAGTGGTGAATGATGTCCCCTGAGCTGTGACACACTGCATGGTGCCCCCTCCCCGCCCCCCCCCCCCCCCCCCCCCCGCTCCAGGGCTCAGTGGGCTGGATGCCTGGGCAGGGCACCTGTGGCCAACTGCACAGCTGGGTCCTTGGGGGTGCCCTGGGTGCCCTGGATACCCAGAGCTCCCCTGGGGACTGGGGTGCCGAGCACCTGGAAATACGTAGCAGTGATGACTCCTGATCACTGGCCAGGACTCCTTGGTTCAAATCCCCGCTCGGCCACTCACCGGTGAAGACACTTAACCTCCCGTGCCTCAGTTTCCCCATCTCCTCACTTGGTTAAAATGCGTCCCAACCTCACAGGACCCTCCTGAGGGGTCATTAAACGTTAACCCGCGCAAAGCACTTAAATGTGGGAGCCGGCAGGCACAAAGACCAGGCTAGGGGCGCCTGGGTGGTTGAGCCTGTGACTTGGGCTCAGGTCATGACGTCACAGCTCGTGAGTTCGGGCCCCGAATCGGGCTCACTGCTGTCTTCACAGAGCCTGCTTTGGGTGCTCTGTCTCTCTCTCTTTCTCTCTCTCTGCCCCTCCCCTGCTCACTCTCTGTCTCTCTCTTAAAAATAAAATATATATTGGGGCGCCTGGGTGGCGCAGTCGGTTAAGCGTCCGACTTCAGCCAGGTCACGATCTCGCGGTCCGGGAGTTCGAGCCCCGCGTCAGGCTCTGGGCTGATGGCTTGGAGCCTGGAGCCTGTTTCGGATTCTGTGTCTCCCTCTCTCTCTGCCCCTCCCCCGTTCATGCTCTGTCTCTCTCTGTCCCAAAAATAAATAAACATTGAAAAAAAAAAAACTTAAAAAAAATAAATAAATAAAATATATATTAAAAAAAAAAAAAAGAGTAGGCTACCTAGGGGGGGCTGCAGGGGGGAATCTGGGGTGGAGGAGGTGACTGAGCCAGGGGGTTATAGTTAAGTCCCAAGGGTCGTGGATGCCTAGGGGTACCCAGGAGAGAGGGTGAGGAGGAGGTCTGAGGGATACGGACACCTGAGTCATCGGGGCGGAGCCACGTGGACCCACAAGTCCCAGGAGGGCATGGCCAAGATGCCATGGGGCCTAGGGGACGTGCACTCCCAGGGGCGGGAGCTGGCGTGTGAGGACGCGCGGGTCTGGGGAGTGGACACCGGGCCCCCCGAGCCCCCACCTTGCGGGCGGCCTGGATTTCCTGGCGCACCAGCTCCTTGAGGGGCGGGTGGCCCTCGTCGGGTGGCTGGGTGAACAGCTGCACCCGGGTGATTCCCTTCCAGGCCGGGTCCTCCGGCCAGCCCAGCCGCAGCGTGGGCACCAGCTCCTCCGACCGTCCAGGCCAGTAGGTCAGGCTGCCCGAGTCCCCATCGGTGGCGGCGGCTCCCTCTGCCGCCCTGTCGGGCCGCTGCTTGGACGCTGTCCAGTCTTCGGCCGCCGCCGCCAGACTCCGCAGCTCTTCCCCGCTCAGGAAGGGCCGCAGCCCCTCTCGCTGCACGCAGGCCTCGAACGCCGCCGCGCCCTTGCTCAGCAGGGCCTCGAGCGCCAGCCGCTGGCCCTCGGAATACAGGAAGCCGGGGCTGGCCTCGGTCAAGGGCGGCCCCCCGGCCTCCGACTCCGCTCCTTCCAGCGCTGCCAGCTGGGAGGCTGACATGGGGTTGCTGGGGCGGGACGGCCGTGAGGCTGGGAGGCGGAGGGTTTGGCCGTCTCTGGGGCACTGACCATCTGGGGGTCTCCTGCCAGGCAGACTCTACGCGGCCACGGGACCCCTCAACTCCTCCTCTACGCTCCGCCCCGCAACAACTTCCGGCCTGCTGGCCACGCGATGCCCCAAATGACCGGTCTGCTGGCTCAGTCTTGGTCAGGCTGATGGCCCACCCGTCCTGGCCAGAGAGCCGGCCGACTGCCCCACCATCTCCAGGCGACAGGCCGCCTGCCTGTCTCCTACCACCCGAACGTCCCCAACTAAAGGCAGAGCGGGCTGCCTATGCGCCCCTGACCAATAGCGCGTCTAACTGACGCTCTCCTTTGGATTATCTGGCAGGCATCGATTGCTTCCAACAACGTCCGTATCTGACCACCCGGCCGTGTCCCGCAGAATCTGCTTTTCCTGACAACTCGCGGCTGGCTCAGCGGCTCTCACGGCCGGATCATTCCACGCACCTCCCCTTTGGACCTGCTCGCTCAAGCTCGGGAAGAATGGGCTCCAGCCCGAAGTCTGGGCATCCCCCTTACCCAGCCAGGGAACGAGACCGGTCTCCGTGGACTGGGGACCCTGCTCCTGGGGTTTCACACCCACTCGGGCTGCCTCAGCGGAGGATCCGCTCACCAGGAGGTTTCATCACCATGGAACCGGCCCATCTGGATGGAGGGCCTGACCACCCACCGTTCCTTGGATTGGCTGCCCCTGCCGGCCTGTCTCCCAGCCGGAGTGCTCTCGGGCTGCCCTCTGATCTCTGCTGATCTCTGGCCGACCTGCCCTGCCGGGGTTTCTACCCGAATCCTGCTATCTCCTGCTAGCTAACCACTTATTCCTGGCCAAGGAGCACTCTGTCTCCTGTCCTGTCTCCCTCTCATGCTGTTCCTTTGAGGCTCCTGACCCAACCTTTGGGCTGTGGACCCCTGATCCCTGCAAACCAGCGGCCCCTCCTTCCAATCACGGCACCCAGGCGGCTTCCCTCCTCCAGACCACAGCGACCAGGCCTACAAAGATAAAGAGGAATAAAACCAGGACTCCCTCTCGCCCATCCAGAGCTCCCCCCATGTGTCCGGACCCCCATCCCCTTTCCCTCCTTGCCTTGCCTTTTCGGAGGTCAGAACAGGGGGTCTGGAGACCTCCTGCCTCTATTTCTGCCGTCCTTCCGGCTGTCTCGCCTCATTCATCGGGTTTTAGCCTGGGATCCGGGGAACCCAGCCCCTTGTGTAAACACAGAGGAGGGCCCGATGCAGGTCCCTGCGGAAGGCCGAGCGCGGGTACGGGAAGGCCCCAGCCCAGGGAACACACTCACCAGGTCACTGGCCCAGGGCCCAGGGGCCCGCCAGACCCCAGCTGACTCAAGCTTCGGTTAAAGGGGAGCAACTCACCTGTTCCCACGTACCCCTCCCCCACCGCGATCCCGCCCCCTCAGCACTTCCGGGTCCACACCCTGCCCACCAGGCCGAGCCTGGGAGGAGCTCAGGTTTAGAGGGGCGGGTGCGGTTAATCCGGGGGAGGGAACAGGTGCGGAAACACCTGTCACCCGGCTCACTGAGGGGGCGGGACTTTGGCCGTGGGGGGCCCTCAAGGGTCCAACGGTGCAAGATCCCGACAAGCACGCACCGAAGCCTCCAGAGGGCGCCTGCGGGTAGAGCTAGACTCCGCCCCCCAGGGAAGGGCTCCTCCGCCACTGGCGTCCACGGAGAGGGGCGCGCATCCTACTCCCAGACTCCAATCCGATCCGATCCCCTCCCGTGTCCCGCCCCCTGTCCCTCATCCCTGGAATAACACACAAGAGAACGTCAACAGTCCAAATCTTTTTAATAACAAGGCAGGGTCTGGGGTTAGTTTTTGTAGCCTCGGCTGGCCCTGCGGCCTCTGGCGCGCTCGAACTTCCGGCCCTTGGATCGCACGTAGGGTCTGCGGGAGGAAGAAGAGGGTGAGACCGTGCCCACACAGGAGTGGCCAGCCCCAATGGGACAGGGACAGCTACAGAGCAGCACCGGACACAGGATGGGGTGGGGGTGAGGCGGAAGGAGCGGGGAAGGCCGGGAGTGCAGTTAGCATCAGGCACCCAGGAAGGATTCATCTGAGCTGCCCCAAGGGCAGGGTAAGAGGCAGGCTCTGTGAGGGAGGTGCAGACTCAGGCCCTGCATTTAGATGCTGGCTCTGCAGGGCCTCAACAGGAGCAGCTTTAAGCCAAGTCTTGAGGAAGAAGCAAGAAGACCAGGTTGGGGGGCGGGGGGGTTCTACGGAGGCCTGACGCTGGGTTGGTGTGAGAAACAGAAGGGGCTGGAAGCGGGGCAAGGCCCCCAGACCCACCGGGCGGGGTCCAGGGAAAAAGTCAGGGCCGGACGGCAAGGCTGGGTATACTCACTTGGTGTGGCTGTGTGGGGTCCCTGGGGCCTTGCCGAAATGCCTGTACACCTCTCGGCCCTTGCGCGGACCTGGGGAAGGGGAAGGGAAGGACTGGATCACGCAGGAACCCGGCGCCCAGAAGTAGCCACGGGAGCCACTAAACCCCACTCACCAGAGAGCAAGACGGTGCCACAGCCCTTGGGGGAGTCCAGGGCCAGCTGGTCGAAGGTGAGGATCTTGCCTCCAGCTTTGAGGATGCGGCTCCGGGCACGGCTGCTCACGCGCAGTGCGCACACCTGGGGGACACGCAGGACAGGAGTGGTCAGACCCCTGGCACGGCCACCCACGGCGGCTGGGACTTCCTCTCCACGGCCCTGGCCCAGCAGTCACCCCACTGCTTGCGGCGCCTGCTAATACCATTAGAGTGAGCTTCCTGAGTTGATAACAGCTATTCTTACCATTTAAGAAAACGTTTATTTATATTGAGAGAGAATGTTCACGTGCAGGGGAGGAGGGGGGGGGGGGAGGGGGGGAGGGAGGGGGGGGGGAGGGGGGGGGGGGAGAGGGAGGGGGGGAGAGAGAGAGGGAGAGAGAGAGAGGGAGAGAGAGGGGGAGAGAGAGAGAGAGGGAGTATCCCAGGCAGGCTCCACCCTGCCAGCACACAGCTCAATGCGGAGCTTGATCCCATAAACCGTTAGATCACGACCTGAGCCGAAATCAAGAGTTGGGACACTTGACCTACTCAGCCACCCAGGCGCCTCTGAGGCCAATTTGTTTCTAAAATTGCCTTTAACACTGCAACACCCTCAAGTTACTACGGATAAGGAAACGGGGGTAAAAAAGACCCCAGACGTCGTCCACAGGCCACAAACTGCCAGAGAAATCTAGATCGGAAGCCAGGCTACATGACTTGAGAACCAGCACTGCCAACAGGGACCCAGAAGGGACGTGCCCAGGGACACCCACCATCAAGAACGCCAGGATCATCCCCCTTCGATCCTAAAAGCTGCTCAAACGGGTAGGTGTGACGCCTGCCTCACACAGTGCAGACCTGAGACAGGTCATCCAGGCCCCGGAGTCTGCTCTCGCCCCCCCACCATGCCCCGGAGCGCCCTCCTCACCCACCTTCAGTTTGGGCACCTCCTGGACCCGCACGTCATCGGTTATCGTCCCGACAACCACGGCGGTTTTGTTTTCCCGGCCAGGCAGCTTCATCTTCCGGATCTTTGGAGGAGGAGAAATGCACGTTAAGGAAGTTCCTTCCTGGTGTCTAAACCCCATCCCACTGCTCCAGGCGCCCCCAAGGGCACAAGAGACACGTGTGCCCTGACGGGGCCAAACCCACCCGCGCCCCACCTCCCAACTAGCTCCCCGCTGGTCTAGCCTGGGAAAAGCACCAGACACGACGCGCAAGCAGACTGTTCGACAGATCGCTCCTGACACTTAAGGACTGTGTCATGGGACCTGAAACCACACGAACCCACTATAACTGCCCCCGCTTTACAAGAAAACAAGGCCAAACGGCTCAAGTACCCGCCGCTGTTCAGCCTCAAGGGTCAGAGCTCTGTGCCCACCACTGGGTGAAGTAAACCAGCCGATGGCCAGGCTCCAGGCCTGCCCATCCCGCCGCCCACCCAGAGCCCAGCTCTAAGACAGGATCCAGTCGCTCCTCGAGTCAGCCGCTCACCATCCGGGAAAGGGACAGAGGGGGCCGGTTGGTGCGACTCATGAACAACCTCTTCAACACAACTTGGTTAAAGGTAGAGTTGGTCCGTCTGGCCAGAAACCGGTACAGCTGGAGGAAAGAGAAAAGGAAGGATGAGAACCGAGGGCAGCCCACACGCCCCCCACCCCCCAACCTTCCAACAGATGGCAAAAGAAATGGTTTGGGCTAGCGAGGTTTTTATGGCTTTTCCCTATCCCACTGGGCCCCAAGGAGACCCCCCAAGCCCCCTTCCCAATCCCCAGATGTAGACAGCCCAGACGCTGAGAACAACCTCAGGAACCCCGGGCAAAACCAGTTAAGAGCTTGCCACGCAGACCCCTGGAGGAGCCTGGGGACCAATACTAGAATGTTCTAGAAGTCACAATTCTGGGGTGGTGCTAAGGGTCTCAGGCCTCAAGCTCACCTTGACCAACAGTCTCAGGTAGATGTCCTGACTCTTGGGTTCCTTGCGCCGAACCTTTCGGTCCTTGTTGTGGCGGATGTCGACTCCCTGCAGAGTTAACGAAGCAGAGATTACGGACCCGACTCTGATCTGGCAGATTATTCGCCCGCAAAAATGAGTTGATTGCTCATCTCCGAGGAAGAGCAAGGACCCCAGTCTCTGAAGAGACAACAAATCCCCATGTCCCTAGGTGACATGCGGAGAGTCACTTACAATCTTCTGGGCCTCAAATGACCCCTATGAAAAACTTTAACACAGCAGTCATACCAACTCAAAAAAAAAAAAAAAAAAAAAAACATATTTTTTAATTCTTTAGAATCTATTTTTTGACGACAGAAGCCAAGGGCAGACTCTACCTAACAACATAGCAGAGAATCTTTATTTGGAACTCACTCAACGCAGAACCAATACGAGAACCTTTCCCGCAGTTACCTCCCCGAACCCAACAACCTTAGGAGGGAGTTTCCCACTTTTACGGAGAAAACCGAAGAAGCCACCGTTTCCACTACACCGTACCCCAACTTCTGCCCCGAGATTTTTTTTTTTTTTTAATAGACCAAGTTAGGAATTGCAAAGAACTACTTGGTTATCCGTGGCTCCCTTTTCTCCAACATTTAAAGTATGCAATCATCTATGATGCGTTCTTCGGACAAACTCTTCCAAACTCACATCGGTCACACAGGATTACTGCGTCCCCAACAAACAGACCGACAAATGGGGGTACGGGCCGGGAAGGCAAGATCATGGGGCGGACAAGGAGCTGAGACTTCAGCGGTTTGCCTGGCCACGAAACCCAGGCATTGGACGGTCAGAGACCCCCCCCCCCACCCCCCCAAACCTCCCGCCCCAGAACCCAACGTGCCAGGCCAGGAGGGATGACAGGTCCAGGTAGAGGCAGCAGAGACAAGAGATTAAGAACGGACGTGGGACCAGCGCCTGGGTCGGAACCCTGGCTCTGCCACTTCCTGGCAG
This sequence comes from Lynx canadensis, assembly GCF_007474595.2. Lineage (NCBI taxonomy): Eukaryota > Metazoa > Chordata > Mammalia > Carnivora > Felidae > Lynx > Lynx canadensis. The sequence goes on from NC_044317.1 coordinate 52,736,957, forward strand.
GGTGATCTCGGTCACGTCACTTAACCTCCTTGTGTTTCAATACGGCCATCTACTTAATTGTACGTATAACAACAAAAGGGCAAGGGAGGGGGCCGGAGGCTGAGATGACGACCGACCTATCCCTGGTCTCCGAGCCTCCCCAGTAGTTCCCCCACCGCGGCGGTCGCCCCCTCCGAGCTCCCCTGGCATCCCTGCTCCCCTCCGGCATTCCCCCAGCCCCAGTCCGAGACGGATGGCGGCGGATAGCCGGGGCCCCCAGCTCTCCAAAGCACGCTCACCATGATGGCGCCTCCTGCTCAGCCAGGTCCGGAAAGAGAGAACAGCGCCGGGGTGGGCGGGGAAAGCCTTCAGCGAGTGGCGCCTCCGTGACGTCACACGGGCACGACGCGGCGCGGCACTCGAGCCGAGCCCCTTCACGGCGAATCGCCTCACCGGCCGTAGGGGCGATTCCGGAATAAGGGGACGAACCACCAACGGGGAACGAGCGCTACGTCGAGGAGGCGGGGCCAAGCCCGGCGGGGGCCTCTCTGGCCCCACCAGTCCCTGTTCTCGATAGTTTTCCGGAAGAAAGGGATCTGGGAGCGAGAGAGATGTGGCGCAGAGCTGGGAGAACGCGCCGCGCGGTGACGCTCTGGCCCGACGCCGACGGCCTCTCTGTGGCTCCGGGAGGACCCGGCGGGCCGAGTACTGGAGGTGAGGAGGCGGAGCTGGCGGGGCTTGTCGGAACCTCGGGAAACTTCTGACCCCACGCTTCAGGCATTTCCTTATCTGGCTCACCTCTCTTATCTCGTGCCGCGCTTGTTTGGCGCGGCCTTAGCTCGGGAAGTCCTACCTGAGATCTAACCCGAGATCCGCTTGCTGCAGCCCAGTCTAGAGCATCCCGCATTTCCCATTTTTAGATGCCGTTTCTCCCCCTCCTCTTTCTCTGACCCCCTCCTCAGCCTCTGCCACCTGGGGGCTGCTTTTCCCAGCCGGAGAGATTCAGGTGACCCAGCGGGATCAGTGCGAGGGCTTTGCACGGTACTGGAATGCGGAGGGGACGCACAGAAGCCCCGGGCCTGGGGGGGGGGAGGGTGGGGTGGAGAGGGAATCGCTGAAAGGCTCCAGAAAGAGAGGGGGAGGAGAGACTTGGAAGGAGAGGAAAAGACTCAGAGGGGAGGAGGATTGGAGACCCAGAGGGGGAGTGGACAGAGACCGAGGGTGAGGGAAATGGAGACCTAGAAAGAGAAGGGAGATGGAGATTGAGGGAGAAGCAGAGACACAGAAAAGAAGGGGAGATGGGGTCGTGTCAGCTGTAGCCAAATTCAAATCCCGGCTCTGCGAATTACTAACAGTGTGACCTTGGGCAAGTCACTTAACCTCTCTGCGCCTTACTTTGCTTGTCTACAAAAAGGGGATAATAGGCTTGGCACATATTTTCCAGAATTACATAAGTTAGTAAAAAAAAAAACAAAAACGCTTAGTACCATGTTTTACACATGAGCACTCAATACAAATTAGCTTCCATTCCTATTATCAGCCCTTATTGTGTAAGACCGGACAGACTGGCTGGGGCAGTGACAAAGCTGACCTGTCCCCTCTTTTCTCCTTCCTCAGGGAAGCCCTGCCTGTTGGGCCTCCAGCACATCCAGCCTGGCCTCCGGTCGGCCTGCCCTTGATCCTCCTACTTATTCACCTGTCTTCCACGGGGCCAGAGGCCAGGCCCGCACTGTCAGGCCTGACTCCTTGCCCATACCACCCTCCCATGGCCTCCTGCCCGGGACCAGGCTCTTGCTGATGTGGTAACAAAGCAGAGGGCCAGCAGATGAATGGACACCTTGAAACAGAGGAGCAGGGGGACCAGGTAAGGAAGGGTCCACGTGAACGTGAAGATCACCATACCATGGGACACAATTTTCTTCGTGTCGCTGTGCCCTTGCGTTTGTGACTTGGTCTCTGTTGTTGAGTCCCAGCCTCTTTGTCTGGTGTGCCTGCCTTTCTCCCCAACTAAGATGTGTGTTTCCCTGTCTCTCCATCTTTCTGTCCTCTGTCGCTCTCTGGATCATTCTTTGGCGTATATTATCTGGTGCTGTTGCTACTCTGGGTTTAAACACAAGGAACATTGTTTGACAGTAAATGAACTTCCTCCATTCATCACTTTTAGCAAGTTCTGTCCCTGTCTCCTTCTGCATGTGTCTTTCTGTGATTCTGTTTTTTTGGTCTCCTGATACTATTCTTGTCTTTCTCTCCATTGCACAATTTCTTTGCTTCTCTATGTCTCTGTCAACATTTTTGCTTTCTTTTTTTTAAATTTATTTTTATGTTTTATTTTATATTTGAGAGAGACAGAGACAGCGAGCAAGGGAGATGCAGAGAGATAGAGACAGAATCTGAAGCAGGCTCCAGGCTCTGAGCTGTCAGCACAGAGCCCCACGCGGGGCTCGAACTCATGAGCAGTGAGATCATGACCTGAGCTGAAGCCAGATGCTTAACCCACTGAGCCACCCAGGCGCCCCAGCATTTTTGCTGACTTGTGGATTTCAGTTCCTCTGGGCCTCTGGTCCTCCAACATCGTCTTCCTCCCTCATCCCTGACCTAGAGGTCTCTCTCAGATACTGGTTCTCCCCATCTCTCTCTCTTTGTTTCTTTGTCTTGCCATGTTACTGGGTCATTCAGTGGGCAGATGTCCATGTCAGGCTGCCTCCATCCTGGTTTGGATCCAAGGTAAATAGATGAATTAATGAGCCTCTTCTCCCTGGCTTTCATTCCAGAACTATCTGTCTCCATCTCTGTGTCCATCATTTTCTGGGTCTTCTTGTGGCCTTAGCCTTGCATGTTCTCAATTCTATTGTCTTTGTCTCTTTGGATATATCTCTGTTTTTCTTAGCGCTTATCTGACTTTCTGTAACTATCTGAAAAACAGAGGGCACTCTAAGTCTCTTACTGCCTCTGACTCTGCTTTTCTGGGTCTCTTTTACTAACTTCCGTTGCATATCTCTGGGTCTTTGTCACCTGTGTTGGGGTCAGTCTCTAATCTGCAGGCGGAGATCTTCCTCACGTCCCTTTTCTTTTATAAACTCAATGGACAGGACAGGCCTACCACTTGCCCTCCACAAAGATGGCGTCAGCGGCGCTGTCAATGGAGTCGTGACGCCCCCTCTGCTGCGCGTGTGCCCTCACCTACTATGGCAGCTGATCTCGCGGAGCGCGATGCCCCGCCCAGTTCTCGAGCTGTCCCTCGGCTAGTCCCTGCGCCAAGCTCGCGAGCCGGCTGGCCCCGCCTCCCGCACGCTTTCACTGGTGCGGCTCAGGCCGGCTGCGAGGCCATTGGCTGAGACGATGCACACCCTCCCCCCACCCCTGGGTCTGATGGGGGCGGTTGGTGCTGACTTGAGGGGCCGCCCGGAGGAGGACTCGGCGTGTGAGGAGGGTGCGGGGGTAGGATCAGGGACCCGAGTCTGGGGGACTGCGGGACCAAGAGGAACGGAGACGCAGGCCGGGACTGGGTTACCAGGGGTGTGGGATGGAGACGCAGGACCAGAACCGGGATTGAGGGATCCAGGAATGGAAACCCAGGTCTGGGACTGGGTTCTGGAAATGGGGTGGGAATACAGGACCTGGACCGGAGGAACCGGAGACAGGAACTCAGGCTTATGGATTGCGGGGAATTTATGGATGGAGACCCATGCCCAGGTCTGGGGGACCAGGAGGCAGGGGCTGGAGAGAATGGAGACCGGGCCTGAGACTTGAGGACCTGGGGACAGAGGCTCAGGCCCAGGACTGGGGGAGATCTAGGACTCTCTACTTAAGCCTGATTTGAGCTAACGGATGGGGGAGGGATCCGTTCAAGTTAGGGGTGGAGCCTGAGGGAGCTGCCCAGGGCAGGGGGCAGAGGTGACTTCTGAGGGTGAGTCCATAGATGGGGGTGCATCTGGGGCAGCTCTGGGCCCAGGAAGGAGAGGGCAGGACCGGCAGGTGGCTGGGTGGGCGGGGCGGTGGGGGACAAAGGTGAGCTGGAAGGTGGCAGAAGCTGGGCAGAGGGCAGGGGGAAGGTCTCTGGGGAGGGGACCTCGGGCCCGGCTCCTACCCCCTCCCTGGAGAGCAGGCGGCCAGACGCCCAGGTCAGTGCTCGGGGTCCAGCTCTTGGCCCCTGCCCCTTGCAGGTGCCTGCATGTGGCTTCTCTAACTCTCTGACTCCTTAGCTCCTCCGTGTCACACCCCTTTCTTGATCTCTCCAGCTGTCTACATCCCCCCGCCCCTCCTATCTGCCCTGTCCTTTGTCTTTCTGATCCTCAGAGGACCTCCTGGAGCCCCTAAACTCTGACTCTCCCAAGTATCTTTCATCATCTGAGCTGCCTGCTCCTTGAAGCTGGTGGTCTCCTCCTCTCAGAGTTTGGCTCCTAGAACTTCTCCCTCTCTTTGGGTCCCAGTGTCTCTCCCTTGTTACTTTCTCCATCTGGAGATGACCGTGTGAGTGTGTGTGTGTGAGTGTGTGCGCGTGTGTGTGCTTTGTGTATGTGTGCGTGTGTGTGCGTGGTGTTCTCTTATCTTTGCATGTCTGTTTCTTTATATCTCTACCATCATGATCTCTCTCCTCTGCCTTATTTTTCTCCAAAGCCCTTGTTAATCCAACATACTATATATTTTACCTCTTCGTCTCGTTTTTCTGTCTTCTGATAAGACTATAAACTCCACAAAGGCAGGGATTTTTGTCTGTTCTGTTCCCTGCTGTGTTCACTGGGCCTGGCACTGTGACTAGAACATAGAGGGCACTGAATAATTATTTGGGGGATAAGTGAATGAGTGTTTGCATGCCTGGCTGTCCACCCTCCAGGATGCTAGCCTTCCTATACAACTGACTTCTGTCCTGTGTCCTCAAGGTCTCCCCCCACCCTTGTCTGAGCCTGTCTGTTTCTGATGCTCCCATCTCGTCTGTCACCGCCCCCCTTGTCTCCTTGTCCACAGGCCCCGCCCCTGCTTTTCTCTATCAGCCATAGGGGTCTTGGACTCTGACTCCTGCCCTCCTCCCTCCCCACAGAGGCCAGACCAGGAGCTGACCTGGAGCTGGGGCCACAGGCCTAGAAGCGCCCTGGACAGGGCCAAGGCCATGGCCCCCCCACCGCCGCCACCATTGGCCGCCAGCACCCCGCTCCTGCATGGCGAGTTTGGCTCCTTCCCGGCCCGCAGCTCCCGCTTCGCCCTCACTCTCACACCACAGGCCCTACACATACAGCGGCTGCGCCCAAAGCCTGAAGCCCGGCCCCGGGGCGGCCTGGTCCCGCTGGCCGAGGTGTCCGGCTGCTGCACCCTGCGGAGCCGCAGCCCCTCGGACGCAGCGGCGGCCTACTTCTGCATCTACACCTATCCGCAGGGCCGGCGCGGGGGCCGGCGCAGAGCCGCCCGCACCTTTCGGGTCGACGGGGCGGCCACCTACGAGGAGAACCGCGCGGAGGCCCAGCGCTGGGCCACTGCCCTCATGTGTCTGCTCCGTGGACTGCCGCTGCCTGGGGACGGGGGTGAGGCACTACACAGCCGCTCTGTCCCTAGGGCCACCTCGGTGTCTCCGTGGGTCTCCCTCTGTGGGCATCTCTGTCTCTACTGTGTGTCTGTCTGTGCTGTGTCTCTCTCGGTCTGTATCGAAAGAGTGATAGACAGGGACGGGCCCCGGAAGGAAGAAAACCACAGGCAGAGAAAACATGATTGGTGTCTGCGGCTCCCGTAGGTGGTTGTCTGTGTCCCTTCCCCCCTTCCATGGGCCCTGACCACAGATGAGTCAGAGGTTCCCAGGCTGGCGCGAGCAGCAGACTGAGACAGGATTAGTCACCACCCAGGGACAGGCACTCACAGAGGTCCCCTAGGGCAGCCCAGGAGCCCAGAGGTGGCATCTAATCCGGCCTTTGGGGGTGGAGGGTGGCCAGAGACTTTTGGGCAGAGCGCCCCACTCCCCCCAGGCTTCTCAGTCGGCACAGGAAGGTAGAAGTTCAAGGGTCCCCAGCTGGTGAGTCTGCCTTGGTCTTCCAGGATCCTGCTGGCTGGCTGGGGGCCCTGGGGGATGGGAACGGGGAGGGGGCCTTGCACGGTGCAATAACCTGATCCTGGATTCCAGGTGTTTGAGGAAGAGGAAAGTGAAAACCACAGCTCTCCTTCCTCCTCCCACACATGGGTCCAAAGGGCATTGGGATTAGACACCCAAGTCCTGCCTTTGGGGGACGGGGGGGGGGGGGTGCGGAGGCTGCATACCTGAGCCTCAGCAGCCGAAGCCCCAGAGGAAAAAAACAAAACAAAAACCCACCTTTGACTTCCCAGCAGTCTCCTGTGCCAGCCCTCCACCAGTTCCCCTGGGGCTGCTTGCAGTTTACTGCTTCTGCGCTGAGGGGCCTGGGTCTGGGGCCCACGTAGACGCCTTCCCCTCTCTTTGCAGAAATAACCCCGGAGCTTCTGCCAAAGCCACCCCGATTGCTCCTATTGGTCAATCCCCTTGGGGGGCGGGGCCTGGCCTGGCAGTGGTGTAAGACCCACGTGCTGCCCATGATCTCCGAAGCTGGGCTGTCCTTCAACCTCATCCAGACAGGTAAGGGCTGTGTCAGGATGGAGGTAGGGGCTGGGGTGGGGGGAGGCTAGGACCCCTGAGCCTTGAGGCCTGGGGCGTGGTGGGGGGACGGAGCCGAACGGCCTGGCTCACCTCCGACTTCCCCACGCTAGAACGACAGAACCACGCCCGGGAGCTGGTTCAGGGGCTGCGGCTGAGTGAGTGGGACGGCATTGTCACGGTCTCCGGAGACGGGCTGCTGTTTGAGGTAGGGCGGGGGCGTCCTGCTTGAGCCCTGGGACGCCGGGTTGGCCTGGCCCCGGGACCCAGGTGTCTGGTCTCCCGCCCTCCAGGTGCTGAACGGATTCCTGGACCGCCCTGACTGGGAAGAGGCTGTGAAGACGCCCGTGGGCATCCTCCCGTGTGGCTCAGGCAATGCCTTGGCCGGAGCCGTGAACCAGCATGGGGGGTAGGTGGGGTCCTGCGTCGTAGGTGAGCCTGATACCGTGAGGGGAGGGAGGAGTCCTCCCGCGGCCTGGCACTTAATGTCCCCAAGTCCCCTTTGCCCGCCAGCCCGCTGCCAATCAGTCTGACTGGGGTGCTCCCCATACACCCCCCACCCCCCCGACATTTTGCCTGGTTGTTCCCAGCTGTGTCCCTAGTGCCCGGAAGTGTACCTGGCACACAGATGGCACTCGGGGAACGCTCATGGAATGAACTGACAGGGAGCCTGGCTCAGTAAGAAGAGTCCATCCCGAGGGGGCCCGATTGCTGCGGGTGGGCCGGGCCACCACCGGCCGCCTGGTCCCGCCCCCCACCCTTTCTGTGCCTTTCCCCTGCTACCCTGTGCTCTGTGCCTCTCACCCAAGCCCGTCTACTCTTTCCCACTGTGTCCATCCGCCTCTGGCTGTGAAGGTTTGAACCTGCCCTGGGTGTGGACCTGCTGCTCAATTGCTCGCTGCTACTCTGCCGCGGCGGCAGCCGCCCGCTGGACCTGATGTCTGTGACGCTGGCCTCCGGCTCCCGCTGCTTGTCCTTCCTGTCTGTGGCCTGGGGCTTCGTGTCAGACGTGGATATCCAGAGCGAGCGCTTCAGGGCCCTGGGCAGTGCCCGCTTCACACTGGGCACAGTGCTGGGCCTCGCCACACTGCACACCTACCGAGGACGCCTCTCCTACCTCCCTGCCACCGTGGAGCCCACCTCACCCACCCCTGCCCGTGGCCTGCCCCGTGCCAAGTCAGAGCTGACCCTGGCCCCGGCCCCGGCCCCGGCCCCACCTGTGGCACACTCACCCCTGCATCGTTCAGTGTCTGACCTGCCCCTGCCCCTGCCCCTGCCCCAGCCGGCCCTGACCTCCCCTGGCTCGCCTGAACCCCTGCCCATCCTGTCCCTCAATGGCGGGGGCCCAGAGTTGGCCGGGGACTGGGGTGGGGCTGGGGATGCCCCCCTGTCCCCAGACCCACCACTGCCCTCACCGCCTAGCTCCCCTAAGGCAGCTTTACTGTCACCCATCACCGAGGGGGTCCCAGAAACGTTAGCCTCCTCTGGGCTTCCCCCTCCCACCCCCGGCTCTCCGGGAGCCGTCTCTACCAGGGGCCCGCATGACCACCTGCTCCCTCCTCTGGGCACCCCACTCCCCCCAGGCTGGGTGACGCTGGAAGGGGACTTTGTGCTCATGCTGGCCATCTCACCTAGCCACCTGGGGGCAGACCTGGTGGCGGCTCCCCACGCGCGCTTTGACGACGGCCTGGTGCACCTGTGCTGGGTGCGTGGTGGCATCTCCCGGGCTGCGCTGCTACGCCTTTTTCTGGCCATGGAGCGAGGTAGCCACTTCAGCCTGGGCTGTCCGCAGCTGGGCTACGCCGCGGCCCGTGCCTTCCGCCTCGAGCCTCTCACGCCTCGGGGCGTGCTCACTGTGGACGGAGAGCAGGTGGAGTACGGGCCGCTGCAGGCGCAGATGCATCCGGGCCTCGGCACGCTGCTCACTGGGCCTCCCGGCTGCCCGCGTCGGGAGCCTTGAACCCAACGAGGCTTGCGGCCCGCCGGGGGCGGGGCCAACATTCCAAGGAGGCGGAGCCTGACCTGAGGGCGTGGCCTAGCTGCTAGAGTTAGGGCGAGGGTCCCACACGCAGGGGCCCCAGCCCCGTCTCAGGATTGCGCCCGCCCCCAGGGGACCAGAGGTAAAGTTGGAGTGTGGTCCGAATTCCGGAGGCTCATGATGGTCACAAACGGGCTGGCCCCGAGGGTAGTGCCTGACCGATGAGGGCGGGGCTCAGCCCAAACCCTCGCTTCCGGCTCGTAGGACGCCAGGTCGGCTGAGGGCGGGGACTGTCTTACGTCTTGTCCAATGACGGGACCTGGCATGTGCGGGCTGGGGAAGGCCTTAGTTCATTAGCCAGTCAGGGCCCGGGTCTCGCCCCATCCATTCCGGTGCCTCCACTTAACTGGCCAATCAGCCCACGAGGGGCAGGTTCCCCGGGGCCGACGCTCGGATTTGCACTAATGTTCCTCCTCACCCCCTTGCCGGTGGGGGGCGGGGAAACGACCGTCTCCTGTCTTCTGTCTCCTGTGCGTCCCGACCCCAATCTTCAGAGCAATTGAAAAGGTCTATGCAATAAAGGCAGTCGTTGCATTCCTCTCAGACCGTCGTCCCTGCTGCACCACGCAACCCGTGGGAGGGATCCAACCCTAGGTGCTTCCGGTAGCTGCTGCCTTTTGTGGCTCCAAGCCCAGACCTGCCCACATACCGCGGCCAGCGTGACCCGATGGCCTTGAACTGGGGCCAGGGAGCTGCCTCCTCCTCCCCCCACAACAGCTGGCTCTGGGGTTCTCAAGATTTATTCAGGGTGTGTTAACGGAGGCGGTGGGAAGATGGGGTCCCCGAAGTGGCAGGGGCAACACAGAGAACCCTCCCCGCCCCCGCGAGGGAGGGGGGAGGCTCGCTTTTTCTTAAAAATATAAATGTATTTATCTGCATCATCACGTCCCTGGGGCACCCAGCTGGCCGGCCTGTGGGCCACAGGGCGGGGAGGGAAAAGGGCGTCGGGGCGCAAGTCTGAGCGAGGCGGGGAAGAGCTCCGCCGGGCAAGGGTAGGGGACGGCCTCACAGGGCTCCGTGCTGGGCCTGGTAGCGCGACAGCACGGCGCGGTAGTGGGACAGCTCCTGGCGCACAGCCACCACTTCCTGCCGCAGCAGGGCGTTCTCCTTCTCCAGGAAGGCCGCCCGGACCGATATCTGGTTCTCCTTGAGCCGCCGGGCATCTCGGGACCGCTTGGCTGCCTCGTTATTCTTGTACCGCCGGCTCCAATACTTCTCGTCCTGGGGGTGGGGTTTGAGAAGGCACTGAGGGCCAGGGGTAGCAGCTTTCCTTGTGCCTTCAAGGACGGAGGGCATCTAAGAGACCCTCTGGGGGGTTTCTTGCCCAGCAGTGGGGCTTAAAGGTTACCAGGTCTCTCCTAGGGTGGGTACCCAGGGATCTGGTTGCTAAGGAGAGCAAGCCCCTAGCAACAGCTAAGGTGTGAGATCGTTCCACCCACACTCAAAGCAATTTGGTTTCATGTTTCCACTGTGCAGAGCAGACCCCACTGCTCCTCACCCAACAAAGGGCCTCCAGTTAGCCCCTGGTTGCTAAGGATGCTCGTTCCCTAGCAACGGGATGGGACCTTCAGGGTCGGAGGGCTTCTCCCCATAAAAAGCACTGCTTTATGCATCACCTGCCCGGATCCTGGTTGCTAAGGAAAGCCTAGGCTCCCCAGTGATGGGGTTCTGTGTCCCATAAATCTTTCCAGAGCTGGGGGCCTTTGAACCTGGTTGTCAAGGCAACCTCCTTGTTGTTTCCCCAGCAAACAAAGGTAATGTCTGAGTGGTCCCAATGACTGTAGCCAGTCTCTGACCTACTGGCCTTGAATAGAGGCCAGAGAGCTGCCTTCTTCCCAACGGGTCCTGGTTGCCGGAAGGGCTGTACTTTAGCAAAAGGGCCTATCCTGAGGCCTCCCCACACCATTACACTTAGGGTTCTCTGGTCCTAGAATTTGGTTGAGGAGGACCACTCCTTAGTAACAAGGGCCACCCAGAGCTCCAAAAGATGACCTCACATCCCCGTTTCCTTAAAGCCTCGTCCCTGCTCACTAGGGTAAACCCGGTCCAGGCCCCGTGACGAGAGAAGCGCCGGTCCAGGCTGGGTTTACAGGCCAATCCTCGGTGCTTCGAGCAGTCGCGTCTTACACGAGGGTGAGGCGAAGTCTGGTGAGCAGCCAGGACACCTCTTCACTAGGGGAGGCCCCAGAATTGGCCAAAGGGAGAAGACTGGAAAGAAGCGGTCGCTGCCCCAAATCAGAAGGCAGTCTGGCTGCTGATGGGAACTTGAGGTCTCTCACCGGGGAGCAGTCCAGGCCCAGAAAACAAGGCCCAGAGGGGCTGTCAAAGTCTGCATCCTAGGCGGACGCAAGCACCCTGAACGAGGCCCCAAATCAGAGACCAGAGGACCAGCCCCAGCAGGGCTAGCGGCTCAGAAGAAACAGACGGATACCCTGCCGCTAAGGAAGGCTGTCCTTAGTAACTGGGCCTGGTCCAAGCCCCAAGCCTGTACAACTGGGCCCAGCAAGGCTGGTTGAGACTGCATCCCGTAATGCCACCATCTTCGCAAACCTCCAGCCCAAACCTCAGCCCCGTCGCACCCCACGGCTTCGCACGACTGACTGATCCTTGGCTGTAGGTTAAGGGAACCTTGAGAGCTAACCCCAATGAGAAGCCCAGGCCTGACTGGGAGGAAAGGGCCATCCCTGGCCGTAGGGCCTGTAAAGGCCATGCCTACGTCCTACGCCTAGCAGTGTTCACCTTCTGCTCCTCTGGCACCTGGATCTTCCGAGCCTTCTTCATGATGGGCTGGGGCTTGAGTTCCTCCTCTGAGAAGCGATGTCTCCGAGGGTCAAAGGTCTCGTGGCCAGGAATGCTCGACAGGGCTAAATCCGCTGGGTCGGGTTCAAATGTCATCAGCACCTCCACGGTGTCTGGGTCCACAGGGCTGGGTGTGTCCCGAGAGGTCAGGCCTTGGGGAAACAGAATGTGCCACCTGAGTGTGTATATATTTGGTACTCGCAGAGGCTACCCCCCTGCTCAGGTATCTTTTCCACCCCGAGGAAGGCCCTTATGAGGCCTACCGTAAAGCCTGCCAGAGATCAACCTCTCTGATATAAACTACGAAAGGGTCCCTAAGCTACCTTGTAGCTTAGAAATCATGGAACCGACTCCACTTTCACAAACACAGAAATGAGCCCAATTATAACTGACTTACCCTAAATAACACGAGTCTGGTCTATTGCTTCTAACACCTCTGGCCCTCGGATTGGCAGCGTCAGCTTCCTTCCCATAGTCTAACCCGAATCCTGCTTACTGAATCCCTGACCAAAGCCTACCCCCCCCCCCCCCCCCGGGGGGGGGGGGGCTGCTCAAGGAAAAGAAATCCAATGCACTGAAAAGGCTTCAGGTAAGCTTCTTAAGAGCTGCTGGCTTCAAAGGGTTAGGGATGAAAAGAGGAAACGACAGGTTTTTGGAGGTCGGTTCAAGAGAGGGGACAGGGGCGGCCTGTGCCTTTAAGAGCGACCAAGCCGGGGCCAGCTGAGGACACAGGTTCAGGGCCAGTCACGTGCGGGCGCCTGCTTTCCCGCCCCGCCCCCCCCTGCAGCCACGGGCGCCCTCTAGTTCCCCAGACCCCGCCCCCTCCGCGTGACCGCGCGTGCGCGAAGTCAAGACTATGGAGGAGAGAGGAGAGGACTCACGTGGCGCGGGAATGTGCGGCTGGGAAGGGGAGGGCCCTGGTTCCGCCCGGAGGTCCGGCCAGGGGCAGGTGTGTCCGGGAATCCCCAACCTGCAGACCGCCCCTGGGACCCCCCAGTGCCCGAGAGAGCACACTTTTCCTTAGGCTCTTTGGGGTTTCTTAGCTCGAACCTCTCAACCTCCAAAGATCCAGGCATTCCTACACTCTGGGGAACACACTGAGAAACGGCCCCCTCGACCTCCTTCTCCCTCGCCACCGGGATACACGCTAGGATTCTGGGATCCTCGACCCCTCCTCTCCCAGGACATAGGAGACTCGGTCCAAGCCTCAATGTAAGATCTAGAATGAAGATCCCCGACCTTCTCCCCTCTAGAGGATCCGGGGTGCTAGCCCTTCTCCACTGGCGGTCTCAGGAACCAGGGCAGACAGTCCCTTACATCATGGTGGAACAGAAGTCTGTGCCCAGACCTTGCTTTCTCCCTTGTAGAGGACCTACGAGTTATGGTCCTTCCACACTCCACCGATTCTGGGCCCGGATTCTGGAGTGCAGTTCACTCCCCAGTAAATAATTCCGGTGTTCTGGGATCCCAGTCCCGGCTCCTCGAGTATCCGGACCCTCGGTCCCCACGTCCCACCGAAAAATCCACACTATCTCCCTACTGGACATACTTCCTGGAATTTGGGGTCCCAAGTCCCTTATCTCCAATGGATCCAGGAGACCCAGTACCCTGATGCATTAAGGGACACAGAATCCGGACTTCTCTCCAAACATCTCTCGCCTAGAAGGACCCAGAATTTGGGCGCACAACCCCAGCCCCACCATCGCATTCCCGGGTCGCAGCCCCGCCCCCGAAGTCCAAGCCCCGCCCAGCCGGGGCCCTGTCCCGCCCCCGCCGTCGCACCTGCGCGGTGGCCGCCCGCGGCCCCGAGGGCAGCCCGGGTGGGGGCGTGCCCCGGCGAGGAACGAGGGGAAGCTGAGCCGCAGGAGCCGGGCCCCGGGGAGGGTGCGGGCGTGCGCACGGGCGAGGGCGCCGGTGATGGGCCGCCGGGGGGCGGCGGACTGGGCGGGAGCCCGTGCTCCAGCAAGAAGGCGTCCAGGTCCACGTACTCCACGTCGCCGAACGGCAGCGTCCGCTCCCACAGCAGCGGCGCCAACAGACCCGGGCCAGGCGCGGCCCCCGGGCGCCCCCGCGGGGATCCGCCGCCCACCACCGCCCCAGCTGGGGCATCCGCCGGGCCCGCCGTCTCCAGGCCCGGCCCGGGGACCGTGGATGCCGGCGGAGCCGCCTTGCGCTCCTTTTCCTTCAGGAGACCTGCGGGCGGGGAAAAAGACCGGGTGGGGTGGGAAGGAAGAGACGGAGGAGAGACCCCGACACAGAAAGACAGGAAGAATGGGGGGATTGAGACCCACACGGCGGAGATCCAGAGAAAGAGGGGGGAGACGGGGGAGAGGGAGAGATCAGAGAGGGAAGGCAAGGACCCAGAGAAAGAAAGCAACAGAGACTCAAGAGAGCGAAAGAGACCCAGAGAGAGAAGGCACAGACGGGGGCGGCAGAGACAGAGAGGGAGGCAGAGACCGAGAGAGGGAGAGAGACCCAGAGAGAGGTAAGATAGAGACCAGGGAAGGTACAGAGCCACGGAAGGAGGACCGAAGTTCAAAAAGAGGCAGGTGGAGGGTTGGACAGGTGAGAGAAAAAAAAAATGACGGCTCTGTAATTTCTCTGTAACCTACCCCCTTGGTCTCTGTAGCCGCTTCTCCCCACCCCCACACTCTGCAAGGGGCAGGAAGGGGCTCTATTCCTGGGGCACATTCCTCATCCCCAGACTCCATGTGACCCCAGGAGGCCCCGCCCAAGCCCGTGTCAATACCGTGTGAGCATCCGACACACCCCCTCCCTCTTTCCTGGACCCCAGGGGTCCGGACTCTCATAACCCAGAGGAAGCGGGGGGGGGGGGGGGGGCTGGGGCCTAGACTCTTGGGTCCTCCGGGAAGAGGACACGGGGACTCCTGGGTCCTCCTGGTGGATGGGCTTTAAGCAGGTACTTTTGGATCCTAGGTGCCGAGGGATCTAGGGTCCTAAACACCCTAGTAACTGAGTAGATGAAGGTTGAGAATGGACTCTCGGCACGATAGGAGGTAGTCCCCCCCCCCCGCCCCAGCATTTGAATCCCTAAGGGAGTTGGGTGTCCGAGTTGGGATAGGCGGGGGCTAGAACTCACAGCTGGATGGCTCTTTGGGCTTGTTGGTCCCCTGCAGAAGGCTCCGCAGCCCAAGCAGCGCTCCCCCGCCAGGGGGGGCCCCGGCTGGGCCGCCCAGCAGCAGTGGGGCCGGGGTCCTGTCGCTCACGGGCCGCGCCATCACCGGGCACCTGCCCGTAAGCTCACGGGCTCATGGAGAGGCGAAGAGCTGGCCTGCCAGTCAGCGGCACACTCCTGTGGTTCGGGCGAGTGCCTGCCCAGGAGCGGGCGAGCGTAGCCTGCAAGCCTCCAGTATCCAGAACACTGCAAATCCTAGGAGTGACGGGGATTCGCAGTCCTCAGTGCAGAAACGTGCAACTCAAGAGGGTCCCAGGAGACCATGCAGTCCGGGTGAGGGGGTGGTCAAATCAGGCAACCGGCTCTTTGCAACCCGGAGTTCAGGGGGACACAAGGCGCTCCAGCAAGGTGGGCGAGCTAGGCTCTTGCAAAATCTGCAGCTCTCTCAGCGGAAGGCGCTTTGCAATCTGCACCAAGAGGTGTGCGCGGAGGGGCGGGGGAGGGGGCAAGAGGAGGCGGCCGCCTTGAGGCGTGGCCAACGCAAACTTCTTTCGCGGAAAAAAAAAAAAAAAAAAAAAAGCCAAACCAAAACACCCGACGCCACAGCGCACACCCCTCCTCTCGGCCCCCGCCTGCCTCTCGGGCCAAGCACCCCAGCCGCGTGCCTCCCTCCGGCTGAACGCACGGGCCAATCGCGTCTTGACCCCTCGAGACGCGCGGCCAATGGGACCCCAGCATCCGCCAAGGCCCGGGAGGGCGCGTGAGGGGCTAAGTGCGTGAAGTTGCTGCGCCTTTAGGTGGGAGGCGGGACCCTGACCTACATTTGCCCAATGGGAGACGGCACTGGGGGCGGGACCGTGACCCAGTTCGGGCCAATGAGGCAGGCGGGAGGGGGAAGCACATGGCTCTGCGCGTGCTGCCCGACGGGGAGGGTGCGTTGGGGGGAATGAAAGAGGCGCCACTTAAAGGAGCCGCTAATCTAAATGACAGTTTGGGGAAACAGGAAGCCAAAAAACCGAGTGGTGCGGTTTAGGAAGAGGGAGATTGGTTTCTAGAAGAAGGCTGCTGTTCTCCAATACCCAAACGTTTCCCCGCCGCGCCTAGAATCAGACCACTAAGAAACAGGAAGTATTCTGTCCCTTTAATAGCTTTGTTTTGGGGGTGACTCCCCTCCCCGAGTGGGGAGACTTGGAAAGGACAGGCGCAATCCTCGATGGGGAGTCTCAGCGACCATGGGGGGCACCATCCACTGTAAGACAGACGACACCGGTGGGGGAGAGTTAGTTTAGGGCACCACAGGCTGGACCCTGCAGAGGGGCGGGGGCTGGGCCGCGTAGGGCTCTAACCACAGGGAGGCTGCGAAGGGGGAACCCGGAATGTACCAGGTCGACAAGCTGGAGAAAACGGTCAGATTCTGGGCCGGCACTGGGTTGAACCAGCAGGAGGCAGCAGGAGGGTGGAATAGGGACGTCCAGTTTCAGCATCAGACTCAACTACGTGAAGGTATTCATGGGCGGGGGTGGGGTGGGTCTGGGCCAAACCATGTGGAGAAGCCGGAGAGGTGGCCTTTAGATCGCAGGGCTGAGCCACAGGGAGGCGGCAGAAAGGGAAGGGGAGTGTACCATGTTGATTTCCAGGAAGGGGGTGTGTGTCAGATTATGGAACACGATGCGATTGTACCACATGGAAACAGGGAAGGGATCCGGGCTGTACCATTGTGGAAAGCCATAGCAATAGGAACCACGGCCCAGTAGTTAATCGTACCACAGGGAAGCCAGGTGGCTCGGGTTCGGGTTATATACAAGTTGCAGGTTGCAAGCGGTGAAGAGGAAAAGACAAATCACGGACCAGCAACGGTCTGTGGCGTGGAGGTGGATTGTACCATGTTGACACACACGTAGAAGGGAGAAAGCGAGCGCGAGCTCAGGAGGCTGGACCAAACAGAAACGGCAGAGGGGTGGGTAGGACTGTATCACTTTGGGAAAAGAAGGGGGGGGGGGGAAACACATAGGCGGGTTAGACCAAGACGTGCGGGGGAGGGGGGTGCAGACTGGACCATACCATGCAGGCGGTAGTTGGGGCCTCGGCAGCGCCTCTCGGGGTGCCGGGGGTCCCTGTTGCCCCTCAAGGCCCTGTGGGCCAAGGGCTGCAGGGGCCGGCCGTTACCGCTGAGGCTCTGGAAGATCTGGGACGGAGGATTCTGGCTCAGGAGTCTCAGGGAGTGCATCTGCCGTGGGAGGGGGTGGGAAACTGAGAGTGAATAAGGAACGGTCCGGGTGAATGGTCTCAGGGGAAGCTCCGCCCCTCGGGCGGGTGGGCGGGGCTTTGCTCAGCCCCAGCCCACCCCCAAAGGTTGTCTGACCCTCCCAACAGTCGGACAAGGAAGAAGGGAGGAGAGTAGGTGAGGCCAAGGGAGGATGCCCAGGCCAGGGAATGGGTTAGCCAGGCCAAAGGGGCTGCAGGGCACAGTGGGTCACCTGGAGGGAGGTAATATTGAGGGCCCGGTCGATGAGGATCCAGGTGACAGTCTCTGAGCAGGGCGGGGTGCTGAGAGAGCCCTGATAGGTGATGAAGCCAAAGGATTCGGGGAACAGGAGCTCCAGGCTCAGGTCTTGAAGAAAGTAGGCATCATCTGCGGGAATACCGGGCGAGAGTGAAGAGGAGTGCCCTTCTTGAGCTCCCGTCCTGTGCACACACTGCTCCCCCAGTCCCCCACCAATGCACCAGGGACTTACTCTTGTAGGAGATGCGGGTGATGGTGTCACGGTTAAGGAGGCGGCTGAGGAAGGGGTTTGAGCTGCCGGCCACCTGTGTGGGGGTACGAGGTGAGGAAGTAGGAATCCAGAAGCCCGAGCCCCCAATCCCTTCCTTCCCCAGAACGCGGGAGCCTGGGCCTCCCAGACTCCTCTGGCTCAGACCCCACCTTCCCTCAGACTCTTGCCTGGGCTCACATTGACAAAGAGGCTGAGAATGGCCAGGCCATTGGGGCCCCGGGAGGCGGCGCTCAGGTTCCCATAGAGTTCTTGGTTGAAGTGGATGAGCTGCACCTGGGAGGGAAGCACAGAGTGGGGGTCCCCCAGCAGAAGGGGAGGAGAGAACGGGTACAGCTCTGGGCCCTTGGGGTCTCAAGTCAGGTTAAAGCTTAGTGCTCGGGGGGCTGTTCTATGAAAGAAGATGGGGTGAGGCCTCAAAAGAAAGGTAAGGTGGGGGAGCAATTGGGTCAACTTGGGGCAAAGGTCAAGGGTCAGAGGTCACTGGCCACCACCTCCGCAGAGAACCCCTGGTGGTTGATCTGGTGTTCAGAGCCGGCTCCATCGCGCGCTCCAAACAGCAATCGCAGTTCACTGAGTCGATGGCTATAGAGGAGGGGCCCCCCAGACACGTTGACCACGGGCCGGGGTGCAGGCAGGAAGGAGACATGGCGGCCGGTGTTGTAGAGGGTTCCCCGGAGCTGCGGGAGAGGTGGAATGAGGTGGAAGCCGTCACGGGGACGAAGAGAGATGTTCTCGCTCCCGCATTCCACGCCTACATTTCCTGCTTCCGACAGTCATCTAATCATTTAGCATAGTTTCAACACCAGTGACTTTGCAGGCTCTGTTCTGGTCCGTGGCAGGTGCTCACGATCGCTGGATTTATTTCACTAACAAATATTTATTGAGCTGCTACTATGTGCCATGGATGCCAGGAGGAGAGCATAACAAGTAGGCAAAAAAACCCTGGGCCTCATGGAACTTGCATGCTAAGGGAGCAGACACAATAAATAAGGAATCACATAAGTAACTGCTTAATGAATTACATCTTATGCTCATGCAGTAAGGAACTGAAAGCTCTCAGAAGGTGTAATGGGAAACCCAGCCTAGATCGGGGGTGGGGTAGGGTGGGATGAGGAAAGGCCATCACAAGAAAGGGACATTTGAGTGGAGACCTAAAAGATAAGCAGGAATTAGTCGCAAAGAGCAGAGAGAAGGGCATTCTGGGAAGAGGAAACAGCAAGTGCAAAGGCCCTAAGGTAGCCTGTTTCCATGACAGCAAGGAGGCCAGTGGGACCAGAGCTTGGTGAGCAAAGGAGAGGAGATAGGAGCCAGATGGTGCAGGACCTTGTGGACAATGACGGGATGTTTTGTATTTTTATTTAAATAATTGAAAACACACACACACACACACACACACACACACAGAGCTAGGCTCAGGTCATGATCTTTGGTTTGTGGGTTCAAGCCCCATGTTGGAGCCCGCTGCAAGTTTTCTGTCTTTCTCTCTCTCTCTGCCTCTCCCTCGCTCATGCTCGCTCGCTCTCCCTCAAAAGTGAATAAACATTAAAAAAAAAAAGAAACGAAATGGCACTGCAAAGTGGGCAAGATTACGTGGAGGCTAGGACCACACCACCTGGGTTTGGATCCCAGGGATGGCACTCTAGCTGTGTGACCTCAGACAAGCAACCCAATCTCTCTGTGCCTCAGTGTCTGCATCCATAAAATAGGGACAGTGATAGCACCTGCTTCATGGTGTGGTTTCTGAGGGTTAGAAGACTTATTATCAAGCTTTTAAAACGGGGCCTGGCACCGAGAGCGGTTTGTTTTACAATCGCCTTTACAGATGTGGAAATACTAGCGAGCCATGTTTGGGGAGGGGGGAACAGGTGATCCACTTTCGAGCGTAAGGAGCCTCCTTTCCACCCAGTGTGTGCCCCTCCTTACCCCAGGCTAGATTTCCACCTCAGAGACCCACCCCCACTCGTGCCCACCCCCAGGGGATTGGGTAACCCCTCCCACCAGGCCCCTTACCTTCTCTCCCCCAGTGCTGAGTCTCAGTGGGGGCAGAAAGGGGTCATAAAGGACCCTCTTCAGCTCCACGTCCACGGGGCTTTGCCGCTTCCCCACAGCACACAGACTCCAGGCGGCATTCACCAGGCCCCAGAAGGGAGGCCCTGGAAGCAGGGATGGGGCAGGGGGGCAAAGGAGTCAGAAACAGGGACTGGATCCCAGTGCTGGGATCTGCCCACAAGGCTGTGGTCTGGACTCCCGGATCCCAGGAGAGGAAGGGCCAGAGACGGCGACTCCTGGGTCCGAGGGAGGAAGGGGCTGGGATCCAGAATCCTGGGTCCTAGAAGAATCTTGGAGGAGTTTCCTAAGACCATCTAGCACCCTCCTGGATGAAACCGATCTGAAGTCATTAAGCCATTGGGGGAAGGAACTACAACTCCCAGCAGGCCTGAGGGCAGCCAGCCTACCCATCCACTGCCGGCCCGCCCAGGCGCCCATGGGAGTCGTAGTTCTTTCAGTCTCCCGTGTCCCGCAGCTGGATAATGA
Organism: Lynx canadensis; assembly: GCF_007474595.2. Lineage (NCBI taxonomy): Eukaryota > Metazoa > Chordata > Mammalia > Carnivora > Felidae > Lynx > Lynx canadensis. Next base: position 52,756,807 of record NC_044317.1, read on the forward strand.
ATGTATCGGGGAGAGGAGTTGCAAGACAGGGCTGGCCAAGGCAGGGGAACCGGCCCGCGACCCACTGGTTCCCAGGAACAGCCGGGACCTACCTGCCTCTTTCCTTGCAAAGGGACACGCGCTCTCTTCCACCCCCACACTCTTTCCTTCCACTCACTCCCACTCACTACTTGAAATGCACATATATAATGTCCCATGGTGAGCTCCCGGGTTCAGAGGCTGGGCCCAACTCCTGAGGGAGGGAGGAAGGGGCTGGGACTCCCGGGTCCTGTGAGGAGAGGGCTCCTGGGTCCGAGGGAGGAGGCACCCAGCAGCCCGGACTCCTGGGTCCCCGCCCTGGCTGCACCTGGCACGAAGTTTCCCTGGAGATTATCCTTGTAGCTCCACCAGTCTTCCGGATCAGGTGCAGGTCCGATGTGAGCTGCGGAGAGAGCAGCCTGAGCCCCTCTCCTGGGCACCCCCCCCAGGGGCTCCTGCCCCAACCCCCCCCCCCTCACTGGGCCTTACCTGCTGCCCCCAGTGCGGCCCAGAGTACCAGCGCTCGAGGGGCGCTCAGTCGAGCTGCAACCCCCATCCCCGGGAGGCCTCTGAACGACCCCTTCCCAATGTCCCGGCCCCCTCTCTCAGCTCCTCTGGCCCCTCTTTGTGGGACCCAGTCCCTCCAGGACTGCCAGCCTGCCTCTCCTCCCCACAGGGAGACCGGTTCCCTGAACACCGAGGCGGTGGTGGGGAGGACCGAGACTCCCCAAATCCCCTCCCGCCTCCTCTCCCTGCTCTCCCTTCCTCTCCTCCTTCTCTCTCTTTTCCCCAACCCTCCAGCCTCCCTCTACCTCCTGATCTTCCTATTCCTCTCTCTGCCTCCTGCTTCTCCCCGGGGTTACCTCCTGGTTTCTAATCCACACCCCCCCTCTTCGTTCTGTCTTCTTCCAGCTCCCCCCCCTCCCCCCAGCCACCTAACCCCATGTCTCCATCCTGCTTCTCTTTCCTCCTCCCGGTCTCTCTCTGTCTCCAGCTTCTCTCTCTCCCTGCCTCCCCACCTCCTCCTCTCCTGCCTCTCCTGTTTCTTCTCCGTCTCTCTCTTCCCTCGTCCCCGCTCCCTCCTCCCCCCTCCCTCTCTTCTCTCTCTGGGTGTTATTTAATTTTTTTGTCGTTGTTGCTGGGGGGGCGGGTGATCTCACAGCAGCGAATGCTCCTCGGCCTGGTGTAGGGGGGATGCCCAAGGGGCAGGATGGAGGGGTCGCTGGGGGCCGATCCCCAGCTTCCAACTGTGCCGGGGCCATGGGGGCGGGGCGGGGGGGGGAGGTTGGCCGGGACACCTAGGGCCCGGAGCTGGCAGTGCCCATCCTCCGCAGAAGGGGGAAGGGGGGGGAGCTTAAGGTGGCGCTGACAGTCCTCCGAAGTCTCGGTGCTATGGTCCCGCTGGCGCCGGAGGATGCGAGGTCCCCCGGCTCTCGGGGACCCGGGTTGGAGCCCGCACCGGCGCCTGCAGCCCCCGCCCCCCGCCCCGCTCGGCCTCGGCTGGGGGCTGCCTTAACCGGGCTGAGGGATCCCCTGGGAGATCGGGGTGCAGTGCGGGCGGCTGACCAGGAGGGGGAGGCAGAGACCTGGAGAGGGACCGAGAGCCGGGAGGAGGAGCGGGGGAGGCGGAGGCGAGAGAGCCGGAGGTGAGGTCGGAGAACTGCAGAGGCTTGGGAAGGGAAAGGGACCCCGAGATGGACGCGGGGCGCCAGGGCGGGGGGAGACCGCCGGCTGGAGATGGGGAGGCCAGGAGGGAGGGCGAGAGAGACAGAGACACACGCTGAGAGAGAGATCCAGGTAGAAAGACGCGGCAAGTGAGAGAGAGAGAGAGAGAGAGAGAGAGAGAGGAGAGAGAGAGAGGTCTTCTATGACCTAATCTCCAAAACCAAGCACCATCACTTCTGTTTTCTTCTGTCCCTCAGAAGTGAGTCGCTAAGTCTCACTAAGCCTAAGAGATTAGGCCCCTCCTCTCGAAGCATCAGAGAATCCACGAGAGAGAAGAGGGAGAAGAAGAGGGAGACAGAACAACGGGGAGAGATGGACCCTGAAAGCCCCGTGAGGCTTCGAGGTCAAGGAGACACATATTCAGAAACTCAGTGACACGTGGAGAGAGATGCTTGAGGGAACTATGGAGACAGGGAAAAGAGGCAAGACAAAGGAAACAATGGCGATAACACGGTAACAACAACAACAACAACAACAACAACAACAACAATAATAATAAGTTACAGTAATAAGCAGCTACGACATCCCAGGCAGAGTTCTGAGACTTCCTGTGAACTCGCTCGTGTAATCCCCAGCCGCCCAGTGGGGTAGAGGCTGTGGTCCCATTCTACGGATGAGGAAACCAAGGGTCAGAAGCCATCAGTGACTTGCCCAGAGTTCCCCACTTAGGAAGTGGAGGAGCAGAGGAGGAAAACAAAGACGAGAGGTGGGGAGGGGCGCCTGGGTGGCTCAGTCGGTTAAACATCCCACTCTGGATTTCAGCTCAGGTCACGATCTTGCGGTTGGTGGGTTCGAGCCCTGCGTCAGGCTCCGCACTGTCAGTGCGGAGCCCGCTTGGGATTCTCTTTCTCTCCTCTCTCTGCCCTCCCCCCTCTCAAAATGAATAAATAGACTTAAAAAGAAAAAAGAGGAATGGAGGAAACACGATGGAGGCATAGATGCAGAAAAGTGGGGAAAGCGTCAGGAAGAGTGGAAGAGGGACCCAAATCTGATGGAGAAAAGCCGCCCTGACTGGAGTTTTCTAGACACCAGGCCATGCCATGCACCCTGTAGGCTTTATTTCAACCCTCAAAGCTGCCCCGTGAGGTGGGGTTAAAATTAGCCCCATTATAGAGCTCTTCCTGCCCTTCGGTCCTGTCCCCATGCTTTAATAATAATATAAAAAAAAATTAGCCCCATTATTCAGATAGAAACACTGAGGCTGGTGAGAGAAGCGACTCATCCAAGATATAGTAGGTTGGATGGTGCCCCCACACACACGAAAGAAAGAAAGAAAGAAAGAAAGAAAGAAAGAAAGAAAGAAAGATGCCTCAAACCTGTGAATGGGACCTAATTTGGCCAAAAGGTTTTTGCAGCTGTGACTAAGTTAATGACCTTGAGATCAGATCCTCCTGCATTATCTGCCTGGACCCTAAATCCAATGACGAGTGTCCTTATGAGAGAAAGGCAGAGGGAGATCCGAGATGACAACGTGAAGACAGAGGCACAGATTGGAGTGATGTGGCCACAAGCCAAGAAATGCCAGGAGCCACCAGGAGCTGGGAGATGCGAGGAAGGATCCTCTCCTGGAGCCTTCAGAGGGACCATGGCCCTGCCGACACCTTGATTTGGGCCTCCGGGCCTCCGGAGCTGTGAGAGAATAAATTTCTGTTGTTTTCAGTCACACAGTTTGTGGTCATTGGTTATGGCAGCCGACCTCACGGGTGGGGAGAAATACTGAGAAAGTCTTGGAACTTTTCGGAGACAGGCAATGACGGAGCCAGAGATACGTGGAGGGAGAGACAGACAAGACACTTCACTTCCTGACACGTCAGGAAGAGTAGGCTCTACCTAAGAGTTGGCTCTCCTCCTCCGGGAAGCCCTCCCTGATGCCCCAGGCTGGGTCAGTGCCTACTGAGCACATCCCTAATGCCCTGTGCTTCCTCCGTTAGAACACAGATCCCATTAGAGGAGGGACTGTCTCCTGTGTGTCCTCTCTCAAGGGCCCAGGCCTGACCCATCTCTGGGTCCCCAGCATCGCCCCACACAGGGCACATGGGGCTGTTCCTCGGGAGAGAAATCGAACATGATTGAATGAGACCAAACTTCCCATGTCTCTCCCCTTGAGACTCTGGCTCCCTCCTATCTGCTTGGGAGACACTTGGGTTTCCTGCAAGGTCCAGCAAGGGCCTCACCTCCTCCAGGAAGCCTTCTCTGATCTAACAGGGGAAGCCCCAAGCTGTCTCCATTATCACACATCACAACCATGTGACTGTATGTAGGTCTCTCCCCTACAACACCCTCCCCCTGCAGGGCAAGTCCTGGGTCTGACTCAGGTCTCCATCCCAGTATTTCCCAGGGAGACCTCAGGAGGGTATGTTGAATGAAGGAATAAATGAAGGAACGGAGTCAAAATAGAGACAGTGGCAGAGAAATGAGAGAAATGGTGGAGAAAACATTTTTGTGTAGGGGAGGGGGGACTAAAAGGAAGGCTTCCGTGGGCGCCTGGGTGACTCAGTCTATTGAGCACCCGACTTCGGCTCAGGTCATGATCTCGCGGTTCATGGGTTCGAGCCCGGCATCGGGCTCTGGGCTGACCGCTCGGAGCCTGGAGCCTGCTTCGGATTCTGTGTTTCCCTCTTGCCCTCTGTCCCTCCCCCACTCGAGCTCTATCTCTCTCTGTCTCTCAAAAATAAATAAATTAAAAAAATTTTTTTTCAATGTTTATTTATTTTTGGGACAGAGAGAGACAGAGCATGAACGGGGGAGGGGCAGAGTGAGAGGGAGACACAGAATCGGAAACAGGCTCCAGGCTCCGAGCCATCAGCCCGGAGCCTGACGCGGGGCTCGAACTCACGGACCGCGAGATCGTGACCTGGCTGAAGTCGGACGCTTAACCGACTGCGCCACCCAGGCGCCCCAAAAATAAATAAATTTTAAAAAAGAGAGAGAGAGAGAGAGAGGAAGGCTTACAGGGCCTCCTGGCTTCTTGATTTCAGCTCAGCTCAGGTCTCACGGTTCCTGAGTTTGAGCCCCACATCGGGCTCCATGCTGACAGTGCAGAGCCACCTTGAGATTCTCTCTCTCTCTCTCTCTCTCTCTCTCTCGCTCTGTCCCTCTTGCTCTCTTTCTCTCTCTTTCAAAATAAATACATAAACTTTAAAAAAAAAGAGAGAGAGGAAGTCTTCCAGGTGTAGGTGACATTTTCCCCTTTGTCTGTCCCCATAATTGAGGCCCAGGTCCAAACTCCTCCTCTCCCTGCTGGCCTCCCCCTCCTGGCTCTCCCTCTGCCTCCGGCCTACCCTTTACGGATCCCAGACCTCACCCTGCCTCTGCCCTAGTCACAGAGGTCCCACTGATGCCCAGCACCCCTGGACAGAGTGTCCGACCCTCAGCCTTTCTTGTTGTGACCAAATCCTTCATCTGTCCTTCAAGGCCTATCTCAAATATCACTTTCTCTAAGACACGTTTCCTGATCTCCGGGCTAGGTTCACAGCCCTCTCTGGGCTCTCCCAGTGAACTGAACACCTCAGTGATTAGAGGACTGGCTCTCCCCTTTCTTTAGCTCATAGACCTCCCAGGGCTCCCCAGGGCCCCACGGAAAAAACACACAGGCCCTCAGCCTGGCCTTAGAGGCCCCATATGCCTTGACTACCGCCAATCCCCAGCCTAATTTCTCTGGTCTAACCACACAAGGCCCTCTGGCTTCGAGAACTTTGCACCAACTGTTGCCTCTAACTGGGGTTCTCTTTTCCTCTTCTCTGCTGGGCAAATTCTTACTCGGTCTCTTAGATACTGCAGGAGTCTACTCTTCTAGGAAGCCATCAGCAATGGTGAGGTGGGCAGGAGGCTCCTTTGAGTTCTGGAAGCCACCTGTGTGGCCTCCACGATAGCACACAGACAGACTGGGCTCGCTGCCCGGAGGCGGAGGGAATGGCCAGGCCGGAGGTGGGTCCCAGATGTGGATTTCACGCCTATTTGTCTCGGTCGCTGGGAACAAAGTTTGGGTCATAGGGAACATATGGGGCTCACCTCGTTCCTCAGTTTCATCTCCTGCCTCCCTGACCCCTGGGTGGGAGGCAACAGGGCCAGGACTCTCCAGGCCTGGATGGTTCCCACAGCCTCTTTTCAACTCCTCGCCTTGAGAGCAGGGAGAGAGAGCTGTTCGCAGCTTCCGCTCTCTTGGGGGAGCCCAGCAAATTCTTCCAGATCTGTGTTCTCTCTGTCTTTTGGGCTCTTCTTTCCTGAGGGAGCTGTGGCCACCAGGCATTTAAATACACACACACACACACACACACACACACACACACACACACATATTAAAGTTTATTTCTTTTGAGAAAGAGAGAGATCATGGGATGGGCAGAGAGAGAGGGAGAGAGAGAGAGAGAGAGAGAGAGAGAGAGAGAATCCCAAGCAGGCTCTGTGCGGTTAGTGCATGTTCTAGATCTGCTGTCTCCAGGAGGCTAGCCATCAGCCACTTGAGCTGTGGGTAATGCAACTGAGGAACCGAAGGTTAAATTTTATTTCATTTTAATCAACTTAAACTTAAATAGCCCAATGTGGCTAGTGGTTACTGTATCACACAGCTCGGCTCTAAAGAACGAAGTTTGAAGGCCTGCTGCTTGTTGTGTGACAGCTGCTAAGACTCTTGGAAGAGACGACTAGGAATTGGGGCGCCTGGGTGGCTCAGTTGGTTAGGCATCCGACTTTGGCTCAGGTCACGATCTCACTGTCCGTGAGTTCGAGCCCCGCGTCGGGCTCTGTGCTGACTGCTCAGAGCCCAGAGCCTGTTTCAGATTCTGTGTCTCCCTCTCTCTCTGACCCTCCTCCGTTCATGCTCTGTCTCTCTCTGTCTCAAAAATAAATAAACGTTAAAAAAAAATTAAAAAAAAAAAAAAAAAAGGAATGCTGGCCAAACCTAAACACACCTGGGTTTGAATCTCTGCCCTCACCTCAACATGGAGTCCGCCCCCCACCGGCCCCAGGAGCCTCAATTTCTTCATCTGTATAAGGGGGATAATAATAGGACCAACCTATGTATTCAACAAATAATTTGAGTACCTATTGTGTTCTAGGGGCTGTGGTTACAACATGGAACAAAACAGACGCAAATCCAAGGTCAGGACGGCAGGAGGTGGAATGCAATGCCATGACCAGACTCCTTTGAATCTCAGCCTCTCTTTTCCTGGAATTGCCAAAAGGCTGCTCTGCCTAAAAAAAAAAAAAGGCTGTTCTGCCTAGCACTTCATGATGTCATAGCATACTCTGGGTTCTGGGTTCTGATTGGCTAAGGGTCTGGCCTAAAGTCAGGCTGGCCGATTGTCCGAAACATTCTTTCTTTTTCTCTTTCTTTGATAGTAAAACACCCTATTTAGCTGGCTCCAAGACAGCACAGCATTAAAAGTTGTTTTTCCACCTTCTCTTGCAGCTAGGTGTTGTCATATCACCAGATTCTGGCCAATGAGAGAAGAACAGAGGGATTGTATAGCAGTTTTTGGAAAATAACCCTTAGAAGTCAGCTGTGTGGGACTTTTGGCCTTTTCTCTTTACCTTCTTCCATCCTGATGCACTCTATGGATGATGGAGAGGAAAGCCAGGGGGTTCCAGGTGGCTTGACTACATTCAGATTTTTCTTATTTGTTTGTTTTTTGTAATTGGCTTCACCCCCCTCGTAGAGCCCCTCTTGGGGCTTGCACTCACGACCCTGACATCAAGACCTGTGCTGTCAACGCAGAGCCCAACGTGAGGCTCCATCTCGATCAAGAGTCGGACGCTCAACCGACTGAGCCACCGGGGTGCCCCTGACTTGGGTTTTAAAGCCACCATCCTGGTTCTGTCTGAAGAAAACTCTAAGTAGGGGGGGAGAGGGGAGACCAGTATGGACACTACCGTAATAACCCAGGAGAACAATGGTGGGGGCTTGGACCACGTGGTGGCAGTGGACGTGGTAAAAATGGCTGAATTACGAACATATGTAGTGGATGGAGGGTACAGGATTTGCAGATGGACAGGACATGCGGGTGGAGTGGGCCATTTCCTTCCTTTTTGTTGGCTGGAGGGCCCGTCCTCTCTTCCTAGCGCCCAATGACATCATGGCCCATCCTGACTCTCCATTGGCTGAGAGGCCTTCTTTCTTCTCAGGGAAGGAACAGGGTTGCTCTCCAGGCCCCAGTGGACGGTAAGTCACATCCTTTCCTCTGAGACTCCCTCAGGGCATTCCCTCGGTGACTCTCCTGCAAGGATCACCCAAATTTGAAATTGTTCTTGACTGTGGCTGCAGGGGGCAGAGGTGAGGTGGCGAGGAAAGTTCTAGGCTATGACAACCTTCCATTCCATGGTACTTACTGCTTCTTGCTTTTTTTTAGCTCCACCCCTGTGGCCCGTAGGGACCCAACTGTTGAGTGGGAATAGAATTCTGCTTAGCAGCGGGGCGCCTGGGTGGCTCAGTCGGTTAAGCGTCTGACTTCGGCTCAGGTCATGATCTCATGGTTTATGAGTTTGAGCCCCACGTCAGGCTCTATGCTGTCAGCTCAGAGCCTGGAACCTGCTTCGGATTCTGTGTCTCCTTCTCTCTCTGCCCCTCCCTCCCCAACTTGTGCTCTGTAATTCTATGTCTCTCAAAAAATAAATAAATGTAAAAAATTTTTAAAAAAACTTCTGCTTAGCACCAAGTGATGCCCATACCACTCTGTGGCTCCCAATTGGCTATTCTCTCCAGAAAGGGTTTAGGCTGTACTTCAAGACCAGATGAACCTCAGTCAGAACCCTCTTTGGATATTCACTCCAAGTCCCTTTGTTCCTTTCTCAGAGACTATCCTAGGGGCCATCAGGAACACAATGTTCCTAAAGGTGGAACTTTCTGGAAACCCGGCACTGCTGTCCTTTTCCTCTGGCGCATCTCCCGCCATTTCAACCCACCCTCCCTCCCACTGGCTTCTGGCCAATCGTCAAGCAACACAAATCTGACCAGCACATACATAGGGATGTCTTTCCAGCCCTTTCGCTGGGTTTGGCATTTTGTCAGGGGGCACTGCCATACTTCAGCTCCGCACGTTTTCCTCATTTTGCCCCTCCCAGGCCCTCCCAGCACATATCAGGTGTCTGTGGCCAAAAATCCCCAAGAGTTGAGACTTTATTTAGGGGACTGGCTGCCCAGATCACAGGCCAAATGTCCTCGCAAGAGGCCAAAAGCCGGGCTCCCGGCCTGCCGCCTGCGCTGAAGGGTCCCTCCAGCCTGGCGCGTGCCAGTGACGTCAGCGGCTCCACGGCGCCTGATTGGCTCGCAGAGGGATGCGCCGTCGAAGTAGAAGCTCGCGGTCGCTCCCAAGTTCCGTCGTCGTCGTCGTCGTCGTCGTCGTCGTCGTCGGCTGCGGAGGCCGAGCAGGTGGGGCTCTAGGGCTCGGGCCCCGGGCTCGGGGTGGGAGGTCGCAGGCCGCGGCAGCCCCCGGCGCGCTCCTGCAGCTGCAGCCGCCTCAGAGGCCGGACCCAGCGTGGCCTCCAGGGCAGCGCGACGCCGTGGCGGTCGAGGACCAGGCGCGCGGGGTCGGGGCCGCCGGCCGCGCTGCCCAGCAGCAGGTAGTCGGTGTCGGGCCGCAGGCGCAAGCAGCCGCAGGCCAGGTCGGCGCGGGGGACCCAGGCGTCCTGGCCACCGCGACGCACGGGCCGCGCCCGCTGCTTGTACACGGCCAGCACGCGCACGGCCAGCCGCTGCCACGCCGGGCCCGCCGCCTCTGACGCCAGGACCTGGGCGCGGAGAACTGCGGGGAGGGCTGCCGTCAGGCCCGGGCTGGGTGTGGGGGGAGCCCCTGGGGTGGCGTGGGGTCGGTCTTGGTGGGGAGGGAGGCAGGATCCCCGGGAGGGCTCCCAGGATACCATTAGGAAGGAGAGAGACCTTGAACGTTTGAGGGTGGGCTGTCTGGGGGGCTGGCCCGGCGTGGGGGAGACGACGGTGGGGCTTAGGGAGTGCCAGGTGGGGTTCGAGGGTTGTAACTATGGAGGCCAGACTGAGAGAGGAACCCAGGAGCATGGGACATGCCAGGTGGGGCCCTTTGGGGTTCATACTGGGAGTAGCAGATGCCCGAATTGGGCGTAGGAGAGGACTAAGGGGACCCTACAGTGGGTGTGGCCGGGAGCAAGGCGGAAGAGGCAGGTCCAGGGTCTCTAATGTGGCAGCGTGAAAGATGTCAGAAGCAGAGCCCTTGGGAAAGGGGGGACTCTGGGACGAATTTGGGGGCCAGAAGGAGGTCAGAACCTAGAACCTGAGGTCCTACTGGTGGTGATTCAGAAACATGTAATCGCTGAAGGGCCGAGGCGAGACATGTCAGAGGAAGGACTCTGGCTGGCAAGCTAAGTCTGTAGGGCAGAAGATCTCTGTGGGAGGCGGGACGAGAAGTTTCCACCTTCCAAGTCCTAGGACACTAGTGGCTAGGACCAGAGGATGATGATCCTCAGGGAGGAGAGGCCTGGGGGGGTCTTACACCATCGAGGAAAGCCATGGGCTGGGCTGAACTCCTGAGTATCTAAGAGATCTCTGAGGTCACGGGGCTGGTGTGGACTGATGGATTATGGCACTTCAGGGTGCGTCTCTGCGAGAGTGGGGCTAAGGCGCCGAATCTAGGACCCCGATGGGAGGCGGAAAGCGTCTAAGATAGGCAAGACCATCCATTCAACCAGTTCCCCTTTCTCCTTCCATCCCCAAGAGGCCAGCTGTCTCCCTCAAAGATGTCCAGCTGAAGGAGACAGCGAAAGTCTGAAGGCCGAGAAGGTGGGGGAAAAGGAGACAGGAAGATAGGGAACGCCCCCCACTCCACTGCCCCTGCCCCCCATTTATCTTCTGTCCCGTTAGGTCCTAGATCAGGAAGGGTCCTTTAAGAGCCCCCCCCCCCCCGCTTCCCACTTTAGATGAGAACTGGGAAGCCCAGAGAAAGAGGCGGGCATCAGAACACCTGGCCGGCCCCCAGCCTTTTTTTTTCCTCCCCAGCACTCACCGTAGTCCTGCTGGCAATACCTCCAAAGGCTCATGTATACCCTGGTGTCCGAGACATTGCAGTAGTTTTGACACTGAGGGTCTGGGGAGGGTCAGGCCATCTGCAGTGGGCTCCCGAAGCCTGGACCACAGCATTCTACCCCCTGCCCAGCCCCGCGTGCCATCTTGACGGACACCGGAGGGGGGGCGTGCCCCAACCCTGGGGACTGGGCTCGGTGGGCCACCCCTGGATCCCCCACCTGGGGGCCCAAGCAGCCCATCCCCGATCCCGCTTGCTGCCAGGGTTCTCCACACCAGCCTTACCAGAGCTGTAAGCGCCAGGGGTAGGAGCAAGGGGGGTCGTCGCCTCTGGAATTCCTGTGAGAGAGGAGAAATTTAACCTTAGGGGTCCCCCCCCAACAGGAATCCAGCCCCCCCCCCCCCGTGTCTATTCCCTTAAGCACCCTTCACCCTCCTCCTCCAGGACCTGGAGTTGGTCCCTAGTCCCTTCCTCTTTCGGATCCGGGAATCTAGACTCCCAGCCCCCTCCTCCCTGGGGACACAAGAGTCTGGGCTCCCGGCTTCCTCCCTCCCAAGACTGAGGGGCCTGGAGTTTGAGGCCCCACCTCCCCCCAGGGACCCAGCGTCTGTTGCCCCGCTGGAGATGTGAGAGGTCCCCTTCCCGTCCCACTTAGGACAGGCGGCCCTGCCCCTCATGACTCACGCTGGCAGGGCATCCTGGGAGAGCGGCTCTGCTGGTAGCCAGGACCACAGCGGTTGCACGTCAGGCCGGTGACCCCTAGCTTGCAGGAGCACTGCCCGCTGGTCTGGTTGCAGATGCCACCCGTCGCCCCAATAGGGTGACACTGGCAGGCTGCGTGAGGAGAGGGGCCGGGGATCTGGAGTGTCTGGGCCCCGGGTGCTCCTTCCCAATCGCCCAGCCCCCTCCTCCCTCAGACCCAGGAGTCAGGTCCCGCCCGCCTCTCCTCCTAGGCCCCGCTCCAGGCTACACTCACCCCTGCAGGCCTTGCGGCTGGTGATAGGCTGGCCGGGGTCCCTCCAGAACCCCGGGCGGCAGTAGTGACAGTGGCGCCCAGCCGTGTGGTGGCGGCACCGCTCACAGACGCCCCCGCTCCGGCCGCCAGACAGCCTGAACAGCTCCGAGTTGAACCTGCAGCGTCGGGCGTGCTGGTTGCAGGAACAGGCTAGAAAGAGGACGGAGCAGGCGCGCGTCAGGCCCGGCCTTGCTGCTCTGGGCCCCGGGCTCGCTCCCCACTGCCCGCAGGAGAAGAAATAAAGCGCGAGAGCGGCTACAAAGAAGAGATGGCCGGGGGTCCCGGGGTAAGCCTGGCTCCCCGAACCTCCTCGTTCTCATCTTGGGGTGCACTGGATTGAAGTGGGTAACCCCGAGGGGCCCGATGGACCGCCCGAATGTCCCTGAGACGCTGGGGTTCAGCACGAGCGCTGCGGGCACGGGCTGTGGAGTCAGACCCCGCACGTCCGCTCCCCACTGTGTTCCTCGAGCAAATGACTTTTCTGCAGCTCAGCCTCCTTTGCCGTAAGATGACAGTTCCGATGTCTACTACTTCCGGAGGCTTAAAGGAAACCAAAAGGATGTGAAGTTCTTGACCCGGGGCCTGACCCAGAGCCTGCCCTTGCCTGTGGGGAGTTTCTGCGCGCCCGGTGCTGCACATTTCGTTCTCGGAACGGCTCTGTGAGGTTCACGGCTTCCAAAGTAATACAGCTGAGGGGGTGGCAGGGGCAGGGTCGGCCCCCAGGCCTTCTGGCTCGAGTCTGTGCACCGCGCAAGCAGGGTCCAGTGTGGCCCGCGCCCCGCGCGAGGATTCTGTGCGGTGTGTGTCTTCCTGGGGGGCTCTGGTCAGGGAGGCAGTGGGCGTCGAACCTTACTGCTTCTCACAGTTACCACGAAACAGCTTCTCGGGGCGCACCCCCAGGGATCTGTGGTTCTGGCGAGCGAGATGCTGACTCAGGGGTTCGCGGGCCGTTCTTTGGAGAGATTTAAGGAGGGGCCTGGGCTGGCAGGGCCCGAGAACGCGGAGAAGCGGTGGCAAGGTCAGCAAACTGAGGCAGCCATGCGTTCTTGGGAAAATGAGGCCCCTCTCTAAACCGTGGCTTCCTCCCATCCAGTGGGGACCTCAGTCCTTCTCCCCCAGGGTTTCCATGAGCCTGGAGGCGGCTGGTGCTCTTTAGATTATCAGTGGGAAGAATCTGGCTTTGGATTCCTTCTGACCTGAGGGTGATCACTTCACCTCACTTGCGCCCGGAAAACTCTGGTGACGGGGAGGGGTTCAGATCACCCCCGTCGGTCAAACCCGCGGCTCTGCCACAGGACTTAGTCCCACCCTGTGCGCCCAGACCCTGCTTCCTCACGACACCGTCGGCTTCTTGCCCAGATTCAGAGTGCCGGCGCCACGCTCGGCCTGGGGCCGTGTGGTGACCCTCAGACAGAAGGCCTCCCCCGCTCCCAGGCCCTGTCCGGGCCCAGGACGACCCCCGGCCCGCCCCCAGACAACGTGAGTCTCCCCTCAGGGCTCAGATCTGGCTGGTAGAGCGGAGCGGAGCTTCCTCCCGGGGCCTGGTGCGGGGCCTGGTAACAAACGCACACCATCAGCCAGGGCGGCAGAGGCCGGAGGCAGAAGAGAGGGGGCTGTCTCTGAGGAGGGGCAGCTGGCACATGGGCAGGGCAGGGCCCAGACCCTGGAATCCCCCGCCTGGAAAAACCCGAGGGAGGGTGGAGGCAGGGAAGGTGTGGAGCTAGCCGGATGGCCCGGTGGATCGCCCGTTATCTAGGAAGGTCTGTCTTCCCGAGTCCAGTCCCGGCACCGCCGCTTGCTAGCATCGAGACTTAAAAGCAAGTGGGGCGGCCCCTCGGGCCCCCACCCTCTTCATCCGGGGAGTGGTAACGTCGGCGATTCCGCAGTGAGGCCTTCCTTGGCGCCAGGTACCATATGCTAAGCTTTATTGTAAGGACTCTATGCATATCAACTCATTGGGTTTTCACCACGGCCTGTAGAAGAAGTGCTGTTACCAGCCCCGCTTGACAGGCGGAGGAACCGGAGGCACAGAGAGGTCAGGTCACTTGCCTGTGGTCACACAGTCATGGAGCAGAGGACCTGGGATTTGAGCCCAGGCCGGCTGGCCCGCCGCTGAGCCCGAGTGCCCATCTGCCACCCCGGGGCACCGAGTGTGACGGCACCTGACAGGAGCCAAGACCCCAGAGCGGGACTTCCGGAGCTCAGATTCTTGACCGTGCCGCTCCCTAGCTGTGTGTGCTTGGGCAGGGGCCTTCTTCCCCTCCAGCCTCAGCCTCCTCATCCGTGCAAGGAACCCGATGACAAGCCTGCCTGGTACCCAGCAGGCGATGGGTACATATGTGTTCATGAATAAATACTTCCCCCATGTGGTTGGTTTGGTGACTCGGGAAAAGTCCCGCTGCCCTGTTCCCCACAACCGTTGGGTAGATATCACCGGAGCACCTGCAGCAGCGGCATCATAATGGTGTGTGGGGCAGAGGCTGGAGAGACTGGAGCCCCCAGTGGGCGGCAGAGAGTCAGGCAGGTGGAGCCTGCGGGGTGGGGGGGGCGGGGGGGCGGGGGGAGACTGCGGGGGGGCGGGGGGAGGCTGTGAGGGGGGGCGGGAGGAGCTTGTGGGGGGGCGGGGGAGGCTGTGGGGGGCGGGGGGAGGAGCCTGGGGGGGGGCGGGGGGAGGCTGTGGGGGAGGCGAACGGGGGATCCGCTCAGGAGCAGTGGGGGTGAAGCAAGGAGCAAGCCCGGCTCGGGCTCGCAAGGGGCGAGCACACTGCCCGCAGGGACCAGGGACCGGCTGCTACTGCCAGAGCCTCGGGGGCCGAGTGGTGGGTGGGGGCAGGAAGAGGGGGGCCCAGGACTCACGCAGGCAGGGGTGGGGGTGCTGGGGCGTGGCGGGCCGCCAGGGCCAGTCTCGATGGGACGGGCGGCAGCTCTCGCAGCCTGGGCCGGTGGTGTGGTGGCGGCAGCGGCAGCGGGGCGGCCGGGCGCGGGCAGCACAGCGGGCAGCGTGGCCGTGGCACTGGCAGCGGCCTCGAACGCCACCTGCCGCCAGCCCCGCCCGGCCCCCGAACTCCACGCGGAGGTGACTGACCACCACGCTGGACTTAGGGCCCGGCGGGGCTCGGAAGGTCACCTTCTCGGGCCCCCCCAAGGCCCCAGGCCAGGCGGGTCTGCGCCACAGTGATCTCCAGGGGCCTCCGGTGGCCCAGGCAGCAGACAGGACCAGGGCCGGGGATCCTGGAGTGCAGAAGCGTAGGCTGACGGACGTCAGGAGGAAGGGGCCACCCAGGGCCAGGGTCAGACTCCCGTTGCAGGTGGCCCGGGGGCTGAGGTCCGCCCCCAGGGAGAGGGCACAGGCCTGGGGACAGGAGGCCGCCAGGCCGGCCAGCTGGGTCACCGGTGGGAGGCAGAAGCGGGGGCGGCCACCTGGATGGTAACACGGGTCTGCGGTGGCCTGGCTCAGGAGGAGCAAGAGGGCAAAGGTCACGGGCATGGTCCTAGCAGAGCAAGTACCTGCAGAGGAGGAGAGGAGAGGAGTGACCAGGCCGAGGGTCGTCGGTCACCCTCCACCCCCTGCTCCCCGCAGGCTCTCTGAGGAACCCTAGCATTCCATCCTCGGCCCTGCCCAAGCCCCCCTGCCCGGCTGCTTCTAAGCGAGGAAAATAGTTCCATCTGGGGAGAATTACTGTTTACATAACCCAAAGGGAAAAGAACGCAAGCAAAATTGAGAATTTTGCCTGAACTAATCCGTAGCTTAACACCCCAGAGCTATCGTCAGTGTCGTGTCGAGGGGCAGGGGGCCCTGGGGAGAGGGCAGGGGTGGGGACAGAGGGGGAATCCTAGAGAGGGCACCAGGGGGAGGGGCATTGAGAGACAGATGAAACTCAGAGACAAAGGGACAGAGGCACAGACGGCCGAAGACAGACAGGAGGGGACACAAGTGTAAGGGAAGGGCCAGGTGCAGAGAAGGAGCCACGAGGAGAGAGGACCGGACACAAGGGGAGGCCAGAAGGCCCAGATGGAGAGCGGCTGGGCACCCAGATCCACAGGGAGTGGAGGGGATAGAGTGCCCGGGAGCCTGGGGCCCGGGCAGACAGTCAGACAGACAGGCAGACCTTGAGGCTCGGAGATACCCAGGGAGCAGGAGGAGAGCAGAGAGCAGACAGCCTGGCTTGCCTGGCCCGTGGGGGGGGGGGGGGGGAGAGAAGAGGGGAGGGGAGGGGGCTGGGGGAGGAGCTCGGCAGGGGATCAGAAGTGGGAGGCCAGGCCCCCAGCCCACGAGGATCAGAGCAGAGGCCCTTTCCCACGTGGGGCCCTAACCTTGTTCTCCACACCCAGGGCACGGAGGGGGATTATCGCCAAACAACCCAGCGGCCTCCACTGCCACCCACCCCCAGCCTCCACCCTGCCTTAACCCTTTCCCACCCAGGTGCCAAGCCCAGAGAAGTATGCTGAGGAACCGGAGGGGGGACACCCGGGGACCAGAAGCCTAGGTCACTCTGGAGCTGAAAAGCGGGGTTAAGAAAGCTGGTGCACGAGTCCCCCTTAGAATTCACGGTGGGAGAACCCTGTACTTGGATTTCTGAGGACTTTCTTATAATCTCAGCCCTCCCCACTCCCGCCTGCCATCCTAGGCCTCAGGGTCTGGAGAGCAGAGCCCCCACATTGTCCGCCCCCCCTAAGGTCCCCAGATTAGAAAGGGGAACGGATGTGGGGGGGTGGCAGGTGCTGAGGAAGCGGGCAGAGAGAGAGGCAGGACAGGGCAGGGCCAGATGCCCAGGCGTCCAAGGGGGCCCGAAGTCCAGACCCTGGGATGGCAAGAGCTGGGAAGGACTGGGGTGCTGAAATGCCCCCCTGGTTTCCCGCTCCAGGGCTGGCAGCCCCTAGTGAGGAACTTCCTCAGGTTTGGGGGGTCTTAGAGCCTTTCTGGGCCCCACTGTCCACGCCCTTAGCTTGCTCCCGGCCTGGGAGTCTGTGAGGCGTCTGGGGGTGCAGGTGGGGTCCCATCCTCCCCCAGCCTTTCACAGCCCCGGGTGTCCCCACTGCAGTTGCCGTGTGCAGAGACCACGTCCCCCTGCCCCAGATGACCGGCGTCACCCTCCGCCCCTCCCGAGGGGCCTGGCGCCATTTTGCTCACTGGCGGCAGCGGCATTTGCCCCGTCCGTTACCGCCAGCCTTGTTAAGGGCCTGGCCCCCGCCTCCTACCTCTCCTTTCTGACCTGGGTGGTTCATGGGGTACCACTTTCTGGCCCCTAGCACCTCGGACGGCCAGGCCGTGAGTCCCCCGGTGTTCCTGAGGGGTCCAGATGTCCAGCCTCCTGTCCCTACCCGTCTGGGAACCGGAACACACCTCCCGCACCCCCCCCCCCGCCCCGCCATAAGGAGAAAAGCCTAGCTGTGTTCCACCGGACCCACAGTAGGCCCCCCTGGCTGGGCGGTGTGGGGGTCCGCCTGGAACCCAGGCTACTTTTCCCTGGCTTTTTTGCACACACCCTGCCCTTTGCCCCTGATGTTGGCCAAACCTGCACCCAAGAAGAGTGTCCTCTGCGGTGCGTTCCTCCCGTGCTCTCCCGTCCCGCGGGAGCTCGGCGGCGGCGTGGGCTCTCAGGAGTGAGTGCAGAGTGGCTGTCGCCAGGCCCCAGGCTAGTGGGGGTTCTGGGCGGGAGCTCAGAGCAGAGCCCGCAGAATCCAACACCACCACCGCTCCCCCCAACCTCCCCCCCCCACCCCCGCCCCAATCCCCTTCGCCAACCGCAGCCACGCTCTCCCCACAGGGACCCCAGCCAGCCCGCCACCCGGGACTATGTGGAGCGCCAAGGACATCGCCCGAGGGGGACAGCCCCGAGCAGGCTGGCCCAGGAGGCTCAAGGCAGGTAGGATGGGACAGCCGGCCAGGTGGGCTTTCCCGGGTCTCGGGTCCCCACCGCACTCCCACTTAGACCCCTGCCCCAGGACTCCCAAGGGCAGGCGGTCCGCTGGGCTGAGCCCACCACGTGGTGGTGCAATCGATGGGGAAGGGAAGGGGCTGACCGGCCAGGCGGCTTCAGGGCGGCCACTGGCCCACACTGAAGGGGGACCCCCAGCCAGAGCTTCCTCCCCTCTGGAACCTTCTGTCAGCTGTGGGTGAACTGAGGATGAAGGTCAGTCATTTTCAAACCCCAAAAATCGGTGCTTTGGGGGGGATCTGGACAGCCACCGGGAAACCCAAAGAATTGGGCCGCTTTCTGAGATGGTGGGTGGGGAAGGAGGAGAGGGGATAAGAGTCCCTCGACCTAGGACCTAGCGTTGGAGGGAGGAAGCAGGGACCCCAGCTCAAAGCGGAAAGGCCTTTCCTGCGAGGCCTCAACACTTCACTCACGGAAATTGTCATGCTGATGTGACTGACAACCCGATGGTTTTGACTAGAAAAATAAGGCTCTCCTTCACTTCCCGCTGAGAAAAGCTGGGGCGGGGGAGTATCGAGAGGATAGGGCACAGATATTTGCTGCCGCGCCCTTGAGTGCCTTCGTTTCGGCGCCGCGTGGAC
The DNA here is from genome assembly GCF_007474595.2 of Lynx canadensis. NCBI lineage: Eukaryota > Metazoa > Chordata > Mammalia > Carnivora > Felidae > Lynx > Lynx canadensis. The sequence continues at coordinate 52,775,072 of NC_044317.1, forward strand.
CCGACCCTGACAGGGATTTGGGGGTCCGCTGGCGGGACCCTGTCCTGGGGTCGGGAGAGCACAGCCAAGGGGCTGTGTGATTCTCGTTCTGGGTGGCCCTCACCCGCCAGCACGAGCCGAGCGGGAGCCAGGACAAGGACATCGGATTTGAAATTAAGCCCGGAGGAGCAGTTAACCGCGAGAGAAGGAGATCGGGGGCAGAGACTCCCCTAGATCACAGGGCGCATACCGGTTCTGGGACGGCGGTGTGAGCGACAGGGTAACATCACTGCACGAATCCATCCCGCAAGTGCGCCCCAGAGTCCCTCCTGTGTGCAGACACCCCGCTGAAGCTACCACCGCGAACTCCTACAAACGTCCCCGCCCTTGTCAGTCAGGCTTACAGTCCAGAGAGCGATCGCTTCGGACAAGTAGTAAGTAATTCTGCTCCAGAGGATGGCGGAAGGTGGCCAGGAAGGTGGCGAGCACTGCGGAACAAAAGCGAGCAGGGAGGTGGGGGTGGGGGGGTGGGGGTCCGGAGGGGACATCCGGGCTGAGACCCGAAAGCGGTGGGGACACACCGCAAGCCACCCGAGCATCATCGTGGGGGCTGGAGCGACACGGGCAGAGGGCAAGGCCAGTGCAAAAGGCTAGTTTGGCTGCCAGAGAAAATTCCAGGAAGTTTAGGTCGCATTTTACTTTCCTCCCCATCCAGGGACAAGAAGTTTCTTAAAGTAATGTGACCTGGAGGGAGGCTTTCTTCCTCGCTTTTGGTTTTCATAGTACTTACTTATTTATTTATTTAGGAGAAGGGATTCCTCAAGTATTGGGCACTTTCATCCCCACAGAGGAGGAAGCAGAACCCCCACCCCCACCCCCACCCCCAGGGCACAGCTCAGCCCAGCAGTGTGGGACCCACAGCTCTGGGCTTGCGGAGATCTTTTGCCCCTACCTGGGCGGCCCAGACACGGCAGAGGCCCCACAAGGCAAGGCAGGTCACATTCCACGTCTAGCTGGACTGAGAGTGTGCGGCTGAGGGCTCTCCCTGAGGAATTCTCGAAAAATCCAGGACAGTAACTGACAGCACAGATCCCTGAGCCACACGGCCTGGGTTCAGATTCACGCTCTGCCTCTCTCCTAGCTGCATGACCTAAAGCAGGTTTCTTTTTCTTTTCTTTTCTTTTTTTTTTTAATATTTATTTATTTATTTATTTATTTAGAGAGAGAGTGAGTGTGTGTGGGGGGGGGGGAGGGACAGAGAGAGAGACAGAGACAGAGACTGGGAATCCCGTGCAGGCTCCTCACTGCCAGCGCGGAACCCGATTCGGGGCTCAAACCCACGAACCGTGAGATCCCGACCTGAGCCGAAACCAAGAGTCCGAGCCGCCCAGGTGCCCCTGAAGCAGGTTTCTCAACCTCCCTGTGCCCGGGTGCTCTCATCTGTTAAATGAGCATAACAGTGTGCCTTCCTCGCAGGAGATCAAGAGGATTAAATGAGCGAAGACAGGCTTTTGGTTTCCTCTCTGAAACTCTGAAACTCTTTAGACCAGACACGATTCAGAACCTGTGTTGGCACCATAATGGGGTCCCTAGACTGTATGTTAGGTAGCTCCCCTGCGGGATCTGGGCAGCATCCCATAATCCAACTCTTTCTTTCTTTCTTTCTTTCTTTCTTTCTTTCTTTCTTTCTTTCTTTCAATGTGTATTGATTTTTGAGACAGACAGAGACAGTGAAAGCGGAGGAGGGGAAGAGAGAGGGAGACACAGAATCCGAAGCAGGCTCCAGGCTCTGAGCTGTCAGCACAGAGCCCGACGCGGGGCTCGAACTCACAAACCTGGAGATCGTGACCTGAGCCGAGGTCAGACGCTTAACCGACTGAGCCAACCAGCCACTCCTAACGTGACTGTTTCTGTAGCAAAACACACGGACATCACACTGAGCAAAGTCTACAAATAGCCGCGGGTCAGTTCAGGCCATGTTTTGTCCCCGGATGAGTTCAATTCGGGTGGGGGGTTGGCCACCCAACTGGAGGAAAGTGGCCAACAAGGAAATGCGGACTGAGATGGTAAGTCTGGGGCCAGTGCCTGGTGTGTGGCAGGAACCACAGAAGCAGTAGCCTTAATTCGCTGTTTTTCTGTGGGTTTCTAGTTGTTCATGCTGAGAGAAAGCCAGGAGAGGGAGCTCTTGAGATTCCTGGAAGCGGGTGGCTGCTGGGCCGGCTGCCTGATTTGCAGAAGTGGGGCAGGGAAACAGGGGGGCCTTGTTCACATTTATTGATAATTTGTAGCTGGTGAGACCAGAGCACTAAACCAAGTGCAGCACCCCCCCCCGGTTTGTTTTTTTTAAAACAAGTCAACTCTGCACCCAACACGGGGCTCACACTCACAACCCCGCGATCAAGAGTCGCACGCTGTACCAACTGAGCCAGCTGGGTGAAGCGCGGGGTCCTTTTGAGTGCAGGCCGTGGGCCGCTGCACGGGTCACACGCCTGGGTGGTGGGTACCTTTGTCCTGAGCGGCTCCCTCTTCCCCGGTAGCCCAGGCTCTAGTCCCGGCTCCGCTCACCCCCTCTGCCTTTGGGACCTGGCCAGCCCCACAAGCTGGCTAGAGCCTGAGACCTGAGTCCTCCATGTAGGACCCCCCTGAGCAGGCCCCGAGCTGGCAGCTGGTGTGATAAGGATTGGGACAGAGTTGTCAGGAGGCACGTGAGCAGAAGGGCTCCCCCTTTGGAAACCAGAGCGGTGGGCAGGTCACTTCTCGTACACCCCGGTGGAATGTGAGGTCACACTTAGCTTTGCTGTGGAAGAGCCAGCTGACCTTGCTGGGGACCCACGCTGAACAAGCGACGTTTGAGGAGGGCCCAGGAGTGCTCAGATTTCCCACAGGGGTCAGATTAATAAAGTGAGGAGCCCCGGAATGTGGGAGGAGGAGGAGAGCTGAGGCAAGGCCCACAGCACCCTGACGTTTGAGGGGAGCTGGCCGGGGGAGAGATGGGATGCCTGGAGCAGGGGAGGACAAAAGCCAGATGATGAAGAGTCCCCCCCCCCCCCATCCAGGGCTTCCTCCCACACGGGCCCATGAGACTCCTGAGCTGTGGCCGCTGGAATGGCCACAGGGAAACCGCAGATACAGAAGAGAACAGAAAGCCGCGCAGGACGCGCAGGACGCCGCTAGACAGGCTGGGATGACTTGTGTGAGGAATGAACCACTGGAGGGTGAGTGAGACTCGCGTGCGCCTGCCCGCCCGTCCTGACCGGGTCCTCCCTCCTCCCCACAGCCATCTCGGGATCCTGGGCCACTTGCGCTTCCTTCTCCACCGTCTACTTCCTCTTCATCATCGTCGTGGCGTCTACCGTCTTCCACTGCCACTGGCGCCTGGCCGTGGTGCCCGGCCCCTGGGCCCACTCGGGCCGCGGCGTCCTGCTCCCCAGATCTCTGCCTCGGGGCGGCATGTTCACCATCAACGCCCAAGGGCGCCTGGGGAACCAGATGGGGGAGTACGCCACCCTGTACGCCCTGGCCAAGATGAACGGGCGGCCCGCCTTCATCCCGGCCGAGATGCACAGCGCGCTGGCGCCCATCTTCCGGATCAGCCTCCCCGTCCTGCACCACACCGCGGCCGGCAGGATCCCCTGGCGGAACTACCCCCTGAACGACTGGATGGAGGACCGCTACCGCCACATCCCGGGCGAGTACGTGCGCCTCACCGGCTACCCCTGCTCCTGGACCTTCTACCACCACGTGCGCGACGAGATCCGGCGCGAGTTCACCCTGCACGACCACGTGCGCGAGGAGGCCCAGGCGTTTCTGCGGCGGTCTGCGGGTGGGGCGGGCGGCGGCCGGGCACCTTCGTGGGCGTCCACGTGCGCCGCGGCGACTACGTGCACGTCATGCCCCGCGTGTGGAAGGGCGTGGTCGCCGACCGCGGGTACCTGGAGCGGGCCCTGGGCTGGTTCCGGGCCCGCCACCGCGCCCCGGTCTTCGTGGTCGCCAGCAACGGCATGGCCTGGTGCCGCGAGAACATCGACGCCTCCCGCGGCGACGTCGTGTTCGCCGGCGACGGCGTGGAGACCTCGCCGGCCAAGGACTTCGCGCTGCTCGCGCAGTGCAACCACACGGTCATGACCATCGGCACGTTCGGGATCTGGGCCGCCTACCTGGCGGGCGGGGACATCATCCACCTGGCCAATTTCACCCTCCCGCATTCCCCCTTCCGCTGGATCTTTAAGCCCCAAGCAGCCTTCCTGCCGGAGTGGATGGGCATCGCTGCTGACCTTGGCCAGGCCAGAGAGAACAGCCCCTAGCCCCGCACGCGCCTCCCTGGCCCTCGGGTCGGCAGGCGGGCCCAGAATCAGGCACCCACAGCCTGCCTCCCGGCTGCTCTGCTTCTGAGCTGGGCGGCCTCGAACAAGTGACTTAACCTCTCTGTGCCTTTGCGGGCCACGTGCAGAACATAATACAGGACTTCCCTCAGCGGCTCCTCGCAAGAACCCAGCAAGTCCATTCGGTGCCTTGAAAACACGCGGTGAGTATTGGCCGCTAACGGGTGCGTGCGTGGCGTCCCCTGAACCGTTGTGCTGCTTTAAGAGGGAAACATATTTTGAGCGTAAGCCCAAATTTTTTTGCCCCTGCCTCCTGAGAGGGTTTGGTTTGGCGAAGCCATTCCTGCCCTCAAGTCAAGGGCAGCTAAGAATTCGGGCTTTGGGTTTCCTGAGGCCTTACCGTGCAAGGATGTGAGGGAAGCCAGGATCTGAGAGGGTAAATCTCAGGGAGACGACCTCGGTGGAGCAGAGAAGTCCCCGGAAATGGGGGTGGGCGTGGGGTGGGGGCCTCACAACGCTCCGGGGACCCAAAGCCACTCTGAGAAACCCCTGTGTGGACAAAAGTTGGATGAAATGATCGTAATACGGGTTTTCTGGTATTCAGCATGTTTAGAAGTATGGAGATCCCAGGATCTTTTATCGGTGTATCACTCCTTTCTGGATAGTAAAAAAAAATAATAATGATTAATTTTAAAAAATCTTTTTTTTTCAAAGTTTATTGATTTTTTAAAACAAAAATATTTAATGCTTATTTATTTTTGAAAGAGAGAGGGAGACGGGGCACGAGCAGGGGAGGGGCAGAGAGAGAGGGAGACACAGAATCCGAAGCAGGTTCCAGGCTCCGAGCTGTCAGCACAGAGCCCGACGCGGGGCTCGAACCCACAAACCGTGAGACCATGACCTGAGCCAAAGTCGGACGCCCAACTGACAGGGCCACCCAGGCGCCCCTGAATCCCCATTTCTTGGCACGCTTCTGAGGTTGAACAAATTTGTTTTCACATATTAATCACATTGTATCTCCCCAGAGCCATTTTGACCCCAATTTACTTCCTTCAGTCCAGATGGAGGCATCATGGTCCGGGGCTGAGGGTCGGGGATACTAAAGAAAAGCCAAAGAAGGTTCCAGAGGAAGGGGAGGGGAGCCGGGAGGGAGGTTCTATGTGAGCCGTCTACTGCTGCTTAGCAAATTTACTCCAAAACATAGTGGCTTAAAATAACTACAGTAATTTATCACCTCGTACAGTGTGTGTGGGTCAGGAATTCGGGAGCCGTGTAGCTGGATGGTTCTGCCTGCCAGGTGTCGGCAAAGGCCAGTCATCTGAAGGTCCTCCTGGGGCCGGGGGGATCGGCTTCCACGGCTAGAAGTTTCCTGGGCTCTTGGCTCTTGGTCATATCCTCGAGATGTGGGCCTCTGTGGGGCTGCGTGAGCCTCAAGGCCGCTGCATTCCTCCCTAGAGAGAAACCAAGAGACCAAGGTGGAAACTGCCCTGCCTTCACGGCCCAGCCCGCCCGAGCCACACACGGCCACTTCTGCCATATTCCATCGATCACACCGCGCAGCCCTGGTGCACTGTGGGAGGGGACCGCAGCAGGTTAGGATCCCCCGGAGCAGGGGGATCACTGCAGGCAGCCAGTGCCCGGGGGGGGGGGGGGGTGACACTAGTTTTCTAGAGTCGTCATAACAAAGTACCACAAACGTCGTGGCTTAAACCACAGACACGGATTGTCCGACGGCTCTGGAGGCTGGAAGTCCGATCCGCAAGGTCAGCTGGTTGGTTCCTTTTCTTTCTTTCTTTCTTTTTTTTTAATGTTTATTTATTATTGAGAGACAGAGACAGACTGTGAGCAGGGGAGGGGCAGAGAGAGAGGGAGACGCAGAATCCGAAGCAGGCTCCCGGCTCGGAGCTGTCTGTCAGGGACCCCAAGATCATGACCTGAGTCGAAGTCAGACACTCAACCCACTGAGCCCCGCCGGCCGCCCCCTGGTTGGTTCCTTCTAAGGCCGTGAGGGAGGATGTGTTCCTGACTTGTCCATGACCGTCTTCTCCCTGCCTTTTTGTCTCCCCTCTGTACAGGTCTGTGTCCAAATTTCCTCCTCTTCGTTAGGACGCCAGTCATAAGGGATGATGCCCTCATTTTTGTAAATGTTTTTATTTACTTATTTATTTTTGAGAGAGGGAGCGGGAGGAGGGGCAGAGAGAGGGGGACAGTGGATCCAAAGTGAGCTCCTCTGAGCCGACAGCAGCAAGCCCAACGTGGGGTTCGAACTCACAGAGAGATGGAGACCTGAGCCAAAGCCCGACACTTAGGCCACAGCGCCATCCAGGCACCTCCCATTCCGTGTGTTTCTTCCGTTCTCTTAAGGCCGGTCCCTCCTCCTCAGGATCATTTACCGGAGTCTGGATCTTTTCCCAAATTGTCCCCTTTGGAGAGACTCAAGCCAGAAGGGTAGAGGCATCTCAGCCGTGACCTGTGGCCCGTTACCAACTGCGACAATTGCAAAGTACAGAAGTGAACGGAGGCCGTGTGTCCCCCTTCACTAGAATACGGGCCGTGCCAGGGTCCTTCCTACCGCTCCTCCAAATCTCCTCTCCAACCTCCTCCGCCCTGCAGGCATCTGCTGAGGACGGAATGTTTGGGTCCCTCCCCAGTTCCTGTGTTGAAGCCCGAACCCCCTACGGTGCTCGTGTCAGGAGGCGGGGCCTAGGGGGGGGCGGGGGAGACCATTCGTTCATGAGCGAGGAACCCTGGTGTAACAGGATCGATGCCCCTGTTGTTGTTTTAAGGTTTATTCACTTTTGAGAGAGAGCACACGGGGGACTGGCGGAGAGAGCGAGAGAGGGAGACCGCAGACTTGAAGCTGGCTCTGCCCTGAGAGAGCCCCATGCGGGGCTGGAACTCATGACCTGAGCTAAAGTCGGACGCCTAACCGACCGAACCCCCCGGGCACGCCCCGGGATCGGTGCCCTGGTAAGAAAGAGACGCGAGAAAGATGATCTTGCTCGGCTCTCGGACTGCAAATCGGGAAGTGCGCTCTCGCCAGGCACGGGGGCGGCAGGCGCCCTGACCTTCAGCCTTCAGGCGGCATGCGTTGTTTCAGCCCCCAGTCCGGGGTTCTTTGCTGCCGCAGTCCCCACTGACTAATAAAGACCGTTTCCAGGGGCTCCCTCGCCCTGTGGCTCCGGTTGGCTTAGGCCAGTGGGATCACAGTCCAGAAATCAGGGGAGGAAGGAGAGCGAAGCCGGGGTATTTATTCTCCAGGCCCGTCCCTGCCGACCTGGGGTGGTAACTGCGCCCCATGTCGATGCCCCCGCCCCGGGAGCTGTAACATCTCTTTGTCGGTTTCCCTACATCCTCCCCACACCTTTGTAAACCGTCCTTGGAAACCCCTCTCCCGTTGCCCCCACGACTGTTCCCTCTGCGTTGGGACCCTGCGCGATGCCTCCAGAATTTTGCTAGCGCACAAAAGCACTCCGCACACCCACGGGGCTCTGACGCCGAAGTCACTCAGCTTAGTGGCACGATGACCTGTCCTCAGTCAGAATCAAGTTGGTTCTGAAGAAAATAATGAAAACGATGAAGAGAAAACAATGAAGTGATATTTCCCGCCGGCTTCACTTCGGGGACCCAGGGGAAAGCCACAGGCGGCCGGGCGCCCGCTTCCCACCTATCTCTTCTCTCGAACACCCTGGGGACGCTGTTGGCACTGGGGGCAGATTCGGAGGATCCATCCTCCCAGCCACCCTCCGGCATTATCTCCCGGGTGGGGTCGTCTCTGCTGGGAAGGAGCCCTGCTGGGAGGCAGAACGGACAGACAGACGCAGCTCGCTTCCGCTTCCGGGGAGCTGGGTGGAGAAGCACAGCAAGACTCCAAGGTGCATCTGTTTCACCTAAATGCTAAGGGGACCCAGCTCTGTTCCCTCGTTTGGAAAAGGAAATAAATGACTTTTAGTTGGTAAGGGCCAAAGCAGAAACTGGCGAGCTGTCAACCATAAGTGGCACAAATTCAATCAACAAATATTTGCTGAGCTCCGCCCTGAGCTCAAAGACCTCCCACCTTGACCCCACCACAGGGGATGGGGGGAAGCCCCGGGCAGGGACCAGCAAGCCCAGTACCCCAAACAGCACGGAGCACGCAGTATGTGTTTGTTACGGGTCGAGTTGTGTCCCCCAGAAGGGTGGGCGGAAAGCCTTCCGCCCAGGATCTCCAGATGTGCCCTTCTTTGGACGTTAGGATCTTTGCAGATAAATTAGTTAAGATGAGGTCACGCTGGGGTAGGGTGGGGGCCCTGCCTCCGACGTGGCAGGTGACACCGACACAGGAGGGGACAGCGCCATGTGATGACGGAGGCAGAGATCAGCTTCTAGCCCCTGACTGGGAGGGAATGATTTTCCATTGTTGAAAGGCACACAGTGTGTGGTTAACAGCACCCTTGGGAAACGGATACGGTGCTTCCGGTTTATTTATTGAATGGCTTGGACAAGCATGAGCTGGTGCCAGGCCCCTCACTGCGTGCACCAGCAGATTAGAGACACAGGCTGCCGTGGCCCAGGACCGGTGTTCCCGGTCAGATCACGGAACCCAGTGGTCATAAGGGGAGAGCACTGGGGGGTGAGTCAGGCAGGGTGTGATCTGGTTGAATGCGGGAAGCGGGTAGAGGCTATACAGGCACACCACAGGGGGCGACCTAGCACCAACATCCCTGCTTGTCGTCTACGGTCCCCGAAACCCTCAGAGCCCAGAAAGCTGTCTTTCCAGAAGGAACTCAGGCTTATCAACCAGACGCCTATACCTGAGTTGAGCCAACCCAGCTGCGGGTCTGGGCGCCTTGGGTCACAGGGCCAGGGGTTGAGCCCAACCAGAAATGGACTCCCGGGTGTCACCTTCCCCTATGGCAGCCTGGGACTCAAATGCAAGGACCAGGGTGGGGGTGGGGGGTTGCAGACTAAGGTTCACTTCACAGCTCAGCTAATGCCCCTGAGATTCCCAGCCTTATGGCCCACAGGCTGGAGATCAGACCACTTTCTCATCGCCATCGAAAATAAAGCCTCTGTTCCCAACTTGGAATGTGTTACACGTAGTGACTCAGAGGGGACGCATAGCTCAGTGGTTAAGTGCACACGCTCTGGCCGCAGGCTGAGGATGTCAGGCTCCCACAGCCGCTGGCTGTGTGGCCCTTGGCAAAGGACTTCACCTCTGTGAGGATTGAAACAGTACCTGGCCGGAGCACGGGTGGGGGTGGGGGTGGGGGGTGCCTGGAAGGCTCAGTCAGTTAAGTGTCTGACTCTTGATTTCGGCTCAGGTCATGATCTCATAGTTCGTGGGTTCGAACCCCGCATCGGGCTCTGTGCTGACAGCATAGAGCCTGCTTGGGATTCTCTCTCCTCCCCCATGCTCCTCTCTCCCTGCCTCCACTCTCACAATAAATAAATAAACTTGAAATATATATATTTATATATACTATATATATATTTGTAAAAAATATATATGATATATGTATATTACATCTTATAAAACATTAAATAAATCAATAAAACCGTAGCGGGCCAATCAACCACATACTGTATGAAATGTCCAGAAAAGGCAACTCCACAGAGACAGAAAGCAGACTGGCGGTTGTCTGGGGCTGGGGGGTTGAGAGGCAATGGCTAGTGAGCGCTAATGGGTGCAGGCTTCCTTTTGGGGGGATGAATACGTTCTAGAATGATAGTGGGGACGTGTGCACGACTCTACAGCCACTCTGGTTTACAAGCCACTGATCCGTAAGGCCACCGAATACAAGCCACCGAAGCGCATATGTCAAGTGATTTGTCTGCTTTACATTTTATAGTTTGAGAATTAGAGCTCAACCAAACTGTGATTAAAAGATCAACCATGCCCGGCCCAGCGACATGCGCAGTGACTGTTAGCTGTTACCACATGCAGGGGAAAGGGTGCCATCCCGGGGCGGGGGCTCCAGAGCAGGGACCCATGGATTTCCACTTTTGCATGAGGGTGTATTTGTGGTGGTTAAAAGGAAGAGGAAGAAAGGGGCGCCTGGGTGGCTCAGGGGGTTGAGCGTCTGACATCCGCTCAGCTCATGATCTCACAGATCATGAGTTCGAGCCCCACGTCGGTCTCCGCTGACAGCTCAGAGCCTGGAGCCTGTTTCAGATTCTGCGTCTCCCTCTCTCTCTGCCCCTCCCCTGCTCATGCTCTTTCTCTCTCTCTCTCTCTCTCTCTCTCTCAAGAGTAAGTAAACATTAATCCAGGTGCCCCCTCCAATAAAAAAAAAAAGAATAAGAAAACATTAAAAAAATAAAAAATAAAATAAAAGGAGGAGGAGGGGGAAGAAGAAGAAGAAGAGGAGGAAAGAAAAAAGCTTTGAGGCCATCAGGGAAATTATAATTTGGATATTATGATATTCAGAAATGACTTAATTGTAGGGCTGGTAACAGCATGGTGTTTGTTGTACACTTAAATTTTTAATTAATTTAAAAAATTTTTAATGTTTATTTATTTTTGAGAGAGAGAGAGACAGAGCGTGAGTGGGTTAGGGGCAGAGAGAGAGGGAGACACAGAATCTGAAGCAGGCTCCAGGCTCTGGGCCGTTAGCACAGAGCCCGAGGCGGGGCTCGAACTCAAGAACCGCGAGATCATAACCTGAGCCGAAGTCGGACGCTTAACTGACTGAGCCACCCAGGCACCCCTCATTTTTAAGTATTCTTACCAGTCAGAGGAACACCCTGAAATGTTCAGGGATGGAATGAGAAGGCCCAGTTGAGCTACAGACCAAGGGAGGCTGGCAACACAAGTTGAAAACCGACTGCTGGGTGCTTGGGGCTTTGTTGTACTGGCCTGTCTGCTTTTGTGCATGTTGTTGAATTTCAATTCCATAATACGTTTTGAAGAAATTCCACCAACGCCCCCTTTTATTTATTTATTTTTTTAAGTAGGCTCCCCACCGACGCGGGGCTTGAACTCACGACCCTGAGATCAGAGTCGGACGCTTAACTGACTGAGCCACCCAGGTACCCCTACCAACACCTCTTTTTGTGCCCCGGGGAAAAGCTTAGGGGTGGCCCGGCCCTGGTTTCCACCCCACAGGGCTCCCAGTCTGATGGCAGAGGCCACAGGTAACCTTAATGGTGGGAGCCGCTCAGAGCCCTCACGGGGAGGCTGGAAGGAGGTTGGAAATCGCCCTTTAGCTTACACTGAGTGTCTCATGACTGATGCAGAGCCCATGGATGGCGGGAGGTGGGGGGAGCTCCAGCGTTTCACCCTCCCCTCTGCAATCCCCATGCCCCTTTGTGTGTGGTCACCACAAGCGCCCCGTCCACAAATCCCACATGCAGCCCGGGGCCCCTCTAACCCCGCGGTTAATAGCCGCAACACATCCCAGACTCAGATACTCATCAGCAAGCTGTTTACTTACATAGAGGTCTGGCAAAATGTTCCAAAGTCACAGGGGTGCGGGAACATTCTTGGCCAGGTAACGAAGATTCCTCCTCATTCTGGCATCCCCGGTCCTGGTCATGGAATGAGGTAGACGTACCCCCGCCAACACTTTATCATACGCATAAAGGCTGGTGGGCAGTCGTCAGCTGCACCTACGTCTCATGGACATCATCCCAGGAGATGGAGGTCTGAAAACCCCTTCCTCCCTTCCTTCCTTCCTTCCTTCCTTCCTTCCTTCCTTCCTTCCTTCCACAAATATGTATAGAGCACCTACTATCTTCCAGGAGACGTTCTAGACAGTGGGGACCCACGAGGGAGCAAAACGGACATGGTTCCTGCTCTCAGGGAACTGTCACCTTAACGGGAGGTATTTCAGTCAGCTAATGCTGCGTAACAAGCCGTTCCCCAAATGTAATGGCGTTAAGTGCCGAATTTATTATTTGTCACGATTGCGTGGATCGCCTGGGTGTTTCGCCGCTCCGTGTGACGTCTGAGGTCTCTCATAGGGCTGCGCTCCGCAGGGAACTTGGTTGGCACTGTCGGCCGTCCTCTGTGTGGCCTCTCTCCCACAGGACAGGCTGGGCTTCCTCAGGGCATGTTGGCTGGATGCCAAGGGGACGCGTATCAGTGTTTACGGAAATGTGGCAGGTATTTGTGCAGGATCTTGTCTACAATTGGTACCCACGACAGACAGGGTTAGAGTCACTGTCACTGGTCATTGCCTGCCCGCGAAAACAGACAAAAAGGCTTCGGGTTCAGGATTTAAATCCCGGTTCCGCCACTTCCAGGCTGGGTGGCTTTGGGCAAGTGATGGCACCTCTCTGGGCCTCAGCTGCTAGGGATCACCTCACACAGTTGGAAGGACTAAGTAGGTTGTGGGTGTAGAGCAATAATGAACATCGATAGAGTTCCTGCCCTGAGGGGACCTACAGCCATTACAGATATTTTTAGTCTCATTACTATTCAAGGTGCAAAATGAACGTAAAAGTATGTCCTGGGGAGGGACCAGGAACAGAGGATCATGGGGGTTCCTGGTGGCTCAGGAAGTGTCAGCCTGAACTTGGCCCCCAGCTTGCAAAGGAGTTGGCTGGGGAAGGGTGCCCCAGGGGTTTGGGAGCCAGTGACTTGATTACAAACTGTGTCTGTGTCACCTTCTGTGTGTGACCTTGGGTTTTTCTCTTTGGCTTTCTGTATTATTATTATTTATTATGATTATTATTATTACCACTATTTTAATGTGTATTTATTCTTGAGAGAGAGGGAGAGGCAGAGCATGAGCAGGGGGGGGGGTGGGGGGGAGAGAGAGGGAGACACAGAATCCCAAGCAGGCTCCAGGCTCCGAGCTGTCAGCACAGAGCCCGACGCGGGGCTCGAACCCACAAACCGTGAGATCATGACCTGAGCCGACGTCGGACGCTCAACCGACTGAGCCACCCGGGCGCCCCTCTCTTTGGCTTTCTAAGCCTTGGGGTCTGAGGTCACAGCAAGACACAGAGGATGCTGGGACCTGGGCCTAGGGGCAGTGTGGGAGGAACATAAATGGAGGCTCCTGGGACAGGCCAGGCTCAGGCATGTGTGAAAGGCAGACCATCCCATCACAGAACATTTCCACTCCCTCGGAAAGAGGCCGGTACCCGTCAGGAATCACTATTTCGCCCTCCCCAACCCCCCGGCAACGAATCTGCTTGTGGATTTGCCTACTCTGGAAATTTCGTAGAACTAATCACACAAGGGGCCCCCGGGTGCCTCAGGGTTCGAGGCTCGTGGGCTCGAGCCCCGCATCGGGCTCTGTGCTGACAGTGTGGAGCCTGCTTGAGATCCTCTCTCTCTCCCTCTCTCTGCACCTGCCCTGCTCACTCGCTCGCTCTCTCTCAAAAGAAACATTAAAAAAAAAGTGTTCTCTCTCTAAAAACAAACAAACAAAAAAAATAGACTACAATAGAGTGTACACATAACCTTTTTAAAAAATTTTGTTTTTAATGTTTATTTATGTTTGAGAGAGAGAGAGAGAGAGAGAGAGAGAGAGAGAGTGCAAGTGGGGGAGAGGCGGGGGGAGGCAGGGGAGAGGACCCGAAGCAGGCTCTTCCCTGACAGCTCAGAGCCTGGAGCCTGCTTCGGATTCTCTGTCTCCCTCTCTCTCCGCCCCTCCTCTGCTCACGCTCTCTCTCTCCTTCAAGATAAATAAACATCCCCCCCAAAAAAAATTTTTTTTAAGTTTGAATTTTTTTGGTTAAGTTGGTTCTCAGTCGAAACAAAACAAAACAAAACAAATACACTTTTGAACATGTATCACAATCGAATACGTTTTGTCAAACCAAAGCTCGAAATTCCTCCTGCCCGGATTATTTTCGTAGGTTTTCCTATCATCTGTCTCTTGGGGTTATTTACATGTATTGTGTCTGTACGCGGGGTATCAGAGAACAATGTTCTCTGCAAGTCTGTGTTCTAAGATACCATGTTGGTTGCTTGACATTGGCCATGGGGTGGGGGAGGGGGGTGGTATTTATACCATCAAAATTTTTACCAGTCACACCACATGCTACCAACCAGGGATTATTTTTGCCCCAGGGAGCCGGCTGTTAAGCATTTCCCAGCCCGCCCCTGGTCCTGAAACAGGAGACCTGAGGGGGTAGAACAGCCGTCCTCAATTTGCGAGTATTGTCCGGGGCAAGGGGGAGGGGGGACATTCTGGGCATCCGTGGGGCAGGTTTAGTTGTCACAATGGTTGTCCGATGTGGCCACGGCATTTAGTGACTAAGGATAAATGCTGATAAATGTTACATAGAGATGTGTCCCACATCCCCGTGACTTTTAAACATCCTGTCAGAGATCCACATAGGTGAAAAATCTGTTTCTATGTTTCGGAGCCCAGAATCCGCTTTGCGTATCTTACAGGCCTCCTCTTTGCTTGTTCCTTTTCTTCCAGTGTTGGGGAAGCCGGGTCATATGTCCTGTGGACCGTCCCACGTTCCGGACTTGGCTCAATGCACCCTCGCGGTGTCCATTCACTGGCGACTTTATCCTCCTGTTTTTTTTTGTTTTTTTTTTTTAATTTTTTTTTCAACGTTTTATTTATTTTTTTGGGGACAGAGAGAGACAGAGCATGAACGGGGGAGGGGCAGAGAGAGAGGGAGACACAGAATCGGAAACAGGCTCCAGGCTCTGAGCTGTCAGCCCAGAGCCCGACGCGGGGCTCGAACTCACGGACCGCGAGATCGTGACCTGGCTGAAGTCGGACGCTTAACCGACTGCGCCACCCAGGCGCCCCTATCCTGTTTTTCTGAAAACCGGTGATCACACCGAGAGGCTTGATCCGATTCAGATTTTTTTAAAGGTTTGTTTTATTTATTTTGAGAGAGAGAAAGCATGAAGCAGGGAGGGGCAGAGAGGTGGGGGGGGGGGGAGAGGGAGAGAATCCCAAGCAGGCTCCCCCCGTCAGCGACGAACCTGGCTCGAACGTGCAAACCTCGGGATCAGGAGCTGAAGTCCAAGTTGGTCGCTCAACCGACTGAGCCACCCAGGCGCCCCCAGATGGTTTTCGTTTTTTGCAGGGAAGGAGCGGAGGGTGAGATCCATGGATGGTGGGGCCTCCCGTCCACTCACTCAGGAGCCCGGAGGAGCTGTTGCCTTTCAGTGTTAGGACTGTTGGGGGCTCCTCCCTCCCCTGGAAAATTCCTCCTCGATCTTGCACTTGATTTTGGCGGCCGCAGACAGGTATAGCCTGGCCCTGTGATGTACGTTTAGGGGATTTTCATTTCCTAAGAGAATCTTTCTTTGAAAGCAGGGAGAGTGAGAAGAGTCGGTGCTCGCCAGGGTGTATCCGAGATTCTGGCCAGCCCGGTTTCGAAACCTAGCTCCTAGCTGTGTGACCTTGAGCGAGTTACTTCACGTCTCGGGGCCTTGGAATCTCCGCCTGCACCACAGGGCCGCTGAGCGCACGGAACTCACCCGGCGGCGGCGAAGATAGAAGGAGGTTAGCAGACCACGTAAATGCTGCGGTTGGGGCCCAAATAAAGAAACCCAGGAGGACCCTGGCAGGGCTGAGTCCGGACGAGCCAGGCCGGGCTGGACTCAGCCGGCCTCCTCCCGAGGGGCCTCCCGGGCCAGCGTCCCAGCAGTCACGTGGGGTGGGAGGTGGGGCGCCGGGCACACCTGGCTCCCTAAACCCCGCCACCACCACCCCCCCCCCCCCCCACGGCTTGGGGAGGCCAGGTAGAGCCTGGGCGGGGTTTTCCGGACCCGGGTGCTGGAAGGTTCAGACTTCTGAGTGAAGGGTCGATCTCCGACGAGGGAGCACCCCGATCTGCTCGCCGAGCAGCCCCGTCGTCGGCCCCCGGATTCCTGCGGCCGGAACCAGGTGAGAGATGGCGAGGTGGGGCGGGGGTGTAGGGGGAGAGGCTCCCCCCGACCCGCTGCGCGCTGGCGAGAGCGCGCGCACGGGGCCGAGTGCTGGGACGCACTTGAACTCGGGGATCCCCTCTGGGATGCCCCGCCCCCGCCCCGGGGTCTCCGCCAGCAGAGGGTCCACCCCTCGCCGCCCAGGAGCCCACCTCCTCTGCACCCAGCACCCCAGTCGTCTCATCTCCCCGTGAGCCCCAGCCGCCGCCCCGCTCCGCTCCCCTCCCCTTCCTTCCCTGCCGATCGACCACCTGAGCCCGCACCTCCCTCATCACCTCCACTCTCCCCTCCCCAGCCCCAGGCCACCAGCTCCCTCCCTCCCGTCACCAGTTTCCTGGAGCTTACCTAAGAATCTCCGTGCGGGGCAGGGCCTGCTGTGCGAGAGTTTCCTGTTCGCCTCTCCCCGCCACCCCCCACCTCCACCTCCTGCGACCTCGGGGTCGCAGGACCCACCCACAGGACCCAGGGGTCCTCAGGGTCCCCGAGGCTGCTGCCGCCCGCACCTCCAGGCCCACCGTGGCCCCAGGGATCCCTGGCTCCCGGGCCACCCCCCCCCCCTTCCATTCCAGTCCTGGGAATCAAGTCGAGGACTTCCAGGTGGTGGCCTCACATTTGTGCCCCAAGCTCTTCCCCAAAGGTGTGCTTACAGTGCGAATTTCGGGGGTGGGGTGGGGGTGGGGGGAGACGGGGTTATTTCTTGGTGGCGAAGCCTGGCTGGGTGGAGGTGGAAAGCCCTGGGCGGGCGGTGAGCTGGGGAGGCGCAAGGCCAGCTCTGGGTGTGGGGACAGATGGGGGGAGGCTTGGCACCAGGGGCCAGGCTCCAGAGGGGAGAGGACGCAGTGGGCCAGGCTTAGCCTGGGGTGAGAGAGCCAGAGAGAGCGCTTAAAAGGCCTTCTGGACAGGTAGCAGTGGCCCCATTTTCCCCAGGGACCCGCAGGCTGGGCTCCTCCTTCGAAGTTGGGGCTCCTTCTGTTCTCCAATCCTCCTGCCTCCAAACGGATGAAGGAAGGACTCTTGACCTTTCCTCTTGCCCCTCCCTCCTTGGATGATGGCCTGAAGGGCCCGATGCCGGTACAGGGACTGAGGACAGACACAGGGACTGAGGGCAGACCCAGAGACAGACTTTCCCATCCCCCTGGGATCCCACTTTCCAGAAGCTGGCTGCTGGCATTCCCCAAACTCTCCCCACAGATGTCAGAGGGGCCAGCTGCTCTCCCTGTCTCCCTGTGCCCAGCTCCCCGTCCCAGCCCTGGCCCGGGCTTGTCCCCCAGGCCCTTCTCTGGCTAGTCTCTGAGCCTCTTTTTTTTTTTTTTTTTTTTTTGAGAGAGCCAGAGGGGCAGAGAGGGGCAGAGGGAGGGAGAGAGAACCTTAAGCAGGCTCCAGCACGGAGCGGGAGGTGGGGCTCGATCCCCCGTCCCGAGTGAGGAAGGAGGGAACCACCAAGGAAGCTGAGAGATGGCAGCCACCGTCCTAGAACATTCTGCCTTCCTTTTCACCCAAACAAAGCTGGCCTTATTGTCTTTCTGTCTGAGGGAAACAAATTTCGAGGGCACATTCAGGGCCAGCCCAGAGACGAAGAGGTGTGATCCTGACGGTCATTCTCCCAGTATCCTTGACAGGTGGAGGCCCACGTTCCTTCTACATACATTTCCCGAGCACCTACTGTGTGTCCAGCCCTGTTTCCGAGGGCTGCGGGGGACAGAGAGGGAATCAGAGCGACCCTGTCCCTTCCTTCCTTCAAGGAGCTGTGTCTGAGACCAAGAGACCGGGTCTGAATGATCCCGAGAGTGACTCACTTGGAGGCACAGAATTGGGACAGAGGTCAGAGCTGGACTGAGTGCGGCAGATCCTTTTCTCTCTCTCCTGTCTCTCCCTCTCTCCGTCGCTCCTGTGGTTTTCTATTCCTGTCTGTCTCTTTCTCCCTGCCTCCGTCTTTCTCTCTGTGTCTCTGTGTCTCCTTGTCTGTCTGTCCTCCTGCTCTCTCTGGCTCTGTCCCTGTATTTCTCTCCAGTTCTTTCTGTCCCTGTCTTTTTCTTTTCCGGTCTCTTTCTACATCTGTCTCTTCCCTCCTCCCTTCCTCCCTTCCATCCTCCCTTCCTTCCTTCCTTTCTTCCCTCCTTCTTTCCTTCTCTCTTCCCTCCCTCCTTCCATCCTGCCTCCCCACAAGCATTTCCCTGGGCCCGCGTTTTTCCCATGTCCCGTGCTTGGCAAATTTGCAACCAGACAGAGGAGCTCTTCAAAGGCTCACAAGCTACTTGGAGGAAGGAAGAGAGAAGCACCCAGAAGAAGTGGGAAGAAGGCACTGAGGCCACTGTCCCTCCTCCTACCTTGGGTGTCCCCTCTGTCCCCAGCTTCCTCCTGCTTCCCAGTCCCCAGAGAGTTCCTTCTACCCCAGAGTCAGGGCCGGGTCTCGAGGAATCTGGTTGGGATCTGGACAGGAATGTAAGGGCCAGTGGCCTTGACGAAACCGGAGCCAGGGAGCCATCAGGGGGGGCACAGTGATGCTTTCCATCTCTCCCTCAACTTTTTTCATCTCAGGGTCCAGTTCACTGTGCTCATGGGTTTCTCTGGTCCCTCTTGGATATGGCTCAACATGGCTGCACGCGGGCTCTCACAGGCCCTTCAGCCGTGGGGCCCACAACCAACCAGCCACCCTCCCTGTGTTTCTAACTTCAAACCCCCAAGGGAGAGACTCTGCTGGATACAGACGCGTCTCTTGAGCCCGCGCCGATGCCCACACAAGGGCCGCCTTGGACCAAAGTCAGATGATGCCCTACTGGCTGTGTTTTGCTTTTTTTTCTTTTTTTTTTTTTAAATAAAGACACCATTGCTATTGGATTACGGCCCACCTTAGGATGACCTCATTGTAACTCGGTCACTTCTGTAAAGACCCTGTGTCCACGTAAGGTCCATATTCTGCAGTATCAGGAGTTAGGATTCCAATACGCCTTTTGGAGACAGACACAACCCAACGCATGGCACACAAGGTCTATGGGTTGAGTGGGCAAAAATGTACTACCTTCATACAGTCTACCCCTTGACTGCCATCACATGTATGCTTCATCTCATACCCCCAACTCCATTAAAAAAAAAAAAAATCAGGGGTGCCTGGGTGGCTCAACTGACTAAGCGTGGGACTCTTGATTTTGGCTCAGGTCATGATCTCATGGGTTCGAGCCCCGCGTCGGGCTCTGTGCTGATGGCTCAGAGCCTGGAGCCTGCTTCGGATTCTGTGTCTCCCTCTCTCTCTGCCCCTCCCCTGCTCATGCTCTGTCTCTCTCTGTCTCAAAAACAAATAAACATTAAAAAAAAATTTTTTTAACCCAGAAATAAAAAAAAAAAAATCAAACATTAACCAGGGCAAGTAGAATCACACACACTCACCCACTCCTCAGAGGGACAGCCCCCACGGTCAGCTCAAGCCACCGTATCTACATCTGATGGTATGAGGTCACCCTAGCTCATCCCAGAATTCACAACCTCAGGACGAAATTCATTACTCTTGTAGGTCTGTTCCCATGTCAGCTGCACAGAGCAGGGCTCTTTGCTTTGAATGTGATCATCTTTCAAAAACTGTTTAAATCAGTTTATGTATTTATTTTGAAAGAGATGGAAACAGCAAGGGCAGGGGGGAGGGGCAGAGAGAGAATCCCAAGCAGGCTCTGCACCGTCCGCACAGAGCCCGACGTGGGGCTCGAACTCCCGAAAACCGTGAGATCGTGACCTGAGCTAAAATTAAGAGTTGGATGCTTAACCGACTGAGCCACCCAGGCGCCCCCTGTATGTGATAAGATCAAAAGGTACTGTTTTAATGGTCAGAAAGGTGAAGTTGCTTCTCAGAGTCACACAGCTAATGAGCGTGGGAGCCTGCCGTCAACAGCCTGTGATCAGAGTGTGTCCACTGAGTCATGCGTCTTCTCTGTCACTGTGTGAAGCCTAGTGCGTGTTGGGCTTAGGGAACAGAGGCTTTATTTACACTCAGTGGCGATGAGGAAGGGGCCTGATCCGGAACTTTTGACCAGTAAGACTGAGCATCTGCGGAGCTGTGCAATGAACCTTAGTAAACCCAGCCTCCCTGGCTCCTTGCCTTTCAAGTCGAAGGGGACCAGAGGAGATTGTGCCATCCAGGAGTTCATTTCTGGCTAGGCTCAACATCCGGTGACCCAAGGGGCCCAGACAGACCCCCACCTGAGTTGGTTCAACCCAAATCCAGGCATCTAGTTGGCAAGCCTGACTTTCTTCTAGAAAGATAATGCGTATGGGGTGCCTGGGTGGCTCAGTCGGTTAAGCGTCCGACTTCAGCAAAGGTCATGATCTCACAGTCCGTGAGTTCGAGCTCCGCGTCGGGCTCCGTGCTGACAGCTCAGAGCCTGGAGTCTGCTTTGGATTCTGTGTCTCCCCCTCTCTCTGCCCCTCCCCTGCTCATGCTCTGTCTCTCTCTGTCTCAAAAATAAATAAAAAACATTAAAAAAGAGAGAAAGATAATGCATATCACCTTAATGGGCTATGAGGGTAGCAGCGGTTAAGAAACAGGGATATTGCTACATTAGGTCCAGTGCCAACTTTTATCAGCTATATATAATTAACCATAAAGGACCATATCTACATAGCTTCTGGCACCTTCCCAGTTTCAACCAGGTCGCACCCTGCTTGATTTCCCCCCAGTGTTCTCTTCTTAATGGCCACTTGCTTCAGTACTTTGACCAAGGAACACAAACTGTGGACCCAATCAACCAGAAACCTTTCGTATCTAATCTACCTTCGCAGACAGTCTCCAGGATACGCTCTGATGAAAGCCTGCTCATGAGGAAGAGTTTTAAAAAGAGTGGGTGGGGACCTCATATTCACAGGGGAGGGAGAGGGAAGCCTCTGGGAGAGCTGGGGGACCAGAAGGCGCTTCATTCCTTTGACTCCTCCCATATATCCCCATTCCTGCGATTCCAAGCCCAAAGTTGATCAGTGACCAAACCTGGACTTCCACTGTGGCAACAGGCTGCAGGTGTGGTTCCAGCTAGACTGCAGAATGGCAAAGCCCATCAATCACTTCTAGAGGCAATCTTCAGCGACAATAAAGCGTTAACCGTGATCATCCGGAGCAATGCTTGTTCTGCTTTTCCTTCCTGGCGTCCAGTCATAATGGGGAGTCAGAACCAGTTCACTCCCTGCTTTCCTTTCCTTTCAGCTGTTTTGCTTACGCTCCATAACCGTATCTCCAAACCCCTGTCCCGTCTGGGCCTTATTTTAGTTCTAGGGGGTCCCAGGCCAAGAGCCTGATTCACCGCTTCCCTCTTCGAACCACTGCATGCCTCCATAATGAAACTTCCATAAAACCCCTAACCAATGGGTTTCGGAGAGGCTCTGAGTTTGGCAGGCCCACCCGAGAGCCAGGAAGGCGGCCCACCTCACCTCCATGGGGACGGCAGAAGGCCTTTCCGGATCTTACCTTATGTACTTCTTCTCCGGTTATGCGTTCGTATCCTTTATAATCAGATGAGTTCTGAGTTCTGTGAGCCATTTTGGCACATTATCAAACCTGAGGAGGGAGTCGTGGGCACCCCCCAGTTCAAAACTGGTCAGTCAGAGGTACGAATGGCTCAGGACTTGGCATCAGTATATGAAGTGAGACGGAACTCTTAAACCCATTGGATCGGATCCCAAGTCCAGGAAGGCAACGTCAAAATGGAATTGAGTTGTTGAACACCCAGTTGGTGTAAGGGGAGAAAAAACAAACACTCACCTCCCAACTGCCTTCTGACCTTCAGGTAAAAATATTCAAGAGAGAGAATTGGCCAACTTATCTTTTTATTTATGTATGTATTTATTTATTTATTGGGGGGGGGGAGAATTTATGAGCAGGGGAGGGGCAGAGAAAAAATCCCAAGTAGGCTCCACACTGTCAGCCCAGAGCCCGATGAGGGGGCTCGAACTCACGAACCGTGAGATCATGACCTGAGCTGGGATCAAGAGTCAGACGCTTAACCCACTGAGGCACCCAGGGGCCCCTGGCCAACGTGTCTTTCAGAGCTAGCCTTACAAGTTGTAATTTTGCCAACAGATGGCAAAGCCACCGTGGAACCAGGCGTTTATCTTCCGTTCAGTTGGCGGTGGCGACGAGGGCAGGCAGGTCAGGTGGTGGAGTTTGTGATGGGTTGGGCAATTTCCTTTCAGAGGGACTATGGATAGGCAGGGCATGCAAGAACGGACATCTCTAGAAACCGGATCCCGGTCGGTAGAAGGTCTATACACTTGTCCTGCCCATATATACACACCCATGGAAGTATATTCAGTCTATAAACACATTGAAACATACAACGTGTATTTACATTATGTGTGTGTGTGTGTGTGTGTGTGTGTGTATGTATATGCTCACTGTATACATATTACACACCCTATATGTACATAGCATATACACACTCACACAACACAACGCACACCTGTCCCTTGTATGCACACAAATTCACACACACCCGTATGTGTGCACAACGTATAGATACCCGTATGCATACTCGGGTGAATGCACACGGCGTACTCCTTTCGACCCGGATAAGCAGGAACGAATGAACCCGATGCAAACACACTCCCCAGACCTGCCCCCATACACGTAACTGAGCACTCACGCTCATCTACACACAGAGTGACCCCCCCCCCCCTGCACGCACCCTCCCTCCACCCCCCGCGTGTCTGCGCGCACCCCTCCGGGGCCGTCACCCCCTGGCCTAACATCCCCGGCTCTCCCTTCCCCGACAGCCATGTTCAGCGTCCAGGCGCCCTTCTTCTTCTCCATGGGCCACATCCTCCTCTTCGTCTTCACGGCCTCTACCATATTTCACCTTCAGCAGCGGCTCGCGAAGATTCGCCCCAGCTGGCAGTTCGAGACGCTGGTGTGGGCGCCCGCGGAAAACTCGACGACGCCCCGGCCCCGGGGCGGCATGTTCACCATCAACGCCCAAGGGCGCCTGGGGAACCAGATGGGGGAGTACGCCACCCTGTACGCCCTGGCCAAGATGAACGGGCGGCCCGCCTTCATCCCGGCCGAGATGCACAGCGCGCTGGCGCCCATCTTCCGGATCAGCCTCCCCGTCCTGCACCACACCGCGGCCGGCAGGATCCCCTGGCGGAACTACCCCCTGAACGACTGGATGGAGGACCGCTACCGCCACATCCCGGGCGAGTACGTGCGCCTCACCGGCTACCCCTGCTCCTGGACCTTCTACCACCACGTGCGCGACGAGATCCGGCGCGAGTTCACCCTGCACGACCACGTGCGCGAGGAGGCCCAGGCGTTTCTGCGGCGGCTGCGGGTGGGCGGGCGGCGGCCGGGCACCTTCGTGGGCGTCCACGTGCGCCGCGGCGACTACGTGCACGTCATGCCCCGCGTGTGGAAGGGCGTGGTCGCCGACCGCGGGTACCTGGAGCGGGCCCTGGGCTGGTTCCGGGCCCGCCACCGCGCCCCGGTCTTCGTGGTCGCCAGCAACGGCATGGCCTGGTGCCGCGAGAACATCGACGCCTCCCGCGGCGACGTCGTGTTCGCCGGCGACGGCGTGGAGACCTCGCCGGCCAAGGACTTCGCGCTGCTCGCGCAGTGCAACCACACGGTCATGACCATCGGCACGTTCGGGATCTGGGCCGCCTACCTGGCGGGCGGGGACACCATCTACCTGGCCAATTACACCCTCCCGGACTCCCCCTTCCTCAAACTCTTTAAGCCCGAGGCGGCCTTCCTGCCCGAGTGGATTGGGATCTCGGCAGACCTGTCCCCGCTGCTCCACCACTGATGGTGGCCGGCCTTCGGCACCCCCCCTCCTTCGCTGGCTCCCCCGAGACCAGCTGCCCGAGGCCCCAGGGGCGTCTTGTTCCGTGGGCCAGGACCCTTCCCTCTCGCACCAGGACGCTCGAGAGGCCGCAAGAAACCCAAGTCGCCACCGACTCGAAATAGCACGTTTCTGTGTCCCACACAAGAGCGGTGGCGGCACATCTCTGGGGTTCGTCGAGGCAGCGGCTTGGCGATGTCACCGGGAACCCCAGTTCCGTCCGTCTTGTTCAACTGCCATCAACTCCTCTCAGACCGCTCCCCACCCCCACCCCCCACCCCCATGGTCCCCAAACGGCTGCCACATAACCGGCTGTCACATGCGGGCAACCTCTTCACGAGGCAGCCAAAAAGAGGTCCGTTCTTCGGTCCCTTTTGAAGAGTGACGGACGCATTCCAAAGCCCTCCTGCAACTGCCCCCCTTCCCCCATAGCTCACTGGCCGGAAGTGTATCACATGCCCGCCTGACCCCAACACAAGGCCAGGCGAATAAGACCCTGGGATTGGCTTAGCTGCAAATCAATAAATCTTTGCCCCCTTCAGCCGGGGTTTTGATCAGCCTCCTCTGAAGCATGTGGCGGCGGACAGGAGGAAAAGCGGGGCGCTCTTACCGAGGAGGAAGGACGCAATGTACGTACGGAAAACAGGGAAGCCTTGAACTCGGTTGTCTGCTCGCTCCACAAAGCCGTCTGGCCAAGGAGGCAAGCGCGGCTCAAATAGAGCGGACAACCACCTCTCCAAGGCCTGTGTCCTTGGCCTGGCTCGTTTTTTTCTAGTTTGCCCGGGACGGGGTGGGGGTGGGGGTGGGGGGACCTTTCCCCCGGTTTCCGAAAGAGCGCCGCCCTGTTGGCCAGTCGCTGGCGTGCGTCCCAACACCCCCGGGGCCCCACTTCTGCAACCCTGGCTTCCCAGGGCCTGGGACGATTACTGTTGAGAACTCCGAGCGCAGCATGGCTCAGTGAACTTGAAGCGGGTCCATCTGTTCCCTCCGTAAACACTCGTGGCGGTGGAACCTCGCTCGGATCCCCGCTAGCGAAGGCGGGGTTGACAGAACCTAGCGGCCGGCGTCCGGATCGCCTGCGTGTGTGGCCGGTCCCCCAGGACAGCTTGGACTTCCGCCTGGAACATTCCCTCATCCGGCCGCCATCTGGGTGTCGGAAGCCACCATGCTGTGAGGGGGCCCAGGGTGGCTCCGAGGCCACGCGTAGGTGCTAACAATGAGCGGTCTTAGCTGAGGTCAACTTCAAGTCCTTTGGCGTAGGCATCCCCCAGGATTCCACCTGTGACCAAAGAGGTAATGGGGGAAATAGAGAGGTCTATACTCCAAGGGCTCAACAGAGACTCCTCGGGCCTGGAGTTCACAGGTTCACAGCCCGGAAAGAGACAATCCGATGCCTCAGAGTGATGTTTGAGCCCAGCACTCACCGTGGGCCAATTGCAAAGAGGTCACACAATACAGACAAGGCCACCGCATTTGTAAGGGAGTGGGTCTGAAAAGGAAGTGATAAAGGAATATAAGGACTGGGAGGCACCTGGGTGGCTCAGTCAGTTGAGCATCTGACTCTTGATTTTGGCTCAAGTCATGATCCCAGGGTCGTGGGATGGAGCCCCACGTTGGGCTCCACCCTAAGCATGGAACCTGCTTGGGATTCTCTCTCTCTCTCCCTCTCTCTCTCTCTCCCCCTCTGCCCCTCCCCGGCTTGTGCATCACCCTCTCTCTCTGTGAAAAAAAGGAAAGAATATATATATAGAGAGAGGAAGATGCTCCAAAAATCAGTACATAGGGAAAAAACGTTTACCACTATTTCAGTGGCTGAAGCCAATCAAGTGGCCACACCCAATTTCAAGAACAATCCATCCATGTACCCCAGAATATTTGTGCTCTAATAGCTACCTCACATCCTGCAGGCCTTCAAGGTCTCTCTAGGGGGTTCTCTTGGAACCCTTTTCTTTTGACTTGGAGCTCATGAGATGGGGTGCCACGATACTTAGTATGCTAATAGCTCTCTGCCTCAATAACTCTATGAACTCATTCAAATTCCCAGTCTGATTTTTAAATTTTTATTTGTTATTTTTCGGTAGTTTATCTTATTTTACTTTACTTTATTTTATTTATTTTAAAGTAGGCTCGGGGCGCCCGGGTGGCTCAGCCGGTTAAGCGTCTGACTTCGGCTCAGGTCATGATCTCGCGGTCTGGGAGTTCGAGCCCCGTGTCGGGCTCTGTGCTGACAGCTCAGAGCCTGGAGCCTGCTTTGGATTCTGTGTCTCCCTCTCTCTCTCTGACCCTCCCCTGCTCACGCACACACACTCTCTCTCAAAAGTAAGCATTAAAAAATACAAATAAAAAATAAAAAAATAAATATAAAGTAGGCGCCACACCCAGCATGGGGCTCGAACTCATGACCCCGAGAGCAAGAGTTGAATGCTCTACCAAATGAGCCAGCCAGACCCCCCGTCCCCCCCGGTCTGATTTTACACAGCTTGAATGGGTGATGGTTTTTGGATTGGGTTTCGGTCTTTATTTTTTATTTTTTATAATATTAAAAAAATTTAATGTTTATTTATTTTTGAGAGCGAGACAGAGAGAGACAGAGTGCAAGTGGAGGGGCAGAGAGAGAGGGAGACACAGAATCTGAAGCAGGCTCCAGGTGGCTCAGTTGCTTAGGCATCCAACTGTTGATCTCGGCTCAGGCCATGATCTCATGGTTCGTGGGATCGAGACTCGCATCAGGCTCTACACTGATAGTGTGGAGCCTGCTTGGGATTCTCTCTCTCTCTCTCTCTCTCTCTCTCTCTCTCTCTTTCTCTCTCTCTCTCCTTTTCTCTGCCCCTCGCTCACTCGTGCACGCTCTCGCTCTCTCAAAATAAATAAGCAAACTGAAAACAATCCTAAATGAATTTGTTTATAAATTTGGCATTCTCCCTTTTAATGCACATTTTAAATGCATGGGGGTGGTGCGTGTTTCACATGCTGCTAAATTAAAACAACATCATGGTTAGGTGTCATTTCCAACGATGGCCATGAGGACATCTCCCCTCCATTTCAACCACCCAAACCTTCCCTGGCCCATCCCTGATCTCAGGAAATGGCACTGTCCATTTACTTGAACCCAAACTTAACCTCTTCTTGATTCCTCCTTTCACACCCCATCCACCTGCAAGTTCTGTCAGCTTTACCTTGAAAATATACCCTGAATCTGACCTTCTGTCCCTCCTCCACCGTCGCTACTCTGTCCAGGTCACCATCACCTCTGCCTGGACATCTGCAAAAGTCTCTTAAAAACTACGGGTGCCTGGGGGGCTCAGGTTATAATCTCACGGTTCCTGGGATTAAGCCCCTCATAGAGCTCTGTGCTGATTGTGGAGACTGCTTAACACTCTTCCTCTCTCGGGGCTCCTGTGTGGTTCAGTTGGTTAAGCGCCGGCTGAGGTTGTGATCTCGCGGTTCATGGGTTCGAGCCCCGCTTCAGGCTCTGTGCTGACAGCTCGGAGCCTAGAGCCTGCTTCGGACTCTGTGTCTCCCTCCCTCTCTCTCTCTCTCTCTCTGCCCCTCCCCATTCATGCTCTGTCTCTCGAAAATAAACATTAAAAATAATAAATCTTAAAAAAAAAAATTCTCTCTCTCTCTCTCCTTCCGCCCCTGTCCCGCTCTCTTGCTCTCAAAAATAAATGAATTAATTAAAAAAGAAAAACCAAACCCTAACTAAACAGGGGCGCCTGGTTGGTTCAGTCGGGAGAGCAGAGGACTCTTGCTCTCAGCGTTGTGAGTTCAAGCCCCACGCTGGGCATAGAGCCTACTTGGAAAAAAAAAAAAGCGTAGGTGTGTAATTCTATACCACAGCCATAAGAAAGGTATGCTATAAAATGTCTATTAAACATATGCCTTGAAGAATGAATTTGACAGTGGACCCGTGAAGTGATGGCAGAAGTGAGGCAAAGAGACCAGTGAGATTACCAGATTTCAAGATTGACCATAAAGCTAAAGTTACCATGACAAACTTGGGCTGGCATGAAAGCCAGACAAATGGGAGCCAACAAAGAGCCCAGAAATAGACCACATATATACAGTCACTTCATCGATTGATTGATTTTCTTTTTTTTATGGTCACTTGATTTATGACGAAGATGTCAACACAGTTCAGCGGGAGGATAGAAGAGCTTTTCAGGACGCCTCGGTGGCTCAGTCAGTTGAGCATCTGACTCTTGATTTTGGCTCAGGTCGTGATCCCAGGGTCCTGGGCTCTAGCCCCGCATCAGGCTCTGCACGGAACGGGGAGCCTGCCTCAGATTCTCTCTTCCTCCCTCCCTCTCTCTCACGCCTCCTCTGCCCCCTCCCCTTCTCCCACATTTGAGCACGCACTCTGTCTCTAAAAAGAGAGCTTTTCAAGAAATGGAAGCAATCCAGTATCCGTATAGAAAAAGTGAATCTTGATCCCTTCCTCACACCATTCACAAACATTAACTCAAGAAAGATCACAGACAAAATGTGAAAGCTAAAAGCACAAAGCTTCTAGAATAAATGACCTTGAGGTGGGCAAAGGTTTATTTTTATTATTATTTTTTAAATTTTAATGTTTATTTATTGGTGAGAGAAAGAGAGACAGAGCACGAGCGGGGAAGGGGCCGAGAGAGAGGGAGAGACAGAATCCGAAGCAGGCTCCAGGCTCCGAGCTGTCAGCTCGAACTCACCAACTGTGAGATCATGACCTGAGCCGAAGCAGACGCTTAACCGACTGAGCCACCCAGGCGCCCCTTATGTTACTTTTCTAAAAGTAATCTCTACACCCAATATGGGACTCAAACTCACAACCCCCTAGATCAAGAGTCACATGCTCTACCAGCTGAACCAGCCAGGCGCCCTGGTTTCGTAATGAATACACACACGCACAAAACCCCAGTAAACTGATAAACTGGGCAAACTAATAAACAGAAAAACTAGTAACCTGTACATCTTCCTAGAGAGCCCACACTGATTCCCAGTTCTTAACTGCAGTAGGCTCATAACATAGCTGATGGATAGTCTAGTATAGAATTTGGGGGGGGGGTGTTGTTGAGCACACACATGGGTCTCAGTTGCCTCCTATCCTGTATCTTGCACCGTCGATGACGTCATACCACCCTCATTCTCCAGATTTTTTTTTTTTTTTTTTTTTTTTTACGTGAAATCACAGAGGTGCCTGGGTGGCTCAGTCGTTTAAGCGACCGACTCTGGATTTCAGCGCAGGTCATGATCTCACAGTTCGTGGGTTCGAGCCCCCAGTCAGGCTCTCTGCTGTCATTGCAGAACCCGTGTCTGATCCCCTGCCTCCCTTTCTTTGCCCCTTCCTCCTCCGCTCATGTGCACTCTCTCTCTCTCAAAAACAAACAAACAAAAACATTTTTTAAGATAAATTGATAATTTTGGCAATCTGTTGACTATATCCTTGGTCTTTCTCCCGTGCCTACTGAGATGGTATAGGACGATAACGTGGTTCAGGGGCTCCCCTGGGGCAGCTCAGGCTCCCCACCTTCCTGTGCCCCACTTTGGTCCAGCCCTCTCTCGCTGGGGGCAGGAGAGAGCAACAGAATTGTCTGGAGAAAGGCTGAGTGACGGGCGGTGGGGAGCGTGGGGCCCAAGCCTCTCTCTCCGGCTCTGGGGTAAACATGCACACTCTACCCAAGCCTGTGCAGACAGATGGGAGAAGCCCCGCCGCACCCCTTCTGGATCTTTCCAGGACTGAAGGCACCCCTTTCCCACCAGTGTTCGGCCTGACACAGAGGCTCCTGCAGCCCCCAGCTGCCACCCACCTTTTGTTCCAGAAGCCCTGACCTCACAAGGTTCCCCCCACCCCCACCGCCCCGTGGCCACGCCCTTCACACCTTCTCCGCAAGGACCGCAGTCCTCCACACCGGTCCTCTGGCCACCCTACCCATTCCCCTCGGCTCCTGGTACTTTCGAGGAGTCACGGCCCCTCTGCCATGAAAATACCCATCACCCTGCACTGAAACTCTGCAAATGTCTGAACCTCCCCAGAGCAGACAGCGAGGCTCTTTTTTGTTTCAACTCAGGCACAGGCTGTAGACTCATGAATCAGATTTAAAGCCCCTCTCTGACACCTCCCCGTCTGTGTGACACGGCGGGCCGCACGCCCCTCCTCTGGTCTTCCGCGATCTCGTCTGCAAAGTGAGGAGGACAGATCCTCCCGGATTGCTCGGAAGACACCAGAGATCGCCTTCCCGTCGCGGTCGCGAGCGCTAGTCCCCTCGCCTGTCCTGTCGTGACCCTTGAACGCCCACCAGGGTTTCCAACACTGGCGAACTAGAATTGTTGATCAGCAGCTAATAACGGTGGGGGACACTTATCAGCGTGGCTCCCGCACCACGTCCTGCTCGTGGGGACTCTCGGCGCACCTCTCATCCGCACTGGGCTGGAGTGCCACAGGAGCAAACTGACAGCAAGGCAAGGGGACGTCGCCGACTCCGGGTCCCGTCGCACGTAACTGAGCTCACGGTCCTTTCCCACCCGCAGTGGACACAGCTGGTGGCGGCCCAGGCGCCCGCAGACAGATCCCTCTTCCCGGTCCTGGGCACCCAGCCCCCAGCTTCTGCGTGCTTTATGCATCCATTCTGCCTTTTTATTTCCTGTTTTTCTGGTGCTCTGGCCTCGGCGGCTTTGTGGACAGCGTGGGGAGGGTGGGGGGGGGGGCACTGTCCTTCCCAGGGCTAGCCACTTCCTGGAGATAGTGAAAGACTCACCCAGGAGTGTGCTTTTCATATGCAAACTAACCAACCCCGAGCCCAGACTCACAACCGCTTCCTTTATGAGCGCCTGTACTCCAGGCCAGTGTTCCCCAGCCTAAACACCCCAGGATCAGGTTCCAGACAACCAGGGGAGGTGGGGGGGGGGGGCACACCCCGGAGCCAGCTGAAATTTATCCAAACTAGACAACCCTGAGGCTGCTTACCCTGCCTCTCCGGTTCCTTCCCTGGGAAACCACAGTAAAGACTTTTGCCCAGGGTTTCCCTCCCCCTCCCCCACTCGGCCTCCTGACTGACCCTGGCCCTTGCCCACGTGGCCTGGTGTGGCTTGGCACGCCCCCTTCTCTCGGGATCCGTGAGAAAATCAGCCGGTCTTTTCAAGGAGGTTAACAAAGGATCAGATCGTCCTGATCTGCCCGGCTCCGCCACGGAATAATACGAAAACCTACGCTTGAAAAGACGTTGCTTAAAGACAAACATTAGAAAAGAGAAATGTAAGGGGCGCCTGGGCCGGTAGGGCCTCCGATTTCGGCTCAGGTCATTGATCTCATGGTTTGTGGGTTTTCTGTGCTGACGGCTCGGAGCCTGGAGCCTGCTTTGAGTTCTGTGTCGCCCTCTCCCTCTGCCCCTCCCCTGCTCCCACTCTGTCTCTCTTTCTCTCTCAAAAATAAATAAAAAAACATTTTTTTAAATTAAAAATAAATAGGGGCGCCTGGGTGGCTCCGTCGGTTGAGCTTCTGACTTCGGCTCAGGTCATGATCTCAGGGTTCATGAGTTCAAGGCCCCATCGGGCTCTCTGCTGTCCGTGCAGAGAGACCACTTCGGATCTTCCGTCCCCCTCTCTCTCTGCCCCTCCCCTGCTCGCGCTCTCCCTCTCTCTCAAAAATAGTGAAAAAAAAATGAAAAGAAAAAAATGAATAAAAAATGAAAATGAAAAAAAAAGATTGTCTCTCTCTTGGGACACCTAGGTGACTCAGTCGGTTAAGCATCCGACTTTGGCTCAGGTCATGATGTGGGTTGGAGCCCTGCAACGGGCCCTGAGCTGATAGCGCGGAGCCTGCTTGCGATCCGCTGTCTCCTCTCTCTCTCTCTCTGCCCCTCCCTGACTCGCACATGCACTCTCTCTCTCTCTCTCTCTCTCTCAAAAATAAATAAACGTTAAAAAAAATTCTCTCTCTCTCCTCCTCTGCCACTCTTCCCCGCTCCCACTCTCTCTTAAAAAAAAAAAAAAATGACTGCAACCCCAAAGAATTGCCTTGCTGAGCCACTCAGTGGAATTGTGAGTGATCATAGTTACTATTTTGAGACTCTAACTTTGGGGATGGCTTGTTATTCAGCAATAAAAAAGGGGGGGGGCGGATCTCCCTCAGCTTCAAAAGCCTAACTCCCTTGGCCTCAGCGTAGGACACACTGAAGCTTAATTTATCCTCCAGAGCTCCCCACGGGGCCCAGTTGAGGTTGGGACTTCACCTGACGTCACACTCTTGCGAATCTTCCCCCTTCTCTGTCCAGTGTCCTCTGCTCCCTTTTGGTTTCTCCTCAGAGCATTTATCTCATGAATCAGGGGGCACATGAGTCTTGTCTCGGGCTCTTCTTCCAAGGGAGTCTGACCTCAGACACGACACGTTGATATTCTCACTTCCAACCGGAAGCCAAGGGTCTGGCTCCCCATTCTCCCTCCCGACTCTTCCTTGCCCCTCTCCTTACATCCCGTAAGCACAGACCACCTTCCAGACTCCCCAGCCCCAGGGAACCATCTAGTAGGTGGCACAGAGGGTGGGGGGGAATAAGGTGGGAACAAAGACATCATGAGGTCTCTGAAGGAAGGAGCAAGCAGTTTGTTGGCCCTGGCCAGCAGCAAAGGACACGGACCACACAGCCATGGAGGAGATCATACGGAGGTCAGGCAGACAAGAGTCTGGCCGACGGCATGTCAGCAGCCGTTCAGGGGCCACGTGGGGATGAGAGTGTTCTCTGATTCTGTGTCCATGGTGGGAGGGGCTCTGCAGGTTGTCCCCCGCCTCCCTTGGGAGTATGCCTCTGTGACTTTCCCATCCCCACCAGTGCCCCCTCTTTGGAAGCCCCAGAATCCATCACCACGGATCGTCCAGCAGGTCCCACAGCCGGGTGCCACTGGGGTCAGATAAGTCAGCAGAGAAGACGCTGGGGGCTGGGGGACCACAGCCTAGCAGAGGACCCCCACTCAGAGCCTCCAGCCAGTCCAAGGAATCCGTGGGGCCCCTGGGAGAGGGCGACGGGGAGTTTGTGGGGGACGGGAGCGAGGAGGAGAAGACAGATGAGAGGCCTTCAGAGTCTGGGGAGGGGGACAGCACGTCGAAGGAGCCGGGGAAGTCCAGGGGGATGGGGGGCAGCTGGTCTGCAGAAGGAATGGAGTGTGAACTTAGGCAGGCAGAGATCCGGACGCCACTCTGTTAATCCTCGGTTCCAGACGTCTAAGTCCCCAACCTCTAGGACCCAGGACTCCAGACCCCAACCCCTTCCTCCTTGGACTAGGAGTCCAGAACCTCAGTCTCCTCTTCCCCCCCATCAAGAAGTTTGACTCGGGGCGCCTGGGCGGCTCAGTCCCTTGAGCGTCCGACTTCAGCTCAGGTCATGATCTCACAGTCCGTGAGTGCGAGTCCTGCGTCGGGCTCTGTGCTGAGCGCTCGGAGCCTGGGGCCTGCTTCGGATTCTGCGTCTCCCTCTCTCTCTACCCCTCCCCTGCTCGTGCTCTCTCTCTCTCTCTCTCAAAAATAAATAAACATTAAAAAAGATTTTAAAAAAAAGTTCGACTCTTACCATCGGGCTCCATCTGATCCTCCAGGATGTCATCAATGCCCCGGTTCGGAAGCAACTGCGGGACGGGCAGAAGCGGCGTGAGCCTGGGACCCGTCCCGATCCTGATCGAGACCCCTAACCGGCTCTCTCTCACCTGCGCCCTGCGGATGGCTTCCTGCAGCTCCTCCTCCAGACTCGGGGCCGCCGTGGATGGTGCCGAGGCAGGGGTCAGCGCCGGAGCCCGCGCGGGAGCCGGCGCAGTCGGCTGGGTTTCCGCGGCACGTGGAAGAGGCGGAGGGTGACAGCTCCGGCCGGACTTGAGCTAGAACCGCGGGGAAGAGTTCCCATAAGCCACGCCCACTGGACGCAACCCCACCCCCCTCGCAAGCTGTGGCTCCACCCCCCCACCCCCCGCCGAACGCATCCCGGCCCTGCGCTCACTCATCGACCACCCTATTGGTTTCTCTTCCCTTAAGATCCGCCCACTACGCTCTTAACCACGCCCCCCACACTTCATTGGCTATTCTTCTTTAGACCTCCCGCCCCCGTCCCGCTCCGTCTTCTCCTCACTGGTTCATACGCGCGTGGCCCCGCCCTCACCGAGCCCGGCCGCCGGACTGCTCCCAGAGCCTTGGGCCTGAGGCGCGGCCAGGGAGCGCTCGCGGGACTGTCCTCGCGTCGCGGCTTCGGCCGCTCGCGGGGCAGGGCGCCGCCGCGCATGCGCTCCAGGAGCATCGACTTAGTCCCCGACACCGGGAGGCCCCGCAGGCGCAGCTGCTGCCGGAGCTCTGAGACCTGGGGTGGGGGAGCGGGGAGAGGCCTTGCTGGGAGGGCTGCGGGGCGAGGCGGGAGCTGGGGCCGGATATTTGCAAAACAGCGAGAAGAGGGACGAGAAGAGGGACGGGGTCTCCAATGGGGCAGAGACTGGGGGCTCAGACTTATGGGCAACCCCCCCACCCCCGAAGGAGAGGGCCAGCCTGGGAAGTACTCCCCATACTCACCGTCAGCTCCTCCAGTTTAAGGGTCTGAAGTTCCAACTTGTGTGGAGAGGGCGAGGCGCTGGGGACTCCAGGCGGGGAGGGAGTGAGGGGGATGGGCTTCATCCTGGTGGTAGTCGTGGGGGGGGGGGGAACAGAGGTTAGACGGGACGGAGAGAGAAAGGGCATCCGGGGGTCCTCAAAGACCTGGGGGGGGGGGCCGTGTGAAGAGGAAGGAGAGGGCCCAAAGTTCTGGGTCTCCGACGAGGCTAGTCCCTGTGCATGGGGAGCAGGAACCGGAGGCTCAGTGTCTTGGGTCTGGAGCCAGGACTCCTGGAAACTGACGGGAGAGGGACCAGGAAACTGGGAGAGGAAGGGGCTGGGGGCTAGACTCCCCTGCTCTTGGACTCTGGGTTTGAGTCCAAGATGCTGCGGGCCTGACTTTCCGGCAGAGAACGAAAACGGGATGCATACCTAGGAGGTGGCCGCTGGGAGTTTGTCCCTTCCCACAGAGGTGGTCCAGGGGGACCCAGAGCCAACATTTTGGCCTGGGGGTCGACCCTGGACGCTTGTCTCGGCCCCGGGGGCATGTACTGGTGGTATGTCAAGTTCCCCTTTGGCTTGGGCTCTCTCCAATGTTGGGAGATCTTAGGAGACTCCTGTAAAAGCAGGTGTGATGTCACATGCTTCGGCTCTGTGCCCCCTCTCCTGCCCCAGAGCCTCATGCAAAGTAGGGCGAGCATCAGTCAGCTCAGCCCCGCCAGAAAGGAGCCAAAAAGGGCAGCAGCAAAGAGGAACAATGCTAGACTCTCAGGGGTACTTCCCTTCACTCGGTGGAGACTCACCTTCAGGGACCTCCAAGGGCCATATTCTGCTGATTCAGGGAGCAGGTCCCCAGGACTGAAGAGGAAAGGAGGGGGACCCGAGGGCGAGGCTGGGGCCAGGGCAGGGCCCGTGGCTGAGACCCATGGATCTGGGTCCAAGACTGAAGAGGTGGTGAGGGACCCCGAGACGCCTGCAGATAGCAAGCCAGGCAGGGAGGAACAAGGCTGTGTGGGAAGGAGGGCCCTGCAGGCCACAGCCCCCCACCGCAGGCGTGAGAGGGTGGGGCCAAGGAGTGAAACCCCAGGAGCCTGCAAGGCAGAGGTTCTAGGGACCCAGACTTGTTATATTCTCAAGGAAGGCAGCAATCGCGTCCTTAGTCACCAAGGGGTGTGATGGCTGCGAATCGCAGCTTTCTGGGGTTCTGCTGGGACAGCCAGCACTCCTGGTTTCTTGAGGAGAGAGAGAGAGAAGCTGAAAGCCACATCCTGAGATGCATAATGTGTGCCAAATGCGGGGTCTGGGATGCCTGCCTTCTCCAAAGAAACGGGATCTGGATTCAAGCGTTTCATCGGGGCGGGAAAAGCCAGAAAGCGGGAAGCGGAGCTTTTGGGGGTAGGGTGGCCAGGGACCTGTGTTCTTGGGTCCTCGGGAAAGGACGGGATCGGATTTCAGTGTATCCCTGGCAGAGGGACTGAGGCTCGGGAACCAGTGCAGGAGATCTGGCCGCTGGGCCCCAGGGGAGTCTGGCCACCACCCCCTCCCTTGCAGGGCCCACACTTACTTGGGTCCTGATACCGTCTGTGGATCCGAAGCTGGAGGACTGCGGAGGAAAGAGGGAGGTGGGAGGGGAAAGGCGGGAAGGGAGCGTCCAGGAGCCTGGCCTGGCGGGGCGCCGCGCCCAGCCCCCTTACACTCCCCGGGGCAGGCGGGTGGGTGGGCTGTCAGCCCGGTCCCTTTCCCGGGCCTCCCGCCTGCTCCTCGCTCCCAGCCGCAGCCCTTCTGCGACGGGGAGCCAGCCAGCGTGCAGGCAGGAGGCGGCCCTGCCCCCCAGCTCCACCGGCCCCCCTTCAGGAGCACGTACCCACCCAACTCAAGGCACCATCGCCATCTTGGCCAGCCGGACCCGTTTGCACCCTCACCTCCTCCGGTCCATGTGCTCGAATCTGCGCAAGCCCACTCCCTCCTGTGTGCCCCTGGGCCTCCCCACAGTCGCCCCCTCTGTACACGCCTCTCCCCGGGCCCTGGTTTGGCACGCACGCCACTTCTGTGCACTCGTACCCTGTGGCACTCTCCGTCTTGGCTCACCCTGTCCTGGCACCCACCCAGCCACACTGACACACTTCCCCGCACACTCAGGATCTGGCTTCCAGCTTGGGAGCAAGGATCCCGCTCCGTCACGTTCCACGTGCACTCCCCGGCACCCCCTTGGCTCTTCGGTCACTGGCGTCTTCGCACCCACCCAGCCACGGAAGCACACTCGTTCACACGCGCATTTCACCCTCCGCGCGCGCGCGCGCGCGCGCAGGAACTGACAGCCAGCGCCACTCACTTGCCCGCTTTCTGTCTGCACTGGGACCTAAAACACAACCCGTGACGCTTTCGCCGCTTGACAGCTCGCTTGTCCCCTCACCCACGCTGCTCACGCCAAAGTCCCCAGTCTGTGTACCCCGTCCACTTTGCACACCTGTCAATTTCAGCTCCTGTTCCTTCGCAGTACCCGACTCTCCACACCCACCCCTACCCGCCCACCTGCTCCTCAGTGTTTACGTGAACATTGTATTGGCCGTTTGCACGCTCGTTGAGCCACCAAAAACTCACGCCCTTTGCTGGGGCCTCCTTTCTGCACAAGTGACCTTTTGTACAGAGGACACGTGCCTTGTGGGTCCCATGGCCTCCTTCCCACCTGACCCCCACCCCCATACACACTCCCAGAGTTAAGAGTTCTCAATCCCAGGGGGCACCTGGGTGGCTCCGTCGGTTAAGTTCAGGTCATGATCTCACGGGTTCCTGAGTTTGAGGCCTGTGTCTGGCTCCGCGCTGACAGCACGCCTAGGATTCTCTCTCTCTCTCCCCCCTCTTCCCCCACTTGTTCTCTCTCTCAAGAATAAATAAATGAACGTTAAAAAAAAAAAAAAAGAAGAGTACTCAATCCCGGGGCCCATAAGACTCCTTCCCTACATGCAGAGAGAATCCTCTCACCAGATCTGAACTTGGAGCGAATGATTTGGGAGCGCTGGGAGGAAGCCGCGAGGGTCATTGCCAAGGCTGTGATGGTGACCTGGACTGAGGCGAGGGTAGAGCCCCCACAGGAGGCAGGGTCAGAGTGGAGGTCAGGAGGCTGTCCCCGCATGCGAACGCAGCAGGGAAACAGCTTAGGGATAGGAGAGGACTTGAACCATAAGTTCTGGATCCTGGGGGGTGGGAGGGATCCAGGGGCTGGGAGCCCAGACTCCTGGGTCTGAGGGAGAAGGGGGTTGAGGGCCCCAACTCCTGGAGCCTGGAGGAGGAACGGACGGGATCTCTGAAAGGAGACCCCCCCCCACCCCACCCCCCGGGTCTGTGAACGGAGAGGGAAGAAAAGGGGGTGAAGAGACAGAGCTCAATACTCTGAAGGGACTGGAATCCAACACCCTTGATCTAGAGGGGAAAGAGACCTGCTAGGCTCCTGGGGAAGGGAAGGGTCTCTGCCACCTGCATTTAAGCAGGGAGTGGGTGGGTGTCAGCCACTACGGTCTGTGAGGAAGGGACTGGGACCAGAGAGGTGGCAGAAGGGTTAAGGCGGGTTCCCCCCAGCCCCACCCCAGGGGCTTCTCACCAGGTGGGCTCCGGCCAGTAGTGCTCCGGGGCGGGTTGAGTCCCCAGGTCAAGGCTGGAGGCTGCAGGCTCCGCCCCACCAGCCCGGGACCGCCCAGGACACCCCTTTGTAGGGCGAGCAGGAGCCTGTGAAATGGGGCGGGGCAGACAGAAGCTCCGCCCGTGACCCTGAGAAGGGGCGGGAGCACGGTCTGGGTGGCACTGGGGGAGGGGCGAACGTCGGGGTTCCCCGAGTCTCTCCCTCCTCCGCGGCCTGGGGCTGTGGGGCTCAGGCGGGGCAGCGGCAGGCGGACTGACAGAAGCAGGTGCCTGGAGAGGGGCGCCGCGTGAGCAGCGGGAGCAGGTGGTCGCGACCCGGCCCTGCGGGCAGGTGCCACCTGTCGCTTATTTTTTCCCTGACGCAGCAGCGGGAGTCGGATTTAGGGGAGTGGAAAGTTCAAACCGGAGCTCCGGACTCCTGGATCTGAGGGAGGAGGGGGCTGGGGATCTGTACGCCTGGGTCCGAGGGAGGAGGGGGTTGGGGCCTGGACTTCTGGATGTGAGGAAGGAGGGAGGCCAGAACCAGGACAAGGGGTGTTGGGATTCGGCAGTGTGACCGACGGGCAGAAATGTCCAGATGATGGCCGGGGGACCCAGACTCCCGGGTCTGAGGGAGAAGAGGGCTGGAGTATGGCCTTTGGGGTCCGAGGGAGAGATGGCTGGTTCCCGCTGGCAGGACCGAGGGCCTGATACCTGGCCGACCCAGCTTCGGGTTCTGTCCTGAAATGCGTTGCGAGGCCCCAGGGCTCCCGGTTTGGATTACAAGCCCCAGGGCAAGCTGAGGCCGTGGCTATAAATACCCCCGGGGCCTCGGCAAGAACTCAACGCTCCAGTCGAGGAACCTGGTGCTCTAATCCGCAGAAAATCATCATCGCCAGCGTTCCCAAGTCTTAACAAGCGAGGCGGTGCCAACACCACAGATACCTTTATTGCTTGCTCCTCGCCCTCACCTCCCAAGCCCGTCTTCCCACTGTCCCATCCTCTACTACCCGAAAACTCAAACTCCCGGCATGCCACGCGGGGGAAAGAACTACAACTCCCAGAGAGCCCTGAGCTCAGGCGGGCTCCAGGGAGCAGAAGCCGAAGAATTTTCAAGGGTCGCGCGCTCGTTGGTTATTGGTCCTCAAGGAGGCGTGGCCACGGGAGGTCCGTGGCGGTGATTGGCCGGCAGTTCCTGCTGCTCAAGATCCCAGAGGAGGCGGCGGAGCCTGCGCAGTTCGCGGTGCAGGGCGTCGTCCGTCACGGGACCCGTGAGGCGCAGGCGCGAGCTGCCCAAGGGCAGGATGAGGGGCGGATGGGAGGAGAAGCTCTCGAAGATGTCCCCTAGGAGACAGAAGAAGACGGCGTCAAATTCTGAAAATGGGCGTGAGGCAGCAGTGTTAGGGAGAGGCTGCGTCACGCCCGAGGGAAGGACAGACTTCAACCAGCAATTCCCGGAGCGGGACCCACTCAAACACGAGTCTTGGGAGTCCCCAAGCATCATGGGAGTTGTAGTTCAGACAAAGAAAGAGAGGCCACCGTTGCCTGGGAAACGGGCGAGGTAGTTGGGTTCTTGGGTCTGAGGAAGGAAGGTCTGGGAACTTAGTTTTACGGATTCCTTCGTGGAGGGGCCTGGAACCCGAGCCCCTGGGTGAGAAGGGTAGGTTGTCGGGGGAAGGGGCTGGGGGCCTGAACCTTGGGGGGGGGGGCGGGGGGGGGGGAAGAGGAGGAGCTGGGGCTTGAAATCCCGTATCCTGGCAGAGGAGGGAGTTGGGGCCCATCACTTATTGGGTCTCGAGGGAGGAAAGGGTTAAGGGTCCAGGATCCTGGGTCAGAAGGAGGAAGGGGCTATGGATTCCTAGGTCCTGAGGCCAGAAAACAGCTGACAGCCCCCGTGCCTCTGTCCCCACCGTGCCTCACCTGTGTCCACAGCGTCTCGCTCTGCAGGGGGAGGGTCCCAGGCAGGTGGTGGCCCACGGCCAGGACCCAGCTGATAGTGGCTGAGCAGATGGTGAAGCTGAGCAGGGGTCAGCGTGGGGTGGTCAGTTCGTAGGCTGCTCCAAGAAGCCTGGTGGGAAGATGAGGTGAGAAGTCGGTGGTCGTTATGGGACAGCTGAGAAAGCCTGAATGGAAGGCCCCCCCTAGAGGGTGCCGATGTAGGGGGTCGGCCGTGATGTCTGTGCCGCCAGATTGTGATTGCGAAGCCAGGCTATCACCAAAGTGATGGTGAGAAAGGGGGTGCTCTCGGCTTTAAAAAAAAAAAAAAAGTGATTTGTGGGGCGCCTGGGTGGCTCAGTCGGTTAAGCTTCCGACTTCGGCTCAGGTCATGATCTCACAGTTTGTGAGTTCGAGCCCCGCGTCGGGCTCTGTGCAGACATAAATGTAAAAGTTTTTAAATAATAAAATTTTAAATAAAGTTTGGATCTACTGAACTGAGATGACAACCAAGTCATCATTGCGGTGGACCCAGATTGCCCGGGTTCAAAAATCCCGGCTTGACTACTCATTACCTCTGGCAAGTCCCTGTGCCTCAGGTTCTTCATCTGTAAATTGGGGGTGGAGGGATTAGGCACCACCCAGTAGGGTTGTTCTGAGGTTTCAGTATGGCAAGATCGTAAAATACTTAGAACACGGCCTGGTGCTTATTAAGCGCTCTGTAAAAGTCTGAGAAATATCAACAAAAGAAATCAAGGAACTTATCCTGCCCGAATCTCAGTTTCCTTGTCTGTAACAAACGGTCAACGAATAACCTATTTCATGAGGCTTAATCAGCACTCAATGAGCAGTGCTTGACAGTGTTTGGTATCTAGTTTACGTTCAGTGAATGTTTTGACTGTCGCGTTCCTTGGTCTCATACCAGACTTTCGGAACCAGCATGACTGAGGGAGGGGGCCTTGGAAACTATTATTCGGAAGTCCCACGGGGATTCAGGTGCACTTTGGACGCTTGGGGCCGGCTTCTAACTGCCAGTGCATCACCCACGGTGTCTGCGCTGGGACTGGGGATAACGTGAGGGCCAAGGGGATGTCAAGGGTGGGCTGAATACAGAGGATGGATGGGGTGGGGGGGTTGGGGAGTCAGAGGTCAGGGATCGGGAATCACCTTGAGCAGGGAGGTGCGGGGCACACAGAGCAGGTTCACAGCTATGGAGAGTTTCCGGAAGAATTCAGTGGCAATGTCGCCCAGCCCGGCCCCCTGCAGCCAGTCCAAGACGAGGTCCAAGTTGGTCCGGATTTGGACAGCTCGGGACCATTGATAGAAAGGTCGGCCTTGACCTGTGGGGAAGGTTAGGAAGGGGAATGGGTGCGTGGACTCTGCCCTCCTGCCTCCCGGACCCTTCTTATTTTTCAGCTCGGGACCTGGAGCTTGCTCTCCAGACTCTCTAAAGGTGAGGCCTGATCCTGTGGTATGTTCTGAACTGACTTGGGTCCCGATGGCTCCCGCCCCTTCCTCCCTGCCCCTTCCCCGATCTGACCCGCACCTCGTTCCATCAGCGAGTTGAGGAGGGACGCATTGGAGAAGAAGAACAAGTAACCGAAAGTCTGAGACACGAGGTCCGGGTGCAGCTCACACTGGCTGGTCAGTTCCAGGGCTGCTTGGAACACGCCCAGGGTGGGTCTCAGCCCCGGAGGCATGGCCGCCAGCTCGGCGCCGGGCCCGGGAAGCTCTGCCCCAGCGGTAAAAGGGTTACTATCCAGGAGAGCAGGCAGTGTTGAATACAGAGTCTAAGAAGATACAGAGATGGAAACAAATGATTGGACTACACCTTCCTGGAAGCTTCCGGGCGGTAGAGCTTCTGGGAATTAGAGCCCATTCTACCTTCAACACCCTAAAGGCCTCTGTGAGCAAATCCCTACTTTCCAGGTGGCTTTCCGGCATGCATCAGGCCTGGGACACCTCAAGCCTTGAAGTTTTTTCGGTGTTTATTTCTTTTTGAGAGAGAGAAAGAGACGGAGCTCAAGTGGGGGAAGGACAGAGAGAGAGGGGCCGACACGGAATCCGAAGCAGGCTCCAGGCTCCGAGCTGTCGGCACAGAGCCCGACGCGGGCCTCGAACTCAAGAACCATGAGATCGGGACCTGAGCTGAAGTCCGACGCTCAGCTGACTGAGCCACCCAGGCGCCCCAGGACTTGTATTTCTCAACACGGACAGCTCGCGGAGGACAAAGGACGCTGAACAAAGAGGCCCCCTTCAGTCAGAGAGTGATTTATCCAGAATTCCCAGAGGAAAGAAAAAGAATAGAGAGTCAGGAAGTGGGAGTAAATGGCAGTGAGCCAGTGGAAAGTGAGATCGGGCCAAGGACAGGAAATGAGGTCAGAGCCGAAGAAGAAACAAAGCCACACGTGGCGGGAATGTACAGGAAGCGAAGCCTTGGAGGAAAGGGCTTCGCAAATCAAGGCTGCTTAAGGAACATCTTGACGTTGACCAGTCCCCAAAGATCCCCGTTCCGTTTACAGACAGGGACTCAGACCCACGGTAAGCCTGAAACCCTGAGAATTCCAAGGAGCAATATCAAGGTCAAGGGTGGCTGGGGGCCTGGGGGAGAAAGCGGGTCCTCAGGACTAGCACTCCAGGCAGAAGGTCTGTGGCTTGGAAAAGGGAGTGAATTCGGAGCTATAGGAAATGAAGTCAGCAAACAGGAAGCGAAGCCTGATTACAGAGGACTTTTAGTTCAAATGACAGTGCCTGACACTATTTGATATCTATCTATCTATCTTCTCTCTATTTTACCAGTCACTGAAGAGTGGACTTAGAAAACAGGAGCTTGAGGGGCACCTGGGGGGGCTCAGTCAGTTGAGCGTCCAACTTCGGCGCAGGTCATGATTTTACGGTTTGTGGGTTCGAGCCCCGTACTGGGCTTTGTGCTGACAGCCTGCTTCGGATTCTGTGTCTCCCTCTCTCTCTCTGGCCATCCCCCACTGGCGCTCTGTGTGTGTGTGTCTCTCTCTCTCAAAAATAAAAACATTTAAAAAAAAGAAAAAGAAAACAGGAGCTTGAGAAAGTGATAAGGGTGATAGGACCAGGTAGTAAAGTTCACTTGTCAAGAGGGGACAGATGCAGAGACAAGAGAAGAAGCCAGAAAGGCGGGAGGTGATGTAGGCTCCCACAGGAAGGGGTATCAGAACAGCAAAGCCCTGGGGTGAACGGAAAGTGATGTCAGAGAAGGGGGAAATCTCACAAGGTCAACTAGGAAGTGACGTCAGAGCAACACGATGTAACGCCAACAGGAAGTGATGTTATGTCAAACAGGCAGCAGGGGACAAGACCAACCTTGGTGAGGTAGTAGACAGACTGCTGGAAGGTACACATGATGACCTCATCCAGGAGGGCCATGGCCTCATCACATAATTCCAAGTCATTGCAGAGCTGTGGGTCTGAGGACAGACCTGGGGGGTAAGAGAGAGAACCAGAGGCTGACAGGCAGGAGCCCCAGTCCCCAAGTAGAGGGAATGACAGGGATCCCAGACAGGCCTGAGCTTGGGTCAGAGCTCACCCTCCTGGTCGGCCTCCTTCTCCATTTCCAGCACCTTCTCCTGTACAAAACTCAGCAGCTCCGTGGTGTTGGCCATCCACAGCATGAGTGGCCGCAGCTCTACGGACACAGCCTCGGGAGTCAAGGGCACCTCGGGGACTCCCTCAGGGTGGCTGGAGAAGGAGAAAAGGACCCATTAACGGGA
Organism: Lynx canadensis; assembly: GCF_007474595.2. Classification (NCBI taxonomy): domain Eukaryota; kingdom Metazoa; phylum Chordata; class Mammalia; order Carnivora; family Felidae; genus Lynx; species Lynx canadensis. The sequence goes on from NC_044317.1 coordinate 52,818,847, forward strand.
CAGTCCATTATAGTAATGGGGGTGGGGTGATCTCTGCCCAACCCCCACCATAGTGTCCAAACCCCGAGCTCTGGATCTGAGGACAGAGGCCAATCCCCATTTCACAGCTGGAAAAGTTGGGGGCCAAGGAAGAGCCTGCCTGCAGTGCCCCACCCCTGCATCCCTCTATAACCCTTCTTCCCAGAATTTCTCTTACTTCTCTGGCTGGCGGTCTCCGATTTCCTTGATCTTTTCCTGTAGAACAGTAAGCTCAGAATCAAGGCGCGTGGAATTGAGGGAGAGAGACGTGTGAGTTAATACCCTGGTATTTCTGGAAGCACCTTTTTGACACAGCCTCTCCACGCTCAAATGGACCCTAACCCCCAGGTTTCAGAATGGTTTCACCTCTCTGTACCTTTTTTTTTTTTCTTTTTTCTTTTTTAATGTTTATTTTTGAGAGAGAGAGTGTGTGTACGTGTGAGTGGGGGAGGGGAAGGGAGAGAGGAAGACACAGAATCTGAAGCAGGCTCCGGGCTCCCAGCTGTCAGCACAGAGCTGGATGTGGGGCTTGAACTCAGGAACTGTGAGTCAGTTCCTTAACGGGACTCAGTCACTTGACCGACTGAGCCACCCCGGCGTCCGTCGCTCACCTCTCCATACCTTTTAAAACACAAAGCCCTAGGGGCGCCTGGGGGATTCAGTCGGTTGAGCGTCCGACTTCAGCTCAGGTCGCGATCTCACAGTTCCCGTGTTCAAGCCCCACACCCGGCTCTGCGCGGGCAGTGCAGGGCCTGCTTGGGATTCTCTCTCTCTCTCCCCCTCCCCCACTTTTGCGCCCGTGCGCGCGCTCTCTCTCAAAAGAAATAGAATAAACTTACAAAAAGAAAATAAAATACAAAGCCCTATAATTGCCGGCGGTCTACCTCCCTCAGGCCCACTTCTGCTCGAACAGAAGTTTCTTCCTACCGCCCAGGCCCTTCCTCAACCTTCGCTCTGAGAAGCCCTAGCTCCATTGCATGGCGACTTTAACCTCCCCCCCCAAATCCAGAAATCTGGATTTCTCCCAGGTACTTCCATCTGTAGGTCCGATGGCTTTGTCCTCCCTCGCCTCCAAGCACGATCTTGCCCACTACTGTTCAAAGCTTCGGGCCCAACGGGCTGCCCGCCTCACCTCCCACAACGGTCTCTCCTGACTTCTCATCCCAGGAGCTCTCCTCCCCCGGCTCCCAGAATCGTTTCTCCCATTATCCCACTTCCGGCACCGCGGATGCATCCACCACTCCCAGCACCCCGCGAGATCCCTTACTGGAGAGCCCAGGCCCCTCCTAAGCATCAGGGGAGAGGTGGCTTCATCCTGCTCGACTTCCAAACCGGCGGCGGGGGGGGCGACGAGAGGCTGGGGGAAGCCCACGGGGAGCAGACGGGGTTGGACGGCGGTTGGAGGCACTCACCCAGACAGCCTCCTTGATGAGCCGGGCCAGACGGCCCAGCAGGCGCGGCAGGTGGCCCAGCTCCAGTTCCCGGGCTGAATGCTGGACGCACAGCGCCAGCAGCGTGGCCGGCCCCAGCGGTGGTAGGTCCCCGGCGCCGGCCGCTGCTGCGCGCACGATCTCGCCCAGCAGCGCCTCTTCCTCGCGGGGCCGGAAGCGCAGCACCGGCTCGCGGCCATCCAGGTAGGCCGCCAGGGCCTCGCCGCGCTCCTGCAGGCCCCGGCCGCACAGGCGGCAGGAGAAGGCCCAGCCGGGGCCTGGCGGGGAGGCCCCCGGACGGGTGGGCAGCCACGGCGGCCGCGCGGGCCCCGAGCCCCCAGCGCGGGGGTCCTTGTACATGAAGAGGAAGTGCTCGCCCAGCCCCAGCAGGTCGCCAGGGTGCAGCTCGGCCTCGCGCAGCAGGAGGCACCCGTTGTGCGTGACCGGGGCACCCCGGGCCGGGCGCACCATGGCGGGGGGCTCAGGGCCCGCACGCACCGTACAGTGCCGCGGCAGGATGTCGGGGGCATTGAGAAAGGTGTCCACATACGGGGCCGGGGACCCACCACGGGCCGAGGAGTTCCCGCCCCGGCCGAAGACATGCTGCTCCCGCGTCATCACATACACCACGAAGTCCTGGAGGGAAGGTGAAGATACAGGAGAGACACAGCTCCGTGAGGAACGGATGTTTCCAAAGGGGGCCCTTGGCCACAAAGGACTCTCCCATCCACCACCTCGCTTAGAATGAACGCTTTCAAGGAGATCTCCTGGGATCCCCAAAGCCTCAGCAATTGCTTCCCCTAACCATGAGTGGACTCTTCAAAGGCACTTCCTGTGATGGACTGGTCCAGAACACCCATCTGGAAGACTGGCTACGTATAAGGAAACCCCTTTCTTGACGTGAGCTCTGTAATTGCCCTCCCTGAAATTATTGATGTTTCCCAGGAGACATTTCTCCAGGAGACGCCCCCCTCTTCTCACCTCTTCTGAATGGACCCTTTCAAGGAAATCCATTCCCACAATGCACTCTCCCATGATATAGAGCCCAAAGAAGGGGTGCTTCCAAGAGCACCACACCCCCATGACTACAGTGGACTGCCCATTAACTTGCCCCTCAAAGAATGGAACTTTCCAAGGACATCTTTCTCCTGTGAGCCCTCCCATTTCTCTACCCCTGGCCCCATTTGCCAGTCCTTCCACCACCATAATGGGGACTTCCAAAGACATTTCCCCTTCTAATAAGAGCTTCTCTGAATATTTCCAAGACATGGGACGGATATCTTTAAGGAGACTGCCCCTTTGAACAAAGGTTTCTTCCATTATCTCCACCCCATGAACATACACTTCCAGGGAGACCCCCTTTCTACAAAGGACCCTTATTTTCCCCCACCCCATGCTGAACTCACTTCCAAGGAGAAATAGTACTACAATGGACTCACCTACTCCCCCCACTCCCATGATAGAGGATTCCAAAGATACTCTCCTTTCCATCAATGGATGCTTTCAGTATTCTCATCCCAACAAAGAACATCTCCATGGAGCTCTCCATATAGTGGCTCTTCTAGTAACCCCACCTTATTAATAGATGTTTTCAAGGAGACCCTCTTCTTATAATGGAGTGTCCCATTTCATCCACCAAATGAAGAGGTGCATTCCAGAAGACCCCTTCCTAAATGACTCTCCCATCTCCATCCTATAAAAATGGAAGAGCTCAGTCTGGCCCCCTTCCTAAAATAGACTCTCTGTTCTCTATTCACGTTGGGAGAATAGTCATCCTGATATCCATAAATCCTACCCTGAACTCACGCATTACCTTTACCTCATGGATGGACATTTCCAAAGAGACCCCTTCCTACAATGGACTTGTTCATCTGTCTCTAGAAAATGGACCTTTCCAGTATGACCACCTTCCGAAGGTAAAATCTCCTGTTATCCATCCCTGTTTGAAGGAATGGAATGGTCCAAAATACACGAAACCCTTTTCTAAAATTACTTAACCCCAGAAGGGATTCCACAGTGCCCACAATGAACTCCCAGGTTATAGCCACTCATGAATAGATGAGTGCAAATAAATTCCTCCCTAAGAGATTCACCTCTGATTCCTCTTCCCCAGGAAGGAATACTTCCATAGAAGCCTCTTTCTTAGAAAGGAATTTCTCATGAACCCCATTCAAAAGAATGGATGCTCCCAATGTTCCCCCTCTTCCCAAAACAGGCTCTCCTATTCTCCAACCGTGTCTGCAAACCCCTCCCTGTAAGGAACTTGCCCCAGTAAGGAGGAATGAATTCTTCCACGCAAGCCCTTCTCTCAATAGTCTTAACCTCTCACTCATACACACCCACACACAGGCCACCGAACCCAACTGGATCACTCTCTGACGGCACAAATGGGACTATTTGCTGAGCTCCACTACCTTCTAGAGTGGGCTTTCCCATTGATTCCCAGCAGTACCTGTGGAACTTGGCTGTACTGCTGTTACTCAAAGTTGGGCAACACCACAAACATGGCTCCCCCAATCATCGCGCGTGCGCGCGCGCACACACACACGCGCGCACACACACACACACACAAATGAGTCTTTCCAAGAGTACATTGTTTCTATTAATGAAACAATTTCCCACTAACCCACGAATCATTTTCTACTATCTGCTAATCCTTTCTCCCTCTCTGCTGCCTAACACTCAAGCAAAGTTCTATTGTCACCCAAATATAGAAAACAGAAGCATCCCTACCACCTACGCCCCCTAACAAGAGTCACATCATTCCAGTGTAAACCATCACCTTTAAAAAGCGGGTTAGTCCGCTCCTTCCAAGAAAATATACGCTTACCCAGAACAAGATCCCATACGTCAATGAAATCATCTTCCTCCCAAACAAGATGGACACTTCAATTACTCCTCATCAAGAAATAGACGCTTACAAGGAGATCCCTTTTCTGCGATAGGCTCTCACATTCCCCCTTGACAGACAAAGGCAGTGTTTCCCCCCAACATTGCATGAAATGAACCATTCCCCACCTGTTCTTCCAGCAAAATCTTTTTCAGCCATCAACCTCCACGACTTTCACCTCTTCCCCCCATCCCCTGTCTCCCACAATGACCTCTCCTACCCTGGAACCCTACCTTGCTGGGCCCACGCCTTCCCGCAAACCTGAGACTGCCGCGACCCAGGGGATTCTGGGAGTTGTAACTCTGTCGCCCTGCAGACGAAGGAAGGTCGAAGGAAGGCCGGAGCATAGTTGTCTCCGGGGTAGGAGGGGCTGCCTTACCTGAGCGTCCTGGTAGCCCTGGAGCAGCAGGAAGTAGGGACGGTTGCTGGGAGCCTGAATGAGGCACTGGGTCAACTGATCGAAGTCGCCAGGGTCAGCAGGTCCGATTTGGGTGTCGGCTGCCCCCGGGGCCATGCTAAGTGCCTGCTGCCTGCGCTCCTGCTGCCGCCGCCGGCGACCCTGCAGGCTGAGCTCCGACACGCTGCGCCGCAGGGACAGGTTTTCCGAGCGCTCTTTGCCCCCGGGCCCAGCGGGGGGCCCTGACCCGGACCCCGGGCCCGGACTGGCCAGGGCCGCCCCTCCGGACGCCGCCCGGGAGCGATTCTTCTGCGGCCGCCACGAGGGGGCACCCGTGCCTGCGGAGAGACCGAGAGGGATGAGGCAAGAGACTCCAAAGAGCCCGAGACAGGCTCGCAGAGCCGAGATGATAAAGAGACAAAAAATTGACCACAGAGAGGTGAGGCTGCTTCCCACGTTTAGTTGTCTGTATATGCTGTTCCCTGTGCCCGGCACATAGTGGGTGATGGTGAACGGAAGGAACGAACTAGTGATTTGTTTCTCACTAGGCCGCGAAATCTAGGAGGGTGGGAACCTCATCTGTCATGTGCTCACCGTATTCCCCCAGGGCCCTGAATAATGTGTGGCCCACAGTAGGCGCTCAACCAATGCTTTTTGGGGGGGGGGGAAAAAGACAGTGATGGTTGTAATTGCCATTCTTTATTAGGCGACCACTATGTGCCAAGACCTGTGCTAAAACCCTTTTATACATTTTCCGATTTCATCTTCCCCTAGGGTTTTTGCTGAGCGGAACCGACAAAGAACGGATCGGAATCCGAGCCAGAGTTCAGAGCTCAGGAGGTTGACCGCTACACCACTCTGTCTCCCCGATGGGAGGCTCAGAAACAGAAAAGCGTTAGAAGGTTCTGTGAGCAGCCCCTTAGAGCCAGGCTCCATCCCTGCCGGGCCCTGCTCTGCACTTACTATTTCACCAAGGGGACCATCTCCTGTTCCAGGAACGTTTCCTCAAAGGCCAGGCCAGCATGTAAGCCCTTGATGGTGTTACATCTTCATTTCCCATGCGCCACCCTCAAATCTCCCACCCACAGTCTGCAGCCAACCCAGCCTAGATCCACCTGCTCCAAGGTCAGATCCTCTGAAGCTTCGATCTGTTTTTTTAATTATTCTTAAGAGAGGGAGAGCATGAGCAGGGGAAGGGCAGAGAGAAGGAGACACAGAATCTATAGCGGGCTCCAGGCTCCCAGCTGTTAGGACAGAGCCCGACGCCGGGCTCGAGCTCATGGACCGAGCGATCATGAGCCGATCCGAAGTCGGAGGCTTAACCCACTGAGCCACTCAGGCGCTCCTAAAGCTTGGATCATTTTCGGCCCCAAACAAGCCCACCATTTCTTCACTCTCCAGGCTCCTCCCCCTTAGAGGCTTAATCTACGCCGGCCCTGACTCTCGCGAGAGGCCTTCTAGCCACGCGGACGACCACCACCACTCAGCACCTCTGGCTCTGGGGTTACCCTCTTCAGCAGGGACCCCCCACCCCATCACAAGCCCCGCCCATCCACTCTGGCAATAACTCCGGTCTAGCCCCAGCCCCGCCCCCGACCTGACCCTGGGCTTTAGGCTCCTCCCATTCACACCCACCCCCCCCCCTCCCCTTTCTCCCGTGGGCCCCGCCTCCAGCCTACCCTAGGTCTCTCCAGCCCCCTTAGCCAGATCCCGGCCCCCAAGCCACGCCCAGCCTCCCCGCTGGCCCCGCCTCCAGGGCAGGCCCCGCCCCGCCCCCAGGCCCCGCCCCCGCAGTCGGGCCCCCGCCGGCTCACCGTCGCTGTCCGCCGCCCCGAAGGCCTCCTGCTCCAGGCGGCGCGCCTCCTCGCGGCCGCGCAGCTCGAAACGGCGCGCCCAGCCGGGCCGCGCTCGCCACAGCTCCTGCACCAGCAGCGGACGCTCCGAGTCGCCCAGCACGCGCAGGTGCTCCGCCCGCCACTCGCAGCTGCCCACGCCGCCCGCCGCGGGCCGGCCCAGCGCGTCGCACAGCGCGAAGGCGTCCACGCAGCTGCTCTCGCCTGGGCTCCCGCCGGGGCTCCCCGCCAGCCCGTAGCGCTCCAGCGCCTCGGCCACCAGCTCGCGTGCCGTGGAGCGCGCAGTGGCGAGCACGCTCTTGTAGTTGGCGCCCGACGCCAGCCCGGCGCCGAAGATCTTGAGGACCCCCGGGGGTGCCGTGGCGCGGGCGGCCAGCGGGGGCTCGGGGGCCACGCCCGCGGCCAGCTCAGGCAGCTTCTTCTCGCTGGCCCAGCGCTGAGCGCCCCCCGGAGTCCCGGCGCCTCCCGCGCCGCCGGACCCCGTGGCCCCGGTCCCCGAGCCCCGAAAGAGCTGGGAGATGCGCTTGGCGCGGCTCCCGGAGGCTCCGCCGGCCGCCTTGACCGCGCCCACTCGCCGCAGCTCCACGTGCGGCGGCGGCGGGGGCAGCGGCTCGCTGCTGCGGCTCCCCGTGTCCGAGGAAGAAGACCTGGGAAGCCGCCAGGGGAGCGGAGAGGCGGCAAAGAGACCGAGAGAGACAAGCCAGGATGGAGGCCGATGGTAGAAGACGAAGGAAGGAGGTGGGCAGAGACCCAGACGGAGGGATCAGAGACCCGGAGAGTGACAGAGAGACCCATTGAGAGGGGACACAGATCCAGACGGAAAGAGCAAAAGAAACCCAGGGAAAGAGAGGGACAGAGACACAGATAAAGAGGGAGACAGAGACCCACAGAAGGGGGAGAGACGCGAGTGTACAGATACGGAGTTGGGCAGAGGCCAGAGTCAGAGAGAGAGAGAGAGAGAAATAAATGAAGGCGAGTGGCACCTAAGGAAGTTGCAAGAGGTAAGCAGGGAGGGGAGGAAGGAAGGGGAATCAAACCCTTGCCCCTGTATCCCCATCGCCTTGTCCATCCAGCGAGGGCCCCTATCCAGGCCCGGCTCTTCCCCGACCGGACTCTGAGAGCACTGTGGCCCACTGTCTGTCTCCTCCAGCCCGCCACCTCACTTGCCCATTCCGGAAAGGAACTGCAGTCAACGCTCGGAACCCCTGGCCTTACCCGGTGCAGAGACTGCATCAGAAACGAGGACAATTGGGAGGTAGGTGGAGGAGGGACAGGGGCCTGGAGGAGGTGGGCACTCACTTAACAGAGGCGGCGCTAGGCCAGCGGCGTCCCAGCTTGGCCAGCTGCTTCCTGGGAGAATTGATCCACAAGCCCACGGGGAGGTGGAGCTTCCCGAAGCGGGGGCTTCCGCCCTCTTTCCGTTCACCAGATAGCATGGCCCTAAGGACGGATGGGTAAGACCCCAACTCCTGAGGCCCCGAGTAGTGGGGATTGGGATGGAGGGGCCTGGGGCTCAAACTCCCGAGTTTGGGTGGAGGAGAAGGATGGGAGCTAAGCTCCTGGGTGCTGGGATGGGAGATGGGTGGGGACTGGCCACTGGGTCTGAGGGAGGAGGGGTCTGGACTTCAGGGTCCCTGGTTCTTACCCTGCTTCAGGTCCCAACAGCACCCCGGGGCCCTGGCTCCGTTGGCCCTGGTTGCTTCCTGACCCCGCTGTTCCCGTTCAGCCTTTGCCTCTGCCCCGGCTCCCAGCACTGGGTGGGGGACAGGAAAAGGCGAGAGGAAACCCGGCAGGAAGAGCTGGGAGGGGGCGTCCTGTGAGGGGACCGGGCCTGGGGGAGGAGATCTGCGTAGGGCAGGCCCTTCTCTACTCCTTGATTCTGGAATGACATCTCAGCTAGTTGGGCACTGCCTTGACACAGGGAACTGACTTCCCAGTCTCTCCGAGGACAGGAGACCCGCCCCAGAGCTCTCCTCTCGGGAAGCCAAAACTGAGAATCTGACCGGACAAAATGAATCCGATATTTAGGCAACCAGATAAATCTTTATTTAAGCCTTGGTGCTGTGGCCTTTTCTTCGTTCGGTACCTTGGGAAGCTGGGTCTGTGACACCTGGCTCTGTGATAGCTGGGTCTGTGATAGCTGGGTCTGTGACAGCCGACTTTGTGGACCCTGGTCCTCGGGGGCTGCTGCCTTGTCGGTACGGACCCAGGACTTGACCGAATCGATCAGGGCCCCAGACCTAAAGCAAAGTACGCTGGGGAAGGGTGGGGTGCAATCGTGTAAGCAGATTAGGTCCTGAGTGAGGGACACCCCTCCCAGCCTCCCTATATCTGATCCTTTTCTATGACCCAAGCTTCGCCGCCCTGGGTAAGCACGCCCCTCTTTTCTAAGCCCCTCCCCCTAACGCCCCCTCCTACGTTAGGACGTCGGAGACCGCGCCCCTCGCCCCAAGCCCTGCCTTCTCCGGGAGGCGGCTCACGAGGTGGCAAAAAGCCCAGGAGCAGAAACACGAAGCCCCAGATCAGCATCTCGAACAGAAAGCCTCTCAGCACGTCCTTGGGATTCAGACACTCTGACGGCTTGAGGGATCCAAACCGCTGATACTGGGTCCCGGGCTTTGATTTCGGGATCTCCCCAATGACTCTTTTGGGCAACACTGACAGAGGAGAGAGAAGGAGCAGTCCTGGGAGGGCCGGTGGTGGCGGCCCAGGCAAGCTCTGTCCACGCCACCCTTCCCCAGGACCCAGGCCTCCCAGGAGATAAGCACGCCCCTCACTGCCTGAAGCCAGGCCACTGTGAGAGGTGGCCGCACCCTGGGCAGGAAGCCACCCCCCCCTTGGCCTGAAACCACACCCCGACAGAAAGTTAGGCCCCCCAGGTCGCTGGCTGAAGCTGACTGCCCCCCAAACCCAGGACCCTGAGTCCCATACGTCTGTCGACTCCCCAGCTCTGACCTGTGACTTCAAAATGGATGACCGTGGCTGGGCCGGATCGCTCAGTGCCCAACTCGCAGCGGTAGTTACCCGCATCCTCTGGCCTCACCAGTCGCTTGATCAGGGTGGGCCGTTTCCCCTCGGACACCAAGGTCTCAGAATTGCTCCCCCAAACCTAGACCCAAGCTCAAGGGGTCACAGAGGCCTGGGGAATTCAGGGTTTGGGGCAGTACAGGTGTGAGAGCATCACGGGCTCTCAGTGGGGGAGATGGGAGTCCAGGGTCACTGGTAAGGGCATGGGGTCCCCGGGGATGCCTAGAAGTTAAACCTGGTGGGTCATGGGTCATGGGGATTGTGGCAACAAGCTTGTGGATGAGGGGGTCGGCGCTCACACAAGCCTTATGGACTTGGGGTTAAAGGGCCCACCCTGTAAAAGCTGTAATAGGTCAGGCCTTGAGATAATTTATGCCAGTCGAGCTCACAGTCCAGGATCAGGTCTTCCGTTTCATGGACGTTGATTTGGCGCACTGGGGACAGGATTTACGGTGGGACACCTCTTCGAGGTTTCCTGCCCTCCCGCCCGTGCCACCCACTTTGTCTAAGCCCCCCTTTCTGTCTCCACCCTCCGCTCCAGTCCCCGCCCTCTCTAGGCCACGTCTCTCCTCTGGCTCCGCCCCTCTTGCGCCAACCCCTGCGGCTGGCCCCCGCTCTCTCACCCCCACAATCTCTGGATTTTCGACAAGCGTGAAGCTGCTTTTTACAGTTAACTGCACCAGATCAGAAGCTGCAACATTGTACCTGAAGGGACAGGATCCAGGCTGTATTCGCCCTGAGAGGCGAGGCTAAAGGCAGGGCCAAGGTCGGGGGCGGAGGCAGGCGCCTAATCCCTAGAGGTCAGCCCAAGGGGCGGGGCCAGAAGGCAGTCCTCCCTGAAGAGGGGTGTAACCAGTCTCAGGAAAGAGCGCCCAGAGAAGAGGACCCGCGGGCCAGGAAGTCCGCTGTACAGAAGGACTACTGGGGACCAGGAACCTCTCAGACGTGGGGAAGGAAGAACCACCGAGACCCAAAGCCGGAGGAAAAAAGCGGGGTATTCACGGGGCAAGGATGAAGGATAGAAAGCCAGTTCCCGTAATCCGGACTCACCACATTTGTTGGGACAGAAATCTGCCTCAGAAGGAAGAAAAAACAAAACAACAACAAAAAAGGATTATCAGATTCCTGTTGAAGGAGATGAGAGGGGGGAGAAGGAATAGGTTGCGTTTGGGCTCTTGGGATGGAGGGAAGAAGGACACGGATGTCTGGATCTCTGGGTCCCAGGGAGGACGCGGTGGGGAGAAGTGAGAGGCTGGACATAGAAAGCAGGGGCTGGGGACTTAGACCCTGGACCTGTTGGGGGAAGGGGCTGTGGTCCCTGACGGAACCCATCTTCCCCCACCCTTTCTTTGGAACCGAGCGACATAGCCCTGAAAGGCTGCCTTTTCCAGAGTCAACATCCAGGAGAACTCCTTCACGAAAGTGTCATCTGGGAAGGAGCAGGGTGACATAGAGTGCTTCCCTTCCTCCCACCCACCCCAGGAGGAGATGCAGGAAGTTTGCCTCCATGTGAAGAGGCTGGCGTTCCACCTTGGGGCCATCTCAGGGAGGGACAGTGACATTGAGTGACCACTTAACAATGCGGGCCACTGAGCTAAGCGGCGCCTGGCGTGCAGACACTGTTAGGACCCACTTTAGAGGTGACAAACCAGGGAAATTCCTCTCTCAAGGCCACACAGCTAAGGGGTGGCCAGGCCTGAAGCTGAACCAAGGCAGGTGGGCTCCAGAGCCACTACCAGACCCGTCCTCACCAAAAATCATTTTTATACAAGATTCTGGAACCCCTCCCATGGCCCCTGTGTGGATTTACCTGCTACACCACTGTTTCTGATAAGACTCACACTCCTCAGAAAACTTAAGACTGACGTTTCCATTGTGGCCTCGTCTGGAGGGACACAGAGGATGGGGGAGAGGAGTTAGACCTCAGATTCCAAGCCTGAAGGTCTCATTGGCTCAGCTAGTGTCAAAAACTACAATACCCATGAGGCTACTGGGCAAAGCCAGGGCTGTAAATGGATTGCACGCCCGTTGACTTCTGGGAGACGTAGTTTTTTTGTTTTTGTTTTTTGTGTGTGTGGGGGGGGGGGGTTTGTGTGTTTGTTTTTTTTTACAAAATTGCAGGGTAAGGACTAGGGAAATAGCATATTCCTTTGCCCAGGGGAAGGCCTGGAATCGGCATCTCAGTCTTCTCCATTCACGAACCCAGCAGACTCTGCCTCCAGCCGTTGTGTCCCGTCCCTCCCCCGCCCCCAGCAATCCAAGCACCAGACCCCTGCTTTCCCTCCACCCTGGATTCCCACGCTCTACCCTGCCCTCACCGATAACCCCCATAAAGGTATCCTCTAAATATGGCAGGTCCCGGAAATCCCTCACGGTTTCTCTTATCCTTTCCATCACTTGTCTGTGACGCCCGGGGGCGAGGTGGGTAGACAGGTATTCCTTTTCCAAGGCGTCCAGCGCGGCCACGACCCTTGGATCACAAATGACACAGCTCCGGGCCCGAAGCAGGCAGCCGGCTAGCGCCGCCACCAGGAGGGCTGCTTGGGGACCCATTGAGGCCGGAGGGCTCAGCCCGCACAGAACCCCGGGGAGGGTCCTCCCACCCCACTCGGAGGAGGTGATCGCTAAGGGGAAAGAAGCCTATCCCTGAGACGAAGAGCCCCAATTTGCAGGGCTCCCACTTCTCCGTTAGGAAACCGAGGTGTCCGGAGTCCCGAGGCACCCTAGACAGCCGCTGCCCGACCTTGACCTTGAATGTTGTCAAGGTCGAAACCAGGCTGAGGGCTTTTGGAAGGGAGGAGCAGGCCACCGTCTTCCACTCCCAAGACTGAAAATAAGGATGTTGTTGGGGAGAGGGTGACGTTGGTCACGTGATGTGGAGGGCTTTATGACCGGAGCCAGGGTCACCTTTCACCCTGATCTACAAGGAATTCCCACACCCTCCCCCTTCTACGTTACTACCTGGCCCGCCCCACCCCCCCACCCCCCCCCTACCCCCGCCGGACTTCGCTAGAGACGACGCTCCCCGGGAGTTTTCTTGGCCCCGCCCACAAACCCAACTCTGAGTCTGATTGGACGGCAACAAAGGGAGGCTCCGCCTATGGTTCAGGGACAAAGCAGACAGCCCCCTCTCAGACTAGAAAGTTCATCTGGTCCCCCCAGACTAGGCCCTCAGTGGTGGGGTTGCCGTGCTGGGGGCTGGGGTGAACTCGCACGTCTGGGTGGAGGAGAAGGATGGGAGCCTAGCTCATGGGTGCTGGGATGGAAGACTGCTGGAGACGGGCTCTTGGGTGTGGACCCCCGGATGCCTGGGTCTTCCCCTGCCTCAGGTCCCAACAGCACCCCGGAACCCTGGCTCCCTTGGCCCTGGTGGCTTCCTGACCCCACTGTTCCTGTCAGGCTTTGCCCCAGCTCCCAGCACTGGCTGCAGGACAGGAAAAGGCAAGAGGAAACCCATGGTAAATGTGGGGACAGGGCTCCTTGGAGAGGACCGGACCTGGGTGGGGGTGGGGAGAATTCGGTAGGACTGGTCCTTCCCCACTTCTTAATTCTGGAACTACCTCTCAGCCAGTGAGGCCCTGCCACGACGAAGGGACACGGTTCCCGGTCTCTCTTTCTAGGACAGGAGACCAGCCCAGACCTCTCCTCTGGGGAAACCAAAACCGAGGATCAGACTTGAGGAAATGAACCTGATGTAGAGACAACCAGATAAATCTTTATTTGCGCCTTGGTACTGTGGCCTATTCCTTCGGAAGTTTCTCAGCTTTTAGAACCTGGGTTTCTGAGAGCGGACTCTGTGACAGCTGGTCATGTGACAGCTGGCTCTGTGACAGCCAACTCTGTGGAAGCTGGTCCTGTGGAGCCGCTGCCTTGTCGGTGCGGAATCTGGACTTTATGGGATCGATCACCATCCCAGACCGAAAGCAAAGTACGCTGGGGGACGGTAGGGTGCAAAGTGGGGTAACAGATTAGGTCCTGACTGAGGGACACCCCTCCCACCCTCCCTGTATTTGATCCTTTTCTAGCAATGACCCAAGCTTCGCCCATGTGGGTGAGCCCCTCCCAGTTTTCTAAACCCCACAAGACCCCTCCCACATTAGGAAGGTGGGGACCCCGCCCCTCACCCCAAGGCCTGCCTTCTTCCGTGGTTGGCTCACCCAGTGAAAAATCCTATGATCAGCAGGAAAAAGCACCAGAGAAGCAGTCCTATCAGACGGCCGGTCTGCACATTTTCGTGCTTTGAACACTCTGAGGGCACGACGGTTGGGGAAAGGTCATCCCAGATTTCCTCCTCGGCCTCGGTTCTAATGGCTGGTGACTGCGTTCTAATGGTTGGTGACTGGGTTCCGATGGTTGATGACTGGGTTACAATGGTTGCAGACTTGGAAGATGTCACCATCACCGAGATGATTTTCCGAGGCAACACTGATAGAGAAGAGGAAAAGAACGGACCTGAGAGGGTCCCAAGGGCCCGTCCTGACCCAGGCAAGCTCTCGCCACGTCAACCGTCCCCGACACCCAGGCCTTCCAGGAGATACTCCCAGCCCTAACTGCAGAAAGCAGGTCAAGGTGGCATGGGGCCACACCCAGGCCAGGAAGCCACACCCCCGTGGCCTGAAACCACACTCTGACAGGAAGTTTTAATCCAACTGAATCCCCCACTTCGTTTTAAGGAAACTGAGTCCCACACTTCTGTCAACAGCACTGACCTGTGACTTCAAAACGGATGGCCGAGAATAGGCTCACTCCCGGAGTGCCCAACGCGCAGCGGTAGGTACCTGCATCCGCGGGCCTCACCAGTTGCTTGGTCAGGGTGGGCCATTTCCCCATGTACAACAAGCTGTCAGCTTTGCTCCCCCAAACCTAGACCCAAAGCTCAAGGGGTCACAGAGGCCTGGGGAATTCAGGGTTTGGGGGAAGTACAGGGGCGAGAGCATCACGAGACCTCAGGGGAGAGATGGGGGTCCAGGGTATACCGGTAAGGGCGTGGGGTCGCCGGGGATCCGTAGACGGCAAGCCGGGTAGGTCATGGGTCACAGGGATTGTGGGAACAAGCCTGTGGCTACAGGAGTCGGGGGCTCACAACCCTAATGGACTTGGGGTTGAAGGGCCCACCCTGTAAAAGCTGTAACCGGTCGCGCCTGTAGCAATTTTATGCCAGTCGAGCTCACAGTCCAGGACCAGGTCTTCCTTTTCATGGACGTTGATTTGGCGCACTGGGGACGAGGGTAATGGTGGGGTGCTTCCTCGTGCTTCCAGGCTCTCCATCAACTCCCTCCAACCGGGTCTAAGCCCTTCTTTGCTAACAGGCCAGGTTCAGTCTCCGCCCTGTCAAGACTCCCTCTCTCCTGGCCCCGCCCCTCCCGCGCCAACCCCTCCCGCTGGCGCCAGCCCTCTCACCTCCACAATCTGTGGACTTTCGACAAGGGTACGTGTGCAGCAGGCAAGAATCGCACCACCTCAGAAGCCGCAACAATACACCTGAAGGGGCATGAACGAGGCTGTAATTCGCCCCAAGAAAAGGGGCTCCACGGAGAGGGCAGGGCCAAGGTCGGGGGCGGAGTCAGGCCCCTAATCCCTAGAGCTCAGCCCAAGGGGCGGGGCTAGAAGGCAGTCCTCCCTGAAGAGGGCTGTAACCAGTCTCAGGAAAGAGCGCCCAGAGAAGAGGACCCGCGGGCCAGGAAGTCCGCTGTGCAGAAGGACTACTGGGGACCAGGAACCTCTCAGACGTGGGGAAGGAAGAACCACCGAGACCCAAAGCCGGAGGAGAAAGGCTGGGTATTCACGGGGCAAGGAAGAAGGATAGAAAACCAGTTCCCATAATCTGGACTCACCACATTTGTTGGGACAAGAATCCTCACCTGGAGAAAAGAATGAAATGATAATCAGATTTCAAAGGTTAAGGACACCAGAGAGGGGGCCAGGGAATAGGTGGGGGTTGGGCTCTTGGGTTGGAGGGAGGAAGGACCCGGGTGCCTGGAGCTCTGGGTCCAAGGGAGGGCGCGGTCGGGAGAGGCGAGGGGCTGGACGTAGAGAAGCAGGGGGCTGGGGGCAGAGACCCTGGGACTGGTGGAGGAAGGGGCTGTGGTCCCTGACGGAGCCCATCTTCCCTCACCTCCGTGAAACCGAGCGACATTGCGCCGAAACGTTTCCTTTTCCCGAGTCAACATCGCGGAGAACTCCTTCACGAAAGTGTCATCTGGGAAGAAGCAGGGTGACAGGGAGTGCGAGCCCTCCGCTCCCCACCCCAGGAGTGAGGTACAGGAAGTTTCCTCTTTTCCTCTGTCTGAAGGGCATGCCAATTCCCGTTGGGGACTTCTCAGGGAGCCACAATGAAATTGAATGACCACTTAACCATGCCGGCCACTGAGCTAAGCGAGGGCTGGTGTCCAGGCACCGTTAGGATCCATTTTAGACGTGGAAAACTTCCTTCCCGCAAAGCCACCCAGCTAGGGGATGACTGGGCAGGTATTTGAAGCTAGGCAGGTTGACTCCAGAGCCAAAGATTCTGGAGCTTCTCCCCCCGCCCATCTGTGTGCATTTACCTCTTAAACCACGGTTTGTGATAAGTTTCACACTCCTCAGAAAACTCGACGCTGCCATTTTCATTGTGGCCTCATCTGGAGGGGAACAGGGGATGCGGGGAGGGGAGCTCTAACCTCAGATTCCAAGCCTTAAGCTCTCTTGGCTCAGCTAGTGATACAAACTACAATACCCATGTAGCTCCTGGGCAAGGATGGGGCTGTAAAGCGATTGCCCGCCCGTTGCCTGCTGGGAGTTGTAGTTTTTATCCAAAAATGGCAAGGTAAGGCGTAGGGAAAGTGAATTCCTAGCCCTGGCAAGGCCTGGATTCTGCATCCTTCTCCACGCTGGAACCCAGTAGACTCTGCCTTCAGCCTTTCCCTCCCGTCGCCCCCTGCCCCTAGCAATTCTAACACTAGACCCCTCCTTTCCCAGGACCCAGGGTTCCCACGCTCTGCCGTGCCCTCACCGACAGCCCCATTTAAGGTAGACTGTATATCTGGCAGGTCCTTGAAATTGTCGACGGTCTCTCTTATCTTTTCCATCACTTCTCTGTGCCGCCCGGGGGCAAGGTGGGTTCGCAGGTATTCTTTTTCCAAGGCGTCCAACTGCTTCCCAACCCTCTCATCACACGTGATACAGCTCCGGGCAGGAAGCAGGCAGCCGGCTAGCGCCGCCACCAGGAGGGCAACTTGGGGACCCATTTCCCCAGAGCGCTCAGCCCCAGCAGAACCCACCAGGACCATCTGGACTTTATGGGGAGGGTCCGCCCACCCCACACGGAGGAGGAAGTGATCGCTAGAAAGTGATCGCTAAAGGGAAAGAACCCTTTCCCCGAGACAAGACCCCCAATTTGTTGGGCTCCCACTTCTCGGTTAGGAAACCGAGGAGTCCGGAGTCCCGATGCACCCTGAACAGCCGCTCTCCGACCTTGAGCTTGAAGGTTGTACCCTCGAGTACAGGTAGGGTTCACTGAATAGCGGAATCCAGGCTGAGGGCATTTAGAGGGACGAGCCGGCCACCTCCCTCCAGTCTATTTTGCCATGAATCATATTGAGGATGTTGTTGGAGCCAGGGTGAGGTTGGTCACGTGACGTGGAGAACTTTATGACTGGAGTCAGGCTCGAGGATCGCCTCAATGTACAATGGAATCCCACAGCCGCCGCCTTCTACCTGCCTACGCTGGGCCCCCGACTTCCCTAGAGACACTCCCAGGAAGCTCCATTGGCCCCGCCCAGAAATCCAACTCTGAGTCTGGTTGGACGGCAACAAAGGGAGGCTCCGCCTATGGTTCCAGGATGACGCGGACCGCCCCCTCTCACGCTAGAACTTTTCATCTATTCCTTCCTGATGAGGCCCTTGAGTGGTCGGCTTGGGGTAGAGGGGTGACTCAGACTAATGAGCGTGGGTGGAGGAGAAGGATGGGAGCCTAATTCCTGGGTGCTCTCATGGGAGATGCCTGGGGACTGGCTCTTGGGTCTGAAGTAGGAGGCGTGAGGATCCCCGGGTCCCCGATTCTTACCCTGCTTCAAGTCCCAACAGCACCCCGGCGTCCTGTTTCCGTTCTCCCCGGTTGGTTCCTAAACCCGCTGTTCATGTTCAGCCTTTGCCTCTGCCCCGGCTCGCAGCACTGGCTGGGGGACAGGAAAACGCCAGAGGAAAGCCGGCTGGAAGAGTGAGGAGGGGGCGTCCTGTCAAGAGATGGGCCTGGGGAATTGATCTGGGTAGGGCTGGCTCTTCCCCACTCCTCGATGCTGGAATTACATCTCAGCCAGGTGGCCCTGCCCACATCTCAGACGAAGGGACCCCGCTTCCGGGTCTCTCCTTCTAGGACAGGAGACCAGCCCCAGAGCTCTCCTCTCAGGAAACCAAACCTGAGCATCAGACCCGAGGAAATGAATCTGACATTTCAGCAACCAGATAAATCTTTATTTGCGCCTTGGCCCTGTGTCCTTGTCCTTCGGTACTTTGAGAACGTGGCTCTGTGACAGCTGACTCGATGGAGCCTGGCCCCGCGGAGCAGCTGCCGTTTCGGTGTGGTATCTGGACTTTATGGAATCGATCACCGTCCCAGACCGAAAGCAGAGTATGCTGGGGGAGGGTGGGGCACAAAACGTGGTAAAGGATCAGGTCCCCAGTGAGGGACACCGTCCCCGGCCTCCTAATATCTGATCATTTTCTAGCAGTCGCCTAAGCTTTGCCCACCTAGGTAAGCCCCACCCAGTTTTCCAAGCCCCACCCCCCACAGGGCCTCTCCTGCAGTAGGAAGGTGGAGACCCCGCCCCTCTCTCCGCGTCCTGCCTCTTCAGTGGTAGCAGCAAAAAGGACCAGAGCAGCAGCCCTATCAGAAGGCCTGTCTGCACGTCCTTGGGGTTTGAACACTCGGAGGGCCGGAGGGTTGGGGAAAGGTCGCCCCAGAGTTCCCCAGCCTCGGTTCCAATGGCTGGGGACTGTGTTCTAATGGTTGGTGACTGGGTTTCAGCGGTTGGTGGCTGGGTTACAAAGGTTGAAGACTTGGACGTTATCGCCCCAAAGATCCTTTGAGGCAACACTGACAGAGGAGAGGGAAAGAGCCGACCTGAGCAGGCCCCCAAGGGTCCGCCCTGGCCCAGGCATGCTCTCTCCACGCCAACCTCCCCCAAGACCCAGGCCTTCAAGGAGATAATTATGCCCTTCACTGCTGGAAGGCCGGTCAACGAGAGCGGTGGCCACACCCAGAACAGGGAGCCCCACCCCCGTGGCCTGAATCCACACCCCGGAGGGAAGTTTTAACCCGAAGACCACGCCCCACGCTGCCTGCCATCCCCCAAACCCAGGACCCTGATTCCCACACCTCCGTGGACTCCCCAGCTCTGACCTGTGACTTGAAAATGGATGACCGTGGCTGGGCCGGATCGCTCAATGCCCAACTCGCAGCGGTAGTTACCCGCATCCTCTGGCCTCACGAGGGGCTTGGTCAGGGTGGGCCCTTTCCCCTTGTACAACAAGGTCTCAGAATTGCTCCCCCAAACCTAGGCCCAAAGCTCAAGGGGTCACAGAGGCCTGGGGGAATTCAGGGCTTGGGGAATTACAGGGGTGAGAGCGTCACGGGCTCTCAGTGGGGGAGACGGGAGTCCAGGGTATACTGCTAAGGGTATGGGGTCCCCGGGGACCCGTAGAAGTCAAACCTGGTAGGTCATGGGTCATGGGGATTGTGGGAACAAGCTTGTGGATACCGGGGTGGGCGCTCAACCAAGCCTAATGGACTTGGGGTTGATGGGGTTGAAGGGCCCACCCTGTAAAAGCTGTAATAGGTCAGGCCTTGAGATAACTTATGCCAGTTGAGCTCACAGTCCAGGATCATGTCTTCCTTTTCATGGACGTTGATGTGGCGAACTGGGGACAGGGGATTAAGGTCGGGTGTTTCTTCAAGGTTGCTGGCCCTCTCTCAACTCCCTCCCCTTGGGCTCCGCCCTGCTTTTTCTCCAGTCTCCGCCCTCTCTAGACTCACGCTGCCCTCTGGCTCCGCCCCTCTCTTGCCAACCCCTGCAGCTGGCCCCAGCTCTCTCACCCCCGCAATCTCTGGACTTTCGACAAATGTAATTGTCCTGGACGCAATTACTGCACCACATCAGACGCTGCAACATCGTACCTGAAGGGGCATGAACGAAGCGGTATTGGCCCCCAGAGGCCAGGCTACACGGACAGGGCGGGGCCAAGGTCTGGGGAGGACTCGGGCGCCTAATCCCTGGAGGTGGGGCTAGAAGGCAGTACTTGGGAAGACTGATGGAACCGGGCTCAGTAAAGAGCACACGTAGAATATGACCCGCTGCCCAGTAAGACCGCTGTGCAGAAGGACTTGGAGAACAGGAACTTCTCTGACGTGGAGAATGAAGAACCATCGAGACCAACAAGGGAGGAGACAGGCTGGGTATTAACTCAGCGAGGATAAGGAATAGAGGACCAGCTCCCATAATCCGGACTCACCACATTTGTTGGGACATAAATCTGCCTCGATAGAAAAAAAAAAAAAAATGAGATCAAAGATGAAGTACTTGAGAGAAAGGACGAAGAACTACGTTTTGGGTTGGGCTCTTGGGTGGAGGGCGGAAAAACCCGGATGTCTGGATCTCTGGGTCCCAGGGGTCAGCAGACGGGAGGAAGTGAACACAGAGACGCAGGGGGCTGGGGGCAGAGACCCTGGGATTGTTGGAGGAAGGGGCTGTGGTCGCGTACAGAAGCCATCATCCCTCACCCTCTCGTTGGAACCGAAGGATGTAGCTCTGAAAGGTTGCCTTTTCCCGAGTCAATATCTTGGAGACCTCCTTCTCGAAAGAGTCATCTGGGAAGGAGCACGGTGACAGAGTGCTTTCCCCTCCCCACCCACCCCAGGAGGAAGTTCCTTCTGTGTGAAGAGATTGGCATTCCACGTTGGGGCCATCTCAGGGAGGGACAGTGAAAATTGAATGACCACTTAACAATGCCGCCGCTGAGCAAAGTGACGCCTGCATGCAGACTCCGTTAGGACCCATTTTGGAGGGGACAAACCTGGGAAATTCCTCCCTCAAGGCCACACGGCAAGGGGTGACTGGGCGGGAAGCTGAACCCAGGCAGGTGGGCTCCAGAGCCACTACCAGACCCGTCCTCACCAAAAAACATTTCTCTAAAGGTTTCTGGAGCCCCATCCCCTGGCCCCTGCGTGGATTTACCTGCTGCAGCACTGTTTCTGATAAGTCTCACACTCCTCAGAAAACTTAAGACTGACGTTTCCATTGTGGCCTCGTCTGGAGGGACACAGAGGATGCGGGGAGAGGAGCTAGACCTCAGATTCCAAGCCTGAAGGTCTCATTGGCTCAGCTAGTGTCAAAAACTACAATACCCATGAGGCTACTGGGCAAGGTCAGGGCTGTAAATGGATTGCACGCCCGTTGACTTCTGGGAGATGTAGTTTTTTGTTTTGTGGGTTTGTTGTTTTTTGGTTTTTTTGTTTTTTGGTTTTCTTTTTTTTTTGTTTGTTTGTTTTTTGTTTGTTTGTTTGTTTGTTTTTTCAAAATTGCAGGGTAAGGACTAGGGAAATAGCGTATTCCTTTGCCCAGGGGAAGGCCTGGAATCGGCATCTCAGTCTTCTCCATTCACGAACCCAGCAGACTCTGCCTCCAGCCCTTGCCTCCTGTCCCGCCCCCGCCCCCAGCAATCCAAGCACCAGACCCCTGCTTTCCCTCCACCCTGGATTCCCACGCTCTACCCTGCCCTCACCGATAACCCCCATAAAGGTATCCTCTAAATATGGCAGGTCCCGGAAATCCCTCACGGTTTCTCTTATCCTTTCCATCACTTGTCTGTGACGCCCGGGGGCGAGGTGGGTAGACAGGTATTCCTTTTCCAAGGCGTCCAGCGCGGCCACGACCCTTGGATCACAAGTGACACAGCTCCGGGCCCGAAGCAGGCAGCCGGCTAGCGCCGCCACCGGGAGGGCTGCTTGGGGACCCATTGAGGCCGGAGGGCTCAGCCCGCACAGAACCCCGGGGAGGGTCCTCCCACCCCACTCGGAGGAGGTGATCGCTAAGGGGAAAGAAGCCTATCCCTGAGACGAAGAGCCCCAATTTGCAGGGCTCCCACTTCTCCGTTAGGAAACCGAGGTGTCCGGAGTCCCGAGGCACCCTAGACAGCCGCTGCCCGACCTTGACCTTGAATGTTGTAGCAGAACAGCCGAAACCAGGCTGAGGGCTTTTGGAAGGGAGGAGCAGGCCACCGTCTTCCACTCCCAAGACTGAAAATAAGGATGTTGTTGGGGAGAGGGTGACGTTGGTCACGTGATGTGGAGGGCTTTATGACCTGAGCCAGGGTCACCTTTCACCCCGATCTACAAGGAATTCCCACACCCTCCCCCTTCTACGTTACTACCTGGCCCGCCCCACCCCCCCACCCCCCCCACCCCCGCCGGACTTCGCTAGAGACGACGCTCCCCGGGAGTTTTCTTGGCCCCGCCCACAAACCCAACTCTGAGTCTGATTGGACGGCAACAAAGGGAGGCTCCGCCTATGGTTCAGGGACAAAGCAGACAGCCCCCTCTCAGACTAGAAAGTTCATCTGGTCCCCCCAGACTAGGCCCTCAGTGGTGGGGTTGCCGTGCTGGGGGTTGGGGTGAACTCGCAAGTCTGGGTGGAGGAGAAGGATGGGAGCCTAGCTCATGGGTGCTGGGATGGAAGACTGCTGGAGACGGGCTCTTGGGTGTGGACCCCCGGATGCCTGGGTCTTCCCCTGCCTCAGGTCCCAACAGCACCCCGGAACCCTGGCTCCCTTGGCCCTGGTGGCTTCCTGACCCCACTGTTCCTGTCAGGCTTTGCCCCAGCTCCCAGCACTGGCTGCAGGACAGGAAAAGGCAAGAGGAAACCCATGGTAAATGTGGGGACAGGGCTCCTTGGAGAGGACCGGACCTGGGTGGGGGTGGGGAGAATTCGGTAGGACTGGTCCTTCCCCACTTCTTAATTCTGGAACTACCTCTCAGCCAGTGAGGCCCTGCCACGACAAAGGGACACGGTTCCCGG
This sequence comes from Lynx canadensis, assembly GCF_007474595.2. Lineage (NCBI taxonomy): Eukaryota > Metazoa > Chordata > Mammalia > Carnivora > Felidae > Lynx > Lynx canadensis. Next base: position 52,841,511 of record NC_044317.1, read on the forward strand.
TCTCTCTTTCTAGGACAGGAGACCAGCCCAGACCTCTCCTCTGGGGAAACCAAAACCGAGGATCAGACCTGAGGAAATGAACCTGATGTAGAGACAACCAGATAAATCTTTATTTGCGCCTTGGCACTGTGGCCTTTTCCTTTGGAACTTTCCAAACCTTCGGAACCTGGGTTTCTGAAAGCCAACTGTGTGAGCGCTGGTCATGTGACAGCTGGTTCTGTGACAGCCAACTCTGTGGAAGCTGGTCCTGTGGAGCCGCTGCCTTGTCGGTGCGGAATCTGGACTTTATGGGATCGATCACCATCCCAGACCGAAAGCAAAGTACGCTGGGGGACGGTAGGGTGCAAAGTGGGGTAACAGATTAGGTCCTGACTGAGGGACACCCCTCCCACCCTCCCTGTATTTGATCCTTTTCTAGCAATGACCCAAGCTTCGCCCATGTGGGTGAGCCCTCCCAGTTTTCTAAACCCCACAAGACCCCTCCCACATTAGGAAGGTGGGGACCCCGCCCCTCACCCCAAGGCCTGCCTTCTTCCGTGGTTGGCTCACCCAGTGAAAAATCCTATGATCAGCAGGAAAAAGCACCAGAGAAGCAGCCCCTATCAGAAGGCACGTCTGCATATCCTCTGGGTTTGAACACTCTGAGGGCACGACGGTTGGGGAAAGATCATCCCAGATTTCCTCCGCAGCCTCGGTTCCAATGGCTGGTGACTGGGTTCCAATGGTTGATGGTTGGGTTACAAAGGTTGATGACTTGGAAGTTGTCTCCGCAGTGATTCTTTGAGTCAACACTGGTAGAGGAGAGGACCCAAGAGCATACCTGATTGGGTCCCAAAGGCCAGTCATGGCCCAGGCAAGCTATCTCCGCGCCAACCTTCCCCAACACCCAGGACTTCCAGGGGATAATCAAGACCCTAACTGCAGAAAGCCTGGTCAAGGTGGCTGGGGGCCACCCCCAGGGCAGGAAGCCACATCCCAGTGGCTTGAAGCCATGCCCTGAAGCTGACTGTCCCCCCAACACACAACCCTGAATCCCACACTTCAGTCAACTCCCCAGCACTGACCTGTGACTTGAAAACGGATGACCTACAGTGTGCTCACTCCCGCGGTGCCCAACTCACAGCGGTAGTTACCTTCGTCCTCTGGCCTCACGAGGGGCTTGGTCAGGGTGAGCCAGTTCCCCTTGTACACCAAGGTCTCAGAATTTCTCCCCGAAATCTAGACCCAAGATCAAGGGGTCACAGAGGTGTGGGGAATTCAGGCCTGGTGTAGTACAGGGGTGAGACCCTCAGGAGACTTCAGTGGGGGGTGATGGGAATTCAGGTATACTGCTAAGGGCATGGGGTCCCCCGGGGATCAATAGAAGTCAAACCCGGTAGATCATGGGTCACAGGGATTGTGGGAACAAGCCTGTGGATACAGGGGTCAGGGGCTCAGACAAACCTAATGGACTCGGGGTTGAAAGGCCCACCCTGTAAAAGCTGTAATGGAACCCGCCTGTAGAAATTTTATGCCAGTGGAGCCCACAGTTCAGGATCAAGTCTTCCTTTTCGTGGACGTTGATTTGGCGCACTGGGGACAGGGGGTGACGGTGGGGTGCTTCCTCATGGTTTCCGGTCCTACCTCAACTCCCTCCCACTGGGTCTGGGCCCCCCATGTTTGCTAGGGTGCCAGCTTGAGTCTCCGCCCTGTCAAGACTCCCTCTCTCCTGGCCCCGCCCCTCCTGCGCCAACCCCTCCCGCTGGCGCCAGCCCTCTCACCTCCGCAATCTGTGGACTTTCGACAAGGGTACGTGTGCAGCAGGCAAGAATCGCACCACCTCAGAAGCCGCAACAATACACCTGAAGGGGCATGAACAAGGTTGTAATTCGGCACCCTGAGAGAAGGGGTTACACGAAGAGGGCAGGGCCAAGGTCTGGGGCAAGGTCAGGTGCCTAATGACAAGAGCTCAGCCCAAGGGGTGGGGCTAGAAGGCAGTCTTCCCTGAAGAGGGGTGTAACCAGTCTCAGGAAAGAGCGCCCAGAGAAGGGGACCCGCGGTCCAGGAAGTCCGCTGTGCAGAAGGACTACTGGGGACCAGGAACCTCTCAGACGTGGGGAAGGAAGAACCACCGAGACCCAAAGCCGGAGGAGAAAGGCTGGGTATTCACGGGGCAAGGAAGAAGGATAGAAAACCAGTTCCCATAATCTGACTCACCACATTTGTTGGGACAAGAATCCTCACCTGGAGAAAAGAATGAAATGATAATCAGATTTCAAAGGTAAAGGACACCAGAGAGGGGGCCAGGGAATAGGTGGGGGTTGGGCTCTTGGGTTGGAGGGAGGAAGGACCCGGGTGCCTGGAGCTCTGGGTCCAAGGGAGGGCGCGGTCGGGAGAGGCGAGGGGCTGGACGTAGAGAAGCAGGGGGCTGGGGGCAGAGACCCTGGGACTGGTGGAGGAAGGGGCTGTGGTCCCTGACGGAGCCCATCTTCCCTCACCTCCGTGAAACCGAGCGACATTGAGCCGAAACGTTTCCTTTTCCCGAGTCAACATCGCGGAGAACTCCTTCACGAAAGTGTCATCTGGGAAGAAGCAGGGTGACAGGGAGTGCGAGCCCTCCGCTCCCCATCCCAGGAGTGAGGTACAGGAAGTTTCCTCTGTCTGAAGGGCACGCCAATTCCCGTTGGGGACTTCTCAGGGAGCCACAATGAAATTGAATGACCACTTAACCATGCCGGCCACTGAGCTAAGCGAGGGCTGGTGTCCAGGCACCGTTAGGATCCATTTTAGAGGCGGAAAACCTCCTCCAAGGCCACGCAGCTAGGGGATGACCGGGGGTGGGGGGATTTGAAGCTAGGCAGGTTGACTCCAGAGCCAAAGATTCTGGAGCTTCTCCCCCTGCCCATCTGTGTGCATTTACCTCTTAAACCACGGTTTGTGATAAGTTTCACACTCCTCAGAAAACTCGACGCTGCCATTTTCATTGTGGCCTCATCTGGAGGGGAACAGGGGATGCGGGGAGGGGAGCTCTAACCTCAGATTCCAAGCCTTATGGTCTCCTTGGCTCAGCTAGTGTTACAAACTACAATACCCATGTGGCTCCTGGGCAAGGATGGGGCTGTAAAGCGATTGCCCGCCCGTTGCCTGCTGGGAGTTGTAGTTTTTATCCAAAATGGCAAGGTAAGGCCTATAGGGGAAGTGTATTCCTAGCCCTGGCAAGGCCTGGATTCTGCATCCCAGCCTTCTCCATTTCCGAACCCGGTAGACTTTGCCTCCAGCGCTTCCCGTTTCTCCACGCCTGCCCCCTCCTGCAGCAATCCTAGCCCCCAGACCCTTCCTTTTGCCGGACCCTTCCTTTTCCCAGGCTCTAAGCTCCCCTCACCAACAGCCCCATATAATGGAGGCTTTAAATCTGACAGATCCTTGAAATTCCTCACGGTTTCTCTTATTGTTTTCATCTCTTGTCTGTGACGTTTGGGCGCCGTGTGGGTAAGGAGGTATTCTTTATCCAAGGAGTCCGGTGCCGCCACGACCCTCTCATCACACATGATACAGCTCCGGGCAGGAAGCAGGCAGTAGGAGGGTAGAGCCTGAAGGAGGAGACAAGGAAGGGCAACCGGGCTATGGGCACATAGTCCTGACTTTCCTCAGGACTCCGTAACATAGACCGCCCAATCAGACTGTACGTCCGTATGTTGCCATGTATGGAAAGCAAAGAATTAGAAATTGTATAAAAGGCCATACCCCGCCGCACTCACGGGTCAGTTTGTTGGGGGTACCAACCCATTGAGGCCGTGCTGGCACGATGAATCAAGTTGCTTCCTGGAAAGAAACGCCTAGGTGTCACGACTCTCTGTGCGGACCTTGGTGCCATTACACAATGGGTCAATATCGATCAGTTGAGGGCCTGTGAGCGTAGTTACCAACATGGAGACAGCTGAATCCTATGTGGACAACATACAGGAACCTCCTCGTGTAGAAAGGATTGTCTGTTGGCTTGAAGTTAATGCAGTGATGGAGTCTTGGGACCAGGATGAGATACAGCAGGACAATTTGAATAACAAGAAAGAAACTCCAATAAAAGTCCTTTGGTAGTTGCCAAAAATGGTCTAGTGCAAGAATTTAACCAATCGCTAAAGGAAAGGGAGTCATTGGGGTTTTTTTTTGTTTGTTTGTTTTAATTATTTTTTAGAGCAAGAGAGAGAGAAAGAGAGTGTGAGTGGGGGAGGGGCACCGAGAGAGGGAGACCTAGAATCCGAAGCAGGCTCCAGGCTCTGAGCTGTCAGCACAGAGCCCGATGTGGGGCTCAAGCCCACAAACCATGAGATCATGACCCAAGCCGAAGTCGGACAGTCAACTGACTGAGCCACCCAGGCGCCCCAAGAAAGGGATTGTTTAAAGCACCCATTTGAGTACTCATGTTAGGTAGAAACCCAGAAATACATTTGTGGTAATCTGGAACAATACACAGCATTGTTTTTATGAGAGCACAACTTCCACCTTGTGCAGCAGCGAAAACATCTAATGCCCTTCTATTTTACAGAGCTGTGCTGCGCGTCTGCGCGACTTCAGTGTTGAGTAAGCAGATGCTGTTTTGTGAGTTATTGAATGCCCCTACGGTCTAGTTATCGAGGGCTTTCACATGCCAAATGACATTTTTTAACCCTACACGTGGGACAAAAATGGATGCCAAGTGATCATGACAGCGGAAACAGGTCCTGCCCACTTTTGTTTTAAATCTGGAAGGTCAGCTGGGGCAGCGATGGTTTTAATAATGCGCCCATGAATCCAGGCAAATTCTAAGGTGCAGTGATCTATCTATCCATCTTGGAGAAAGCCAGGGCCATAGGTAAGTACTACATATCATATGTATCATTTCTTTGTTCCCTGCATAAAATTGCCCTTTGTGACTGAGCGAGCCCATGGTGAGTGTGAGCCATAAATATGCATCCGAAATTTGACATATGCCATCCGCAGTATGCTGATAAGTGGGGATTTGTAACTTAAGCCCTCGTTGGTGGGTATTACCTTGTGGGTTTGTAAAATCAGCTACTACCGTCACAGGTTGAGGATATGAAAAAGTCCAGTTATGTCCTGGTAAATTCCAAGACATCGCTCCTGGACCAGAAAGGAACATTTTGATTAGTGATAGACTTCTTTTGAAACATCGTATCTTTCTATGCTATTTTTGAAATCCAAGTACATAGAGAGTGCCAACCAATACCTTGTAAAGGGGAGACCCACCATGGTAACCCAGATGTGCTTGACATGGGCAAAACTCTACGTATCCAGCAAGCTGTCTGACTTTGGGGTTCAGCACTAATGCTGTGCCCATTGTACAAAGGAATCGTTAGTATAAATTGGGGAAAGGAGAATGAGAAAGGAAAGGCTCAACCATTATAAGACAGGTTTGAGGTCTTGCACAGTTTCACAGGAAGATAAAGGCACATATGGTTTGTTCATTGACTTCCTGTAAAGGGGGTATGGGTTTTATTTAGATACAGGGGCTCATGAAGAGTTCCCCTCTAACTGTACTGCAGTGGGAGTATATAATAGGACTCGTTGGGGGCACTTTTATTTTGGAGTTAAATCCCCTGCTGTATTAGACTTTTAATCCTCTAAATAAACAAGGCCTCCTGGGTTTATATGGTGTGAGTTTCTAGTAATCACCGGGTCAGGTTTAGGAAGGATACGTTAGATTCAGGTGAATAATTTCATAAAGCTCTATAGTCTTTATCTACTGATAGGTTTACAGCGAGAAAAGTCTTTTTAATGTATGATTGCTAGGGGAGTCCTTCCCATTTTCCCGTTGTTCAAATAATCCTATGCCCATTGAGTCCTATTATTATCCTCACAGAATAAGAAGCAAAAAGATTGTCCATACCTGTGCTATTGTGACAATATCTCTGAAGTGCCTCAAGTTGTCCAGCTTAGGCAAACATTTAAAGAATATCAGAGCTAGAATTTAGTATCCATTAAGGTCTATTATTGAAACCTAATTTTTCTCCCTAGTAACCCTCATTTCCAGAGATGGCCAAATCCAGCCTAATTCGCTTGTAAAACACATCTAGTTTGATAAACTTGGCCTAATTATTCAGATAAGCTCAGGAAGAATAGCGATCGAGTATAAGGATCTTTTAAAGTTTGCTTTGCTGGAACCTTTTATAGGGAATCTCTAGATTGAACTTTTAGTAGCCTCTACAGGCCAAAAGCCAAGCCAAGCACTTGCCATCAGACATGGCTGCAATACCTGTGGAATTGGGTGAATTCCTCTTCACGAGGTCCCCAAGCTATCCTGAGGTTCCTACACCTGCCAGGAAGTGACGTTTTACGCAACTGGTAAGGCTGCTGGGAACTCTGTGAGCAAGGTTTCAGGCCAACATTTCCAAAGGGCTTTATGGCTCCCTGTTTCATAAAGTCAACCTTAGTTTCTTAGAGCTGCATGGTCATGTCTGAGTCTACTCATGTCTCTCAAACAGGACATTCCGGTCAAAGCCTTGGTAAAATAACCGTATTTCCAATGGCATCCTGTTGCAAGCAGAACAGATTCTTACTGAACTTATGCAAATGATTCTAATTGTTGTGAACAGATACTCACTGAGGGTCTTTGAATTGTAGAGGGTTTAGGTAGAGAGAAAAGTTAAATGCTCCAGTGTGTACACAAATGAATACTCTATCACATTTCCCTTTGTCATAGGTACCTTAAGAGAAAGTTCCCTTCATCTGGAAGAGCAAACATTAAAGGACCGGCAATATGTCCAACGAGAGTCACAAAACTCGAACCTCTTCCTCACTTCATTTAGTCCACTGTTCCTAATTCTTGTCCAGTTTGAAGGCAGCTTCTCACCCATTTAAGTATTCATCTTGGAGATGTCAAATATCTCTCTTTGTCCTAAAAATCCTTTTTATTAATCTCCTTGAAGATGAGTATCAGAACCACAACTATAAATGACAGAATGTCAGAAATGGACATGTTCACCATATGATATGAGAGTTCATTATGATGCAGTTAGCAAGGTCATCCAGTGTTCAAAGACACATAATACTTTGATAGTCAGAGTACCAAAGGAAGACCCTATACCAAAACATTAAAAGTTTAGGAATCACATATATATTTGAACGGTTCTAGCATTTACCCATGCAATACCATTATTTGTTGGAAAGTGGTTCCAGAGTAACTTAATATGCCAGAAAATGCCTAATTGGTAAAAACAAAAAACAAAAAACAAAAAAAAAACCCACTTCATTTATGATTTAAATGCGGGAAAGTTGGCTAAAACCTCAGTAAGCTACAAAGCACATCCGAAATAGGATTACAGATCATTACAAATCGTCAAACTTTACATTATTTATTTAACCAGGATGGCAACAAGAGATCCCAAAGGCAAACATGTAAGGTTATACAGTTGTTAGCAAAACTTAGCTCCTTTAACACTGAGAAGTTTTAACTAAGTAATTAAAGACTTGATGAAAGAGGAACCCTAAAGCTTTGGTTTTTTTCCCAAAGAGAAAAAAACTCTTTGTTTGCATTTTCTTATCAAGGGCAGACCAGCAATCCAAGAAAACTTTGACTTTGAACAGAGAGAAAAGCAGAATTTCAACTTTATACCAGTGTACTTTTTTTTTTTAATGTTCATTTATTTTGAGAGAGAGAAAGAGAGACAGAGCATGAACAGGGGAGGAGCAGAGAGAGAGGGACACACAGGCTCCAGGCCCCAAGCTGTCAGCACAGAGCCCCACATGGGGCTCGAACCCACGAACCGTGAGATCATGACGTGAGCCAAAGTCGGACACTCAACTGAGTGAAGCATTCAGACGCCCCCAACATGAGCTTATTTGACCTTTAGTAAACCTAGATAGAATAAGTTTCATATTTAATGCTGATAACCCTAAAGACATGTATATCTTAATTAAATTAAATCAACAAACTTAAATTAGTTTAAACACCAAATAAGTTCCACCGGTATCCACTTACAAGACAATATGTTCCCCATTGTCAATTTTTTAGACTTGGGACACTGGTGGGGAAACCTGAAGTGGGTGGTCCCAGGGGGTGCTCTTTGCTCCTTGACCTTGAGGGAGGAGCCGATGGTGCCTGAGGCACTGAGGGTGGTATAGAAGACAGTTGTGTAGGTCTCACCCAAGGTGGTGCAGAAACAGGAGGAGGGGGATAAGACTGAAGGGGTGAGGTTTGGCCAAGAAGCCGAAAGGTAGATAAAAGCCCAGAGAGCGGAGAGAGGGGGGTCTCCTGGTACTCAAGCCTGTCAACTTGAACAGATGAGCAGATGGCATGTTTTTTCTACCAAAGAAGAATTAGGCGGTCCGTGTCAGGCTGGAGAAGATAGGGAATTTCCCTAAAATGAATGGAGTTTCGGCAGCTGCTTGGGAATATTCCGTAAAGTCCCAGACCCGAGGGAGACTAATCACAATTACCTCCAATTGTAGCCGTTAACCCAGGAAATGAATGAGGGAGAAGCCCTCACACCAGTTAGGAGGAGGAACAGAGAGAAAGAGTCAGCGTCCCCTTGGTTGGAAATGGCCTGTGTTGCCTCCAACAGCCTGGATTCACTTAGAGGAGGCCTATCTAAACATCCAATATGTCAGGAGGGAGTTTACCAGCCAAATACACTTTGGCAAACACATTCTGCAAGAGGCCTTTGGGTCTGGGTCGTGATTTAGAGCTGTGAAGGCCTGGACCTAGGGTATCTCTGTCCATTTGCCCTGTTTACTGCAGAAGAGATCTGCTAGATCCTACGGACGCCATGCAGTATTACAGGAGATCAATCCTTTCCTAAATTTTGCAATCCAAATTGTTTCCAGTGGGTTAAAAGACATCCCAGGGGAGACTCCTTGGAGACAGAGGAGGAGCTCCCATGCTTCTCCTAGAGAGAAAGCCTCTATTATCCTGACAACCGCCCCACCCCCCGGCTCCCTGGTGGTGTCCCAGGCACAGGAAACGTCAGAGGTTCCCGGTGCCAAAGTGACCCGACACAACCCTCGAACGAAATCGCTATGACCACCGACTAGCCGACTAAGGGCTCCTAAAAGAGGGATGTTAGCATCCCTTCGCTTCCCCCAGACTACAGATGGGTGTCTGACGTATGGACCAAATTTGCCTTGCTGAGAAGGACGGTCAACTGTCATTTAGAGCCCGTGGAAAACACTGGAAAAGTTTTGCAAGGGGGAATGACCCAATTTGGTAATTTAAGTGGCAGTTAATAGAGGACACTGATTGAAAACAGTAAAGGCAGAAATCCACCATGATCTAAGTGACATTCCAACACGTAAGGTCTTCACAGCCAACTTCCCTAAGAAACGGTCCCCGGTTCAATGTTCTTTCAATCGAGTAGTGGTTCCGCCAGCTCTCCGTGGGAGGTTCCGAGGCTGGAAGCAGCTAGACCAGAAATGTGGAGGGGATCACCTTAGACCAATGAGGAAGATACCTCACACGGGAATCATAAGATTGGCAGCCGTGTTGGTCCACTTGGCTACTTGGACAGGTGGCTGTCCCATGCACAAGACAGACAACGTTGCCCGAGGACAGGAATAAAGAGAGGGCACCAAGTTTCTGGGTCTCATTACCACCCCACCCAGGGTAGTAACATCCAGCCAAAAGACAGGCTTTCTCCTCCCCATAGAGTAGACATGGGCTAGAGGATTGCAGCCTGAGCAATCCACATGAAAAGGGTTCCAGTAAGACCATACTTCGCGAAAAGCCCCTAAAATGAGAGTAAAGGAAGAAAAGACAAAGTACCTCAGGAGTGTCTGAGCAATGTCACCTATATCCCACCAGGGGGTGGGGAGTGCTAGCTTCTATTTTGCTCTTAGCCTGACTTACGCTCCCTCAACACTAGGTCTGAGGGAGGAGGGGTCTGGACTTCAGGGTCCCTGGTTCTTACCCTGCTTCAGGTCCCAACAGCACCCCAGGGCCCTGGCTCCGTTGGCCCTGGTTGCTTCCTGACCCCGCTGTTCCCCTTCAGCCTTTGCCTCTGCCCAGGCTCCCAGTACTGGCTGGGGATCCAGAAAAGACAAGATCAAACCTGGCAGGAAGAGCTGGGAGGGGGCGTCCTGTGAGAGGATGGGCCTGAGGGAGGAGATCTGGGTAGGGCTGGTCCTTCCCCACTCCTTGATTCCGGAATTACATCTCAGCCAGGTGGCCCTGTCATGATGAAGGGACGCATGTTCCCAGGCTCTCCTTCTAGGATGGGAGACCAGCCCCAGAGTTCTCCTCTCGGAAACCAAGAGTGAGGATCAGAGCAGAGGAAATGAGTCCGGTATTTAGACAACCAGATAAATCTTTATTTGTGCCACGGTACTGTGGCCTTTTCCTTCGGTACCTTCGGCACCTGCTCCTGTGAAGGCTGACTCTTTGGGACCTAGCCCTATGGAAGACCCGCCCTGTCAGCGGAGAACCAGGTATTCATGGAATCGATCACCTTCCCAGGCCGAAAGCAAAGGACGCTGGGGGAGGGTGGGGTGCAAATAGCAGAACCAGATTAGGTCCTGAGTGAGGGACACTCCTCTCAGCCTCCCTATATTGGATCTTATTCTCGCAATGACCCCAACTTAGTCGGCAGAGGTAAGCCCCACCCCATCCCCAAGAGAACAACCCCCTCCATTTGGACGGTGGACATCCCGCCCCTCGCTCCAAGCCCTGACTTCTTCAGTGGGCGACTCACACGGTGAGAATGCCAATGATCAGCACCACAAAGCCCCAGATCAGCAGCCCTATCAGACGGCCTCTCAGCCTATTCTCCGTCTTCGGGTACTCTGCCCTCCCGACAGTTAGGGACAGGTCATGCCAGATCTCAGCCAGGGTTCCACTGGTTGATGACCGGGTTACAAACATTGAAGGCTGGGTTACAAAGGTTGAAGACTTGGACGTTGTCTCCGCAATGATTCTTTGAGGCAACACTGACGGAAGAAAGGGAAAGAGCAGACCTGAGAGGGTCCCGAGGGCCCTTCGTGGCCCAGGCAAGCTATCTCCACGCCAACCTTCCCCAAACCTAGGCCTTCTAGGAGATCATCAGGACCCTAACTGCAGGAAGCATGGTCCAGGTGAGCAGTGGCCACGCCCAGGACAGGAAGCCACACCCCCATGGCCTGAATCCACATCCCACAGGGAAGTTTTAACCCGCAGGCCACGCCCTGAAGATGGCTGTACCCAAAACCCACGAAACTGAACCCCACACTTCTGTCGACTCCCCAGCACTGACCTGTGACTTCAAAATGGATGATCGTGGATGGGCCATGTCGCTCAGTACCCAACTCGCAGCGGTAGGTACCTGCATCCTCTGGCCCCACGAGGGGCTTGGTCAGGGTGGGTCGTTTCCCCTTGTACGCCAAGGTCTCAGAATTGCTCCCCCAAACCTAGACCCAGGTTCAAGAGATCACAGACGCCTGGGGAATTCAGGCCTTAGGGAGAACAGAGGAGAGATCATCACGGGATCTCAGTGGGGAAGATGGGAATCCAGGGTGTACTGGTAAGGGCGTGGGGTCCCCGGGGATCCGTAGAAGGCAAACCTGGTAGGTCATGGGTCATGGGGATTGTGGGAACAAGCTTGTGGATACAGGGGTCGGCGCTCACACAAGCCTAATGGACTTGGGGTTGAAAGTCCCACCCTGTAAAAGCTGTAGTTGGTCAGGCCTTCAGATAATTTATGCCAGTTGAGCTCACAGTCCAGGACCAAGTCTTCCTTTTCATGGACGTTGATTTGGCGCACTGGGGACAAGGGTTATGGTGGGGTGCTTCCTCATGGTTCCAGGCACTCCATCCACTCCCTCCCACTGGGTCCAGGCCCTTCTTTGCTAACAGGCGGGGCTTCAGTCTCCGCCCTGTCAAGACTCCATCTCTCCTCTGGCTCCGCCTCTCCTGCGCCAACCCCTCCCGTTGGCCCCAGCCTCTCACCTCCGCAATCTGTGGACTTTCGACAAAGGTAAAGGTGCTTTCTGCATATGTGGCACCAGAGCAGAAGCTGCAACATCGTACCTGAGGGGAGAGATCAAGGCTCTATTTATCCTAACAGAGGAGGCTAAAAGTAGAGGGCAGGGTCAAGGGCTGGGGAGGGATCAGGCATCTAATCTCTAGAGGTCAGCCCAAGGGGCGGGGCTAGAAGGCAGACCTGCATGAAGAGGGATCTAACTGGGCTCAGTGAGGAGCCCCCATGGAATAGGACCCGTCGCCCAGGAAGTCCGCTGTGCAGAAGGACTACTGGGGACCAGGAACCTCTCAGACGTGGGGAAGGAAGAACCGTCGAGACCCAAAGCAGGAGGAGAAAGGCTGGGTATTCACGGGGCAAGGATGAGGGATAAAAAACCATCTTCCATAATCTGGACTCACCACATTTGTTGGGACAGAAATCTGCCTCAGAAGGAAGAAAAAAATAACGGTATCAGGTTTCTAAGCTAAAGGACATGAGAGAGGGGGAGAAGGAATAGGTGGGGGTTTGGGCTCTTGGGTTGGAGGGAGGAAGGGCCCGGGTGCCTGGAGGTCTGGGTCCAAGGGAGGGCGCGGTCGGGAGAGGTAAGGGGATGGACGTAGAAAGCAGGGGCTGGGGACATAGACCCTGGGACTGGTGGAGGAAGGGGCTGTGGTCCCGTACAGGACCCATATTCCCTCACCCTCTCTTTGGAACCGAACGACGTAGCTCTGAAAGCTTTCTTTTTCCCGAGTCAACATCTCGGAGAACTCCTTCTCTAAAGTGTCATCTGGAAAGCAGCAGGGTGACAGGGAGTGCGAGCCCTCCGCTCCCCACCCCAGGAGTGAGGTACAGGAAGTTTGTCTCTGTCTGAAGGGCACGCCAATTCCCGTTGGGGACTTCTCAGGGAGCGACAATGAAATTGAATGACCACTTAACCACGCCGGCCACTGAGCTAAGCGAGGGCTGGTGTCCAGGCACCGTTATGATCCATTTTAGACGTGGAAAACTTCCTTCCCGCAAAGCCACCCAGCTAGGGGATGACTGGGCAGGTATTTGAAGCTAGGCAGGTTGACTCCAGAGCCAAAGATTCTGGAGCTTCTCCCCCCGCCCATCTGTGTGCATTTACCTCTTAAACCACGGTTTGTGATATATTTCACACTCCTCAGAAAACTCAAGACTGACGTTTCCATTGTGGCTTCATCTGGAGGGACACAGGGGATGCGGGGAGGGGAGACAGAACCTCAGATTCCAAACCTTAAGCTCTCTTGGCTCAGCTAGCGTTACAAACTACAATACCCATGTGGCCACTGGGCAAGGATGGGGCTGTAAAGCGATTGCCCGCCCGTTGCCTGCTGGGAGTTGTAGTTTTTATCCAAAATGGCAAGGTAAGGCGTAGGGGAAGTGTATTCCTAGCCCTGGCAAGGCCTGGATTCTGCATCCCAGCCTTCCCCATGCCTGAACCCAGTAGACTCTGCCTTCAGCTCTTCCCCCCCCCGTACCCCCCCCCGCCCCTAGCAGTCCTAGGACTAGACCCCTCGTTTCCCATGACCCAGGGTTCCCACGCTCTACCCTGCCCTCACCGATAACCCCGATAAAGGAACGCTGTAAATTTGGCAGTTTGGTGAAATTCCCCACGGTTGCTCCTATCGTTCTCATCACTTCTCTGTGACGCTCGGGCGCCAGGTGGGTAGGCAGGTATTCCTTATCGAAGGAGTCCAGCGCGGCCACCACCCTTCGATCACACGTGACACAGCTCCGGGCAGGAAGCAGGCAGCCGGCTAGCGCCGCCACCAGGAGGGCAACTTGGGGACCCATTTCCCCAGGGCGCTCAGCCCCAGCAGAACCCACCAGGACCATCTGGACTTTATGGGGAGGGTCCGCCCACCCCACACGGAGGAGGAAGTGATCGCTAAAGGGAAAGAACCCTTTCCCCGAGACAAGACCCCCAATTTGTTGGGCTCCCCCTTCTCGGTTAGGAAACCGAGGAGTCCGGAGTCCCGATGCACACTGAGCAGCCGCTGCCCGACCTTGAACTTGTCCGTTGACCCTCGAATACAACTAGGGTTTGCTGAAGAGCGGAATCCAGGCTGAGGGCATTCAGAGGGACGAGCCGGCCACGTCCTTCCGGCTCTGTTACGCCACGACTGAAATTAAGGATGTTGTTGGAGCGAAGGTGAGGTGGCTCACGTGATGCAGAGAGCTTTATGACTGGAGTCAGACCTGAAGATCGCCTCAATGTGCAAGGAAATCCCACAGCGTTTCCCTTCTAGCTTTCCACACAGGCCCCGGACTTACCTAGAGACAATCCAGGAGTGTCCTTGGCCCCGCCCACAAGCCCAACTCTGAGTCTGATTGGACGGCAACAAAGGGAGGCTCCGCCTATAGTTCCAGGATAACGCCCTCCGCCCCCTCTCTACTAGAACTTTTTTCTGGTTCCTCCCAGATGAGGCCCCCGTGTGGTCGCGTTGGGGTGGAGGGGGTGGGGTCAGACTAAAGAGTCTCGGTGGAGGAGAAAGATGGGAGCTTAGCTCCTGGGAACTGGCGTGGAAGATGGCTGGGGACTTGCTCTTGGGTCTGGTGGAGGAGGCGTGTGGACCCCCGGGTCCCTGCTTCAGGTCCCAACAGCACCCGGCGCCCTGGCTCCGTCGGCCTGGTTAGTTCAGACCCCACTGTTCCTATTCAGCCTTCGCCTCTGCCCCGGCTCCCAGCACTGGGTGGGGGACAGGAAAAGGCAGTGGAAACCCACTGGAAGAGTGTGGACGGGTTGTCATGTGAGGGGGCGGGCCTGGGGGAGGAGATCTGGGTAGGGCTGGCGCTTGATTCGGGAATCACTCCTTGATTCTGGAAGTGCATCTCAGCCAGGTGGCCCTGCCACGCCGAAGGGACCCGGGTTCCCAGTCTCTCCTTCTAGGACAGGAGACCCGCCCCAGAGCTCTCCTCTCGGGAAGCCAAAACTGAGAATCTGACCGGACAAAATGAATCCGATATTTAGGCAACCAGATAAATCTTTATTTAAGCCTTGGTGCTGTGGCCTTTTCTTCGTTCGGTACCTTGGGAAGCTGGGTCTGTGACACCTGGCTCTGTGATAGCTGGGTCTGTGACAGCCGACTTTGTGGACCCTGGTCCTCGGGGGCTGCTGCCTTGTCGGTACGGACCCAGGACTTGACCGAATCGATCAGGGCCCCAGACCTAAAGCAAAGTACGCTGGGGAAGGGTGGGGTGCAATCGTGTAAGCAGATTAGGTCCTGAGTGAGGGACACCCCTCCCAGCCTCCCTATATCTGATCCTTTTCTATGACCCAAGCTTCGCCGCCCTGGGTAAGCACGCCCCTCTTTTCTAAGCCCCTCCCCCTAACACCCCCTCCTACGTTAGGACGTCGGAGACCGCGCCCCTCGCCCCAAGCCCTGCCTTCTCCGGGAGGCGGCTCACGAGGTGGCAAAGCCGAGGAGCAGAAACACAAAGCCCCAGATCAGCATCTCGAACAGAAAGCCTCTCAGCACGTCCTTGGGATTCAGACACTCTGACGGCTTGAGGGATCCAAACCGCTGATACTGGGTCCCGGGCTTTGATTTCGGGATCTCCCCAATGACTCTTTTGGGCAACACTGACAGAGGAGAGAGAAGGAGCAGTCCTGGGAGGGCCGGTGGTGGCGGCCCAGGCAAGCTCTGTCCACGCCACCCTTCCCCAGGACCCAGGCCTCCCAGGAGATAAGCACGCCCCTCACTGCCTGAAGCCAGGCCACTGTGAGAGGTGGCCGCACCCTGGGCAGGAAGCCACCCCCCCTTGGCCTGGAACCACACCCCGACAGAAAGTTAGGCCCCCCAGGTCGCTGGCTGAAGCTGACTGCCCCCCAAACCCAGGACCCTGAGTCCCATACGTCTGTCGACTCCCCAGCTCTGACCTGTGACTTCAAAATGGATGACCGTGGCTGGGCCGGATCGCTCAGTGCCCAACTCGCAGCGGTAGTTACCCGCATCCTCTGGCCTCACCAGTCGCTTGATCAGGGTGGGCCGTTTCCCCTCGGACACCAAGGTCTCAGAATTGCTCCCCCAAACCTAGACCCAAGCTCAAGGGGTCACAGAGGCCTGGGGAATTCAGGGTTTGGGGCAGTACAGGTGTGAGGGCATCACGGGCTCTCAGTGGGGGAGATGGGAGTCCAGGGTCACTGGTAAGGGCATGGGGTCCCCGGGGATCCCTAGAAGTCAAACCTGGTGGGTCATGGGTCATGGGGATTGTGGCAACAAGCTTGTGGATGAGGGGGTCGGCGCTCACACAAGCCTTATGGACTTGGGGTTGAAGGGCCCACCCTGTAAAAGCTGTAATAGGTCAGGCCTTGAGATAATTTATGCCAGTCGAGCTCACAGTCCAGGATCAGGTCTTCCGTTTCATGGACGTTGATTTGGCGCACTGGGGACAGGATTTACGGTGGGACACCTCTTCGAGGTTTCCTGCCCTCCCGCCCGTGCCACCCACTTTGTCTAAGCCCCCCTTTCTGTCTCCACCCTCCGCTCCAGTCCCCGCCCTCTCTAGGCCACGTCTCTCCTCTGGCTCCGCCCCTCTTGGGCCAACCCCTGCGGCTGGCCCCCGCTCTCTCACCCCCACAATCTCTGTATTTTCGACAAACGTGAAGCTGCTTTTTACAGTTACTGCACCAGATCAGAAGCTGCAACATTGTACCTGAAGGGACAGGATCCAGGCTGTATTCGCCCTGAGAGGCGAGGCTAAAGGCAGGGCCAAGGTCGGGGGCGGAGGCAGGCGCCTAATCCCTAGAGGTCAGCCCAAGGGGCGGGGCCAGAAGGCAGTCCTCCCTGAAGAGGGGTGTAACCAGTCTCAGGAAAGAGCGCCCAGAGAATAGGACCCGTTGCCCAGGAAGTCCGCTGTGCAGAAGGACTACTGGGGACCAGGAACCTCTCAGACGTGGGGAAGGAAGAACCACCGAGACCCAAAGCCGGAGGAGAAAGGCTGGGTATTCACGCGGCAAGGATGAAGGATAGAAAACCAGTTCCCATAATCCGGACTCACCACATTTGTTGGGACAGAAATCTGCCTCAGAAGGAAGAAAAGAGAATTATCAGATTCCTGTTAAAGGGGATGGGGGGGGCAGGAATAGGTTGGGTTTGGGCTCTTGGGTTGGAGGGAAGAAGGACCCGGGTGTCTGAATCTCTGGGTCCAAGGGAGGACCGGGTCGGGAGAGGTGAGTGGTTGGACATAGAAAGCAGGGGGCTGGGGACAGGGTCCCTGGGCCTGTTGAGGGAAGGGGCTGTGGTCCCTGACAGAAGCCATCTTCCCTCACCCTCTCTTTGGAATCGAGTGACGTAGCCACGAAAGGCTGCCTTTTCCAGAGTCAACATCCAGGAGAACTCCTTCACGAAAGTGTCATCTGGGAAGGAGCAGGGTGACATAGAGTGGTACCCCTCCCCCGCCCACCGCAGGAGGAGATACAGGAAGTTCCTTCTGTGTGAAGAGATTGGCATTCCGCGTTGGGGCCACCTCAGGGAGGGACAATGAAATTGAATGACCACTTAACAATGCTGGCCACTGAGCTAAGCGGCCCCTGGCCTGCAGGCACCGTTAGGACCCATTTGAGAGGTGACAAAGTTGCAAAGCCCCTCCCTACAGGCCACAGAGCTAGGGGATGACCGGCCCGGAATTTGAACCGAGGCAGGTGGGCTCCAGAGCGACTACCAGACCCGTCCTCACCAACAATCATTTCTCGAAAAGTTTCTGGAGCCCCTCCCTTGGCCCCTATGTGGATTTACCTGCTACATCACTGTTTCTGATAAGTCTCACACTCCGCAGAAAACTCAAGACTGACGTTTCCATTGTGGCCTCATCTGGAGGGACACAGAGGATGCGGGGAGGGGAGCTAGAACCTCAGATCCCGAGCCTTGAGGTCTCTTGGCTCAGCGGGTGTTAAAAACTACAATACCCGTGAGGCTACTGGACCAGCCCAGGGCTGTAAATGGCTGGCACGCCCGTTGCCTTCTGGGAGTTGTATTTTTTTTTCCCACGTAAAATTGCCACGTAAGGACTAGGGGAACAGTGTATTGGTCTGCCCTGGGGAAGGCCTGGAATCTGCATCCCAGCCTTCTCCATTCACGAACCCAGTACAGTCTCCCTCCAGTCTTTCGCTTCCTTCCCTCCTGCCCGCTCCCGCAACAATCCTAGAACGCAGACCCCTCTTTTCCCTCCACCCCTGGATTCGCACTCTCTACCCTGCCCTCACCGATAACCCCCAGAAAGGTATCCTCTAAATCCGGCAAGTCCCGGAAATCCCTCACGGTTTGTCTTATCTTTTCCATCACTTCTCTGTGACGCTCGGGCGCCAGGTGGGTAGGCAGGTATTCCTTTTCCAAGGCGTCCAGCGCGGCCACGACCCTTCGATCACACGTGACACAGCTCCGGGCAGGAAGCAGGCAGCCGGCTAGCGCCACCACCAGGAGGGCAACTTGGGGACCCATTTCCCCAGGGCGCTCAGCCCCAGCAGAACCCCGGGGAGGGTCCGCCCACCCCACACGGAAGGGGTGATCGCTGACCGGAAAGAACCCCTTCCCCGAGATTAAGACCCCCCAGTTTGCAGGGCTCCCCCTTTTCGGTTAGGAAACCGAGGAGTCCGGAGTCCCGATGCACCCTAGACAGCCGCTGCCCGACCTTGACCTTGAATGTTGCACCCTGGAATACTAGGGTTCGCTGAAGGGCCCAATCCAAGCTGGGGGCCTTTGGAGGGGACGAGCAGGCCACGTCCTTCCACTCTATTTGCCACGGCTAAAATTGAGGGTGTTGTGGATCGAGGGTGAGGTTGGTCACGTGACGTGGAGAGCTTTATGACTGGAGTCAGACTCGAAGGTCGCCTCAATCCCACAGAGTCCCTCTTCTTCCTTTCTCCTTGGGGCGCCGACTTCTCTAGTGACACTCTGGGCGAGTTTCCTTGGCCCCGCCCACAAACCCAACTCTGAGTCTGATTGGGCGGCAACAAAGGGAGGCCCCGCCTATTGTTCCAGGATCTCGCAGACCGACCCCTCTCTGACTAGAACTTTCATCTCATCTTCCCAGATGAGGCCCTTGTGCGGTCGCGTTGGGGTGGAGGGGGCTGGGGTCAGAGTAATGAGTCTGGGTGGAGGAGAAGGATGGGAGCTTAACTCCTGGGAACTGGCGTGGAAGATGGCTGGGGACCGGCTCTTGGGTCTGATGCAGGAGGGGTGTGGACCCCTGGTCCCGCGGTTCTTACTCTGCTTCGGGTCCCACCAGCACCTCGGCGCCCTGTCTTCGTTGACCCGGGTTGGTTCTTGACCCCTCTGCCCCGGCTCCCAGCCCTGGCTGGGGGACAGGAAAAGGCCAGAGGAAACTGGGCTGGAAGAGCGGGGAGGGGGCGTCCTGTGAGGGGGCGAGGCTGGGGGAGGAGATCTGGGTAGGGCTGGCCCTTCCCCACTCCTCGATTGGGGAATTGCATCTCAGCCGGGGGGCCCTGCCATGACCAAGGGACCCGGGTTCCCGGGCTCTCCTTCTAGGACAGGAGGCGAGCCCCAGACCTCTCCTCTCGGAAAGCCAAAATGAGGATCAGACCCGAGGAAATGAATCCGGTATTTAGGCAACCAGATAAATCTTTATTTGTGACTTGGTGCTGTGTCGTTTCCTTTCGGTACCTTCGGAACCTGGCTCTGCAGGGCGGCTACTCTGTTTGTGAGGAACCAGGACTTTATGGAATCCATCACGTTCCCAGGCAGAAAGCAAAGCACGCTGGGGGAGGGCGGGGGGCAGATAGTGGAACCAGGTTAGGTCTTGAGGGATAGCCCTCCTCGCCTCCCTATATTTGGTCTTATTCCAGCAATGACCCAGGCTGGATCATCGCTACCATTTTCTAAGGCCTCTCCCTTAAAGGACCCCCTCCTGCATTGGGATTTGGAGACCCCGTCCCTCTGTTCGTGCCCCGCCTTCATCAGGGTTGGCTCACGCGGTGACAAAGCTGATGATCAGCACCACAAAGCCCCAGATCAGCAGCCCTGCCAGAAGGCTTCTCAGCACCTTCTCGGGCTTAGGGTACTCTGAAGGCTGGAGGGTTGGGGACAGCTGCTCCTCGGTTTCAAAGTTTGATGTCGGTGTCTCCTCTATGATTCTCTGAGGCAACACTGATAGAGGAGAGAGAAAGAGCAGCCTTGGGAGGCCACCAAGGTCCCCCGTGGCCCAGGCAAGCTCCCTCCCCTCCAACCTTCCCCCAAGACCCGGGCCTTGGAGGAGACAATCGCGACCCTTTCTGCCTGGACCCCGGCCACCGTGGCGGGTGGCCACACCCCCGTGGCCTGAAATGACACCCCGACAGGAAGTTTTGCCCCATAGGCCATGCCCCAAGCTGACTGTCCCCTAACCCCAGGACCCTGATTCCCACACTTCCGTCGACTCCCCAGCTCTGACCTGTGACTTTAAAATGGATGACCGTGGCTGGGAGGGATCTCACAGTGCCCAACTCACAGCGGTAGTCACCTGCATCCTCTGGCCCCACCAGGGGCTTGGTCAGGGTGGGCTGTTTCCCCTTGTACACCAAGGTCTCAGAATTGCTCCCCCAAACCTAGACCCAAGCTCAAGGGGTCACAGAGGCCTGGGGAGTTCAGGGTTTGGGGAAGTACAGGTGTGAGAGCATCACGGGATCTCAGTGGGGGAGATGGGAGTCTAGGGTTACTGGTAAGGGCATGGGGTCCCCGGGGACCCGTAGAAGTCAAACCTGGTAGGTCATGGGTCATGGGGATTGTGGGAACAAGCTTGTGGATACCGGGGTGGGCACTCAACCAAGCCTAATGGACTTGGGGTTGATGGGGTTGAAGGGCCCACCCTGTAAAAGCTGTAATAGGTCAGGCCTTGAGATAATTTATGCCAGTTGAGCTCACAGTCCAGGACCAAGTCTTCCTTTTCGTGGACGTTGATTTGGCGCACTGGGGACAGGCGGTTACGGTGGGATGCATCTTGGTTCTCCCTCAACTCCCTCGCACTTGGTCTTGGCCCCCACTTTTCTGGTGGGCCGGCTCCTTTCTTTGGCCTCTCTAGACCCCGGCTCTCCTCTGGCTCCGCCCCTCTTGAGTCAACCCCCACCTCCTCCAGCTGGCCCCAGCTCTCTCACCACCGCAATCTGTGGACTTTCGACAAACGTGAAGCTGCTTTTTACAATTACTGCACCAGATCAGAGGCTGCAACATCATACCTGAAGGGGCAGGATCAAGGTTGCATTTATCCTGATAGAAGAGACTAAAAGGAGAGGGCAGGGTCAAGGGCTGGGGCGGGGCCCAGCGCCTAATCCCGAGAGGTCAGCCCAAGGGGCGGGGCTAGAAGGCAGACCTGCCGGAAGAGGGACCTAACCGGGCTCTGTGAGGAGCCCACATGGAATAGGACCCGCTGTCCAGGAAGTCCGCTGTGCAGAAGGACTACTGGGGACCAGGAACCTCTCAGACGTGGGGAAGGAAGAACCATCGAGACCCAAAGCAGGAGGAGAAAGGCTGGGTATTAACCGGGGCCAGAATGGGGGATAGAAAACCAGCTTCCCTAATCTGGACTCACCACATTTGTTGGGACAGAAATCTGCCTCAGAAGGAAGAAAAAAAAAAAAAAGTGATGAGATTTCTAAGTTAAAGGACACGAGAGAGGGGGAGAAGGAATAGGTTGGGGTTTGGGCTCTTGGGTTGGAGGGAGGACGCTGTTGGGAGAGGTGAGGGGCTGGACATAGAGAAGCAGAGGACTGGGGACGGGGACCCCGGGACTGGTGGAGGAAGGGGCTGTGGTCCCTGAGGGAACCCATCTTCCCTCACCCTCTCTTTGGAACCGAGCAACATTGCGCTGAAAGGCTGCCTTTTCCAGAGTCAACATCCAGGAGAACTCCTTCACGAAAGTGTCATCTGGGAAAGAGCAGGGTGACAGAGGGCGACCCCTCCTCCCACCCACCCCAGGAGGAGGTACAGGTACCCGTCTGAAGAGGCTGGCGTTCCAGGTTGGGGCCATCTCCGGGAGGGGCAGTGAAATTGAATGACCACTTAACCATGCTGGCCACTGGGCTAAGTCACTGGCCTGGGTGCAGGCACCGTTATGACCCAGTTCGGAGGTGACAAAGCTGTGATATCCCTCCCTAAAGGCCACACAGCCAGGGGATGACAGGGCCGGTGTTTGAACCTAGGCAGTTTGGCTCCAGAGCCAAAGGATTCCGAAGCCCCTCCCCTGGCCACTCTGCCATTTACCTGCTATGTCACTGTTTGTGATAAGTGTCATACTCCTCAGAAAACCCAACACTGACGTTTCCATCGTGGCCTCATCTGGAGGGACACGGGGGATGCGGGGAGGGGAGATAGAACCTCAGATTCGAAGCCTTGTGGTCCCATTGGCTCAGCTAGTGTTAAAAACTACAATGCCCATGTGGCTATTGGGCAAGGCTAGGGCTGTAAAGGATTGCCTGTCTGTTGCCTTCTGGGAGTTGTAGTTTTGTACATAAAATTGCAGGGTAAGGGGTAGGAGAACACAGTATTTCCTAGCGCTCGGAAAGCCCTGGCATCTGCATCTCAGCCCTCTCCATCACGAACCCAGTAGACTCTGGCTCCGGCCCTTCCCTCCCTCCCCGCGCCCCGTCCCTGCTCCCAGGAATCCTAGCACCAGACTCCTCTTTTTCCACGACCCGGGGTTCCCACGCTCTACCCTGCCCTCACCTATAACGCCCATAAAGGCATCCTCTAAATATGGCAGGTCCCAGAAATTTCTCACGGTTTGTCTTATCGTTTCCATCACTTGTCTCTGACGCTCGCGCGCCATGTGGGTAGGCAGGTATTCCTTTTCCAAGGCGTCCAGAGCCGCCACGACCCTCTGATCACATATGACACAGCCCCCGGCAGGAAGCAGGCAGCCGGCTAGCGCCGCCACCAGGAGGGCTACTTGGGGACCCATTGCGGCCACAGCGCTCAGCCCGCACAGAACCCGGGGAGGGTCCTCCCACCCCACACGGAAGGGGTGATCAGTAACGGGAAAGAACCCCTTCCCCGAGAGTAAGGCCCCCCAATTTGCAGGGCTCCCCCTTCTCGGTTAGGAAACCGAGGAGTCCAGAGTCCCGCTGCACCCTAGACAGCCGCTGCCCGACCTTGACCTTGAATGTTGCACCCTGGAATACTAGAGTTCGCTGAAGGGCCCAATCCAGGCCGAGGGCCTTTAGAGGGGACGAGCAGGTCACGTCCTTCCACTTTATTTGCCACGGCTAAAATTGAGGACGTTTCTGGAGCGAAGGTGAGGTCGGTCACGTGATGTGGAGAGCTTTGTGACTGGAGTCCGAGTCACCGTTTCCCCCGATCTACAAGGAATTCCCACAGCCTCCCCGTTCTAGCTTCGGACGTGGGGGCGCGACTTCCCTGGAGACACGCCCAGGAGTTTCCTTGGCCCCGCCCACAAACCCAACTCTGAGTCCGATTGGACGGCAACAAAGGAAGGCTCCGCCTATGGTTCCAGGCAATCGCCAAGAGGCCTCCTTCTCAGACTAGAAGTTTCATCTGGTCAGCTCAGGCGAGGGCATCTGGCCTTCAGTCTCCTCTCGTCCCTGAGTTTCTGAGCCCAGGCTTCGGCTAGATGCCTGGGATCTTTTGGAATATTTGGCGTCAAGCCACGGAACTGGGAAGTGGCCCTTTCTAGCCGCAGGACTACGACTCCCAGGAGGCCCTGGGGTGTCTCCCTGGCCAGAGTTCCACACTTTACTCACTCCCTCCTCCTCCTTCTCTCCGTAGCTGAGGGGCTGGATGCCAGGGTTCCAGAAGAAAGAGGCCTAGAGCCAATACTAAGAACTTGGGGCTCAGACCTATGGGTCCTGGAAGGTCTCTCTCTCCTTTTCTACATCATTGAATCAAACCACCATAAAAACTGGAACCGCGGGGCGCCTGGGTGGCTCAGTGGGTTGAGCGTCCGGCTTCGGCTCAGGTCATGATCTCACCGTTCATGAGTTCAAGCCCCGCGTTGGGCTCTGTGCTGACAGCTCCGAGCCTGGACCCTCCTTCGGATTCTGTGTCCCCCTCTCTCTCCGCCCCACCCCTGCTTATGCTCTGCCTCTCTCTGTCTTTCAAAAATGAATAAACATTAAAACAAAACAAAACAGGAACCGCGACTCACACAAGCCTGCCCCTAGACGTGAGCAGTTCTGGATTTCCCCTTACACACACACACACACACACACACACACACACACACAGTGGACTCCACAACACCTGCAGAGACAGGATTTGGTGGTGTGGACTTTTAATTCATACCTCCCTCTCTCCCACCTGTGGCAGCTGAATAGTGAATGATCCCTCAAAACCCCCTGAGAAGACTAAAAAAAAGGGGGCTTGGATTCTTCTGGGTAGGTAGGGGATGCGATTAGAGTTGTCAGTAATAAAGCTAGGTACCTTCATCCCCTACAAAAAAGCACCAAGGGGGTCCTGGAATCTGAGTCAAGAGTCCCATCCTCCTCGGCCAGACCTTGTGCTCTGGCCTGGGTTTCAGGCCAGCCCGGGTCCCGTATACTTCCAGACCTTCAGATCCTTTCATTCTTTTTTTAGTGTTTATTTATTTTTTTTATTTTTTAATTTTTTTTTTCAACGTTTATTTATTTTTGGGACAGAGAGAGACAGAGCATGAACGGGGGAGGGTCAGAGAGAGAGGGAGACACAGAATCGGAAACAGGCTCCAGGCTCCGAGCCATCAGCCCAGAGCCCGACGCGGGGCTCGAACTCACGGACCACGAGATCGTGACCTGGCTGAAGTCGGACGCTTAACCGACTGCGCCACCCAGGCGCCCCGAGTGTTTATTTATTTTTGAGAGAGAGAAAGAGAGGTCGAGCGGGGGTGGAGGGGTGGGGACAGCGAGAGAGGGAGACGCAGAATCCGAAGCAGGCTCCAGGCTCTGAGCCGTGAGCACAGAACCCCACTGGGGCCCAAACTCACGAGCCGCGAGATCATGACCTGAGCCAGAGTCGAAGGCTGAACTGACTAAGCCACGCAGGCGCCTACAGAGCCTTTGAAGCCCGAAACCGGGTTTAGTGGTTCTGTGAAATCAGAGGAAGCCCAGGTTGGCAAGGGTCCCCATACCTGTAGCTTTCTGCAAGCCCAAAAGAAACATTCATGGGGCGCCTGGGTGGCGCAGTCGGTTGAGCGTCCGACTTCAGCCGGGTCACGATCTCGCGGTCCGGGAGTTCGAGCCCCGCGTCGGGCTCTGGGCTGATGGCTCGGAGCCTGGAGCCTGTTTCCGATTCTGTGTCTCCCTCTCTCTCTGCCCCTCCCCCGTTCATGCTCTGTCTCTCTCTGTCTCAAAAATAAATAAACGCTGAAAAAAAATTTTTTTTATAAAAAAAAAAGAAACATTCATGACGTTTATTTATGCTGGCCGAATTCCAGAAAATCGATCCCGTTACATCCAACAGCCCAGCTGCAGAGAAGGAAACTTTCTTAATTGAGAAGAAAGGTAACCTTAACTCAGAGCCAACTTGTAAAGTGCCTGTCTTTGGCAGTTTTTGACCAAAAAAAAAAAAAAAAAAAAAAGTCTCTAGGTTTCTGGAAGGCTTTCCTCCAGGAGCTGCTGTATTTCAGCATCCATACCTCTCCCCCACCTGTGGAGGAACAGTCCCACGTTTTAGTCTATCTGCTCAAAATAGAGTCTCTGGGGCGCCTGGGTGGCTCAGTCGGTTAAGTGTCTGACTTCGGCTCAGGTCACGATCTCGAGGTCCGTGAGTTCGAGTCCCGCGTCGGGCTCTGTGCTGACAGCTCAGAGCCTGGAGCCTGTTTCAGATTCTGTGTCTCCCTCTCCCTCTCTCTGCCCCTCCCCTGCTTGCTCTCTGCCTCTGTCTCAAAAATAAACATATAAAAAAAAAATTCAAGGGGCACCTGGGTGGCTCAGTCAGTTAAGCCCCCGGCTTCAGCTCAGGTCATGATCTCTAGATCTGCGAGTTCGAGCCCGAGTCGGGCTCTGTGCCGACAGCTCGGAGCCGGGAGCCCGCTTCCGGTTCTGTGTCTCCCTCTCTCTCTGCCCCTCCCCTGCTCACGCTCTGTCTCTGTCTCTGTCTCAAAAATAAACATTAAGAAACATATTTTTTTTCTTTTTAAATTTCAAAAACGGGCCTTTGTCTTTCTTTTTCTCAGAGGCTGAGAGGTTGGACAGATTTCCCACCTCACAGGACAGATACTTTGTGTTCTGCCAGTCTTTCTGTCAGTGGCTGAGGTGTTGAACTTCTGAGTGTCCCTTCCTGAGATCCTCCTAGAATTCCAGAACCTCATCCTAGAACCACTCCAGAAACACAGCAGGGGAGTGGATGAGTGCTTGCTGTGAACTACCCCTAAGTTCTTTCAGTCCTGAGGATTGTCCTTCTCTTCTAGAAAAGACCAGAGGCAACATTAGAAGGGGTGGGGGGAGGGGCGCCTGGGTGGCGCAGTCGGTTAAGCGTCCGACTTCAGCCAGGTCACGATCTCGCGGTCCGTGAGTTCGAGCCCCGCGTCGGGCTCCGGGCTGATGGCTCGGAGCCTGGAGCCTGTTTCCGATTCTGTGTCTCCCTCTCTCTCTGCCCCTCCCCCGTTCATGCTCTGTCTCTCTCTGTCCCAAAAATAAATAAAAACGTTGAAAAAAAATTAAAAAAAAAAAAAAAAGAAGGGGTGGGGGGGGAGTTCTCCGTTTTTGGGGTGAAGCCATCCAGAAGTACCCTGGATCCGTGCTGGGAACAGTGGGTAAGGCATTGCCTTCCAGAACTGACGTGAGCCTCTCTGGACATTGCCAGGCCTCAGGAAAAGATCCCCTCCTGGTTCCAGAACGTCCAGGCAGTTACAGAAAGCCCCGAGGTTTCTCTTTCTCCAAGTCCTCTTTCTCCAAGTCTAGCCAACTAAGATTACTCTAGAAATGGGTGCCCGCCTGCTACGGGGCTACCACAAGCTTCTCCGGAAGCCGCTAGGCCTCCGGAGACCCAGAACGCTGGCCCGAGCTATTCCAGAAAGTCTCCCCGCTGCTCAAGGCCCAGCCAACGAGCGGAGGGGAGACAAGTCTGCATTAATGCCCACCCACTCGGGCAAGAAGGCAGCCTCGGGCTTAAAGATCTTCAGGAAGTTGGAGTCGGGCAGGGTGAAGTTGGCCAGGTAGACGGTGTCCCCACCGGTCAGGTAGGCGGCCCAGAAGCCAAAAGTGCCAATGGTCATGATGGTGTGGTTGCACTGCGTGAGCAGCGCGAAGTCCCTCCCCGGCGAGCCCTCCTGCCCGTCGCCGGCAAAGATCACATCCCCACGGGACGTGTCCATGTTTTCCCGGCACCACTCCATGCCGTTGCTGGTGACCACAAAGACGGGGTCTTCGTGCCGTGCCCGGAACCAGTCCATAGCCTGCCGGAGGTAAGCGCGGTCGCCTACCACCCCCTTCCAGCGGTGGGGCATGACCCGCAGGTAGTCCCCGCGGCGCACGTGGACACCCACGAAGGTGCGAGGGCGGTCCCCGGTGGGGCCCAGGCGGAGCCGGCTCAGCAGACCCTGGGCCTCTCGCCGAAGGTGGTCGTGCAGCGTGAATTCCCTGCGGATCTGCTCCCGGAGGTGGTGGAAGAAGGTCCAGGAGCAGGGAAAGCCGGTGAGCTTCAGCAAGGGGTCCCTCAGGCGGGCGTACTCCCGGGACATCCAGTCGTGGAGCTCCAGCTCCCGCCAGGGCGTGCGGCTGTCCACCTCGGGCGCCAGCACCGGCAGGGTGATGCGGAACACGGGGGCCAGGGCGGCGTGCATGGCGGGCAGGATGAAGGCCCGGCGACTGTTGAGCTGGGCCAGGGCCAGGAGCGTGGCGTACTGCCCCATCTGGTTACCGAACCGGCCGTCTGGGTGGATGGTCCAGGTTCCCGAGAGGGAGGCAGGGGGCTTGAGGCATGCGGAGGTGTTGGGGGCCAGGCAGAGGATGGCCACGGGGGATGGCACCGGGCGGCGGCCTGGACACAGGGCCGTCAGGGCCAGGCCGTTGGGAAAGAGGTCTTGGTGGACGTAGAGGAACAAGGTGGCTGAAAGGACACACACTAGCAGGAAAGCCACACAGAGCTGCCGTTGGCTGGGGGCCCACATGGCTGCACGGGAGGAAAGGTGAATTAGCGGGGCCCCGGAGCCCCAGGAGGAAGTGTCCGTGGGCAGGGGCCTGGGGGAACGAGGAAACCAAGGCTTGAGACTCCTGGGTCCCAGGGAAAGGGGATCAGGGGCCTGGATCTGAGGGAGGGGAGGGAGGTGGGCGCTTGGAACTGCAGGGATGGGGACGGCGAATGTCGAAAACTGGTGTTTCCAAGATAGCAATGGGTCTCGGAGCCGGCCTGCCACATCCGCATCTTGGAATCTGGCTCTCCGGGCCGGGAAGTCCCACTTTAGTTGGGTGATGTGCCACCCACTCCTCTCTGGGGTGGGCCTGGTGGAGGGAGGGTGAGGACTCCACCGTGGGGGTGACGGGAAGAGACAGGCCAGGTGGAACACGAGAGGCTGGAGGTCGGGGACTGGATGAGGGATCTCGGCCTCTGGACGAGCAGGAGTTGGGGGGGTGGGTGGAGACTCCTGGGGTCCTACGGGGCTAGCGGTTGGGGCTGCGCCTCCTGGGACCGAAGGCCCCGATTCCTGGGTCCCAGGCATCTCCGGTCCCACTCACCTGAGCTCCTGGCGGGTGACAGAGCCACAGGGGGCTTAGAGAGGCTGGAGCGCGCCGACCGCAGGTGCAGCCCACATCCGGCCGCCCCCGGAACCCGGGACTCCGGGATCCTGGGCTCGGCAGCCCTCCCCTCCATGCCGCCTCCCCCGACTGGCTCCTAGGGCTCGGGGGAGGGAGGAAGGAGATGGGCGCGGTTCCGAGACTCCCAGCCTCCGCCCCTCCCGACCTGGGCAGGTAGGTCGGAGGCGGAGCCCCGCCCCCGCCCCGGCGCCCCAGGCTAAGCCGGTAACCCCCGCCCACCCCCCCCCCCGCCCTCCCCAGCCCCGGGGACCCGCGCCCGGCCCCCTCCTCCTCGGCCCCGGCCCGCGGGCGGGCTCTCCCGGGCCAGCCTCCACAGCATGGAGACCCGGCGCCCAGCCGCAATGCCGGACCCAGGTATTCGGGTCCATCGACTTCTCCCCCTTCTCCCGAGCCTGGGCCGAAGGGCCGCCCAGAGTGTCTGGGTGCTCCGAGCCCGGCCACGCCCCAGCCGCCGGGGAGGGCGCAGACACCAGGCCCGGGCGGGGGCGAAGATCCTCCGCCCTCTGCCGGGTCCTCCCGGTGGGGAGGCAGAACCTGTTTGCCAGGCCCGCTCCAGGAGCCGATGGAAACCTCCTCCGGCTCTCAGGGTCCCGAACGTGGGCGCCTCCGGCCCGAAAGGGTGTCCCCGCGCACACCGGGGGCCGCTGATTCCCCGTCTCCGCACGGTGCACCTGCGAACTGCTGAGCCTCTCCTTTTGAGGAATCGTACGATCCGGGGTCCGACGGCTCCTCTCCAGACGGGCGCGTCCCGGGGGCAGCGTCTCCCCGAGGGCGAGGAGGAGAAAGCAGGAGGGGAAGCGGGCCTGTCATGCCCAGCCTCACCGGGAGGCTGGGGCCCCAGGTTGGGGGTCCAGGGCCTCGGTTCCGCGGTGTATACCTGAAGCCGCTTCCATTGACCGGGCGGTTCCGCCCCCCCCCCCACTTCCTTGGGCTGGAGCCGTGTGATCATTGTCATTCAATAAATCAAAGCTAAAGACCCAGGAATTTGACTCCCCTCTCCAGAGGGTGGACCGTGATGTCTCCAGACCCAAGCCCCTCCTTCCACAGACCCAGAATTTCCAGCCCCAGCCCCCTCCTCTGCTGGAGACGTTCAGACCTCCGCACTGGAGGGTGTCCGGTCTCTGTCCTACAGTTTCCAGGAAACCACCCCCCCCCCCCACATTCCCTTTGGGCTCTGGTCTCTCACTTCCTCCCTCCAGAGCCTGGCTCTGCCCCCCCCCACCCCCACCCCAGAGGCGCTGAGTCAGACTTTCACCCTCCACCCGCCCTCCCCACCCCAGGCTATTTTGAGAACACCTTTCTGGGCCTGGGGTAGCTACTCTGGTGAAAGAGGTCCCAGGATTGCATCAGGGAGGAGAGGCTCATTAGGTGCCCGAGGAACCTCTGGGCTGGGGTTGGTGAGGTTGAGGCGAGAGGCTTTTGGTCACGTGGCTTTTGCTGCTCTCCTGATGATCGAGGAACGTCCGTGTGTGTGTGACACCCTCTCTGCCCGCACCCCCCCCCCCAGAAACCCACAGAAATTCAGGCAGGATGCCGCAATCCCGGTTATGGGGCACGGTGTCCGTCGATCAGCCAGGGAGGCGGTTTTCCAGGCCCCCAGCCCTCTCTTCCCCCAGCCCCTTTCAGCCAAGTCCCAGTCAGCAGGTCCCGGTCCCTCTGATTCCTCAGACCCGGGAGTCCAGGGCCCCAGCGGGAAGGACTCCCCCCCCCCACCCCGGTTGCATCATCTGGCTCAGGCTGATCTGGCCACGGTGGAATCCTAGCTCTTGCCAAGTGGGTCAAATATCATGGGTCAGGTGTGGGGAAGGTGATTGGGCGGGTCTGTCTGGATATAAATTTTGGAGTGCCTGCATCCATTCTAAGAGACCGGGGTATTCTGTCAGCTGGAAATCCGCGGACACGAAGACCCAGGCGTTGAGGCTCACTAAGGTGCAATCCGTGAATCTCCTGTCCCAGACAACCGGGATACGAGACAGAATCCAGACCATTCGGCTCCTCAAGCCCCAGACCCCGGATCTCACCTGAGGACGTGAGCCAGTGATGGGCTGGGACGAGGCCGGGTCCCAGCACCTGGGACTGTGGGTCTTGATGATGCTGGGGGTCCTTTTCCCGGAAGCCTGCCAGGCACACCCTATCCCTGACTCCAGCCCCCTCCTCCAATTCGGGGGCCAAGTTCGACAGCGGTTCCTCTACACGGACGACGCCCAGGAGACAGAGGTCCACCTCGAGATCAAGGCTGATGGCACAGTGGTGGGGACCGCTCGCCGGAGCCCTGAGAGTGAGTGCATAGACAGAGCCTGGTCTGAGGGAGCAGGGGCTGGGGGGCCCAGACCCCTGGGTCTGAGAGAGACGGGCCTGGGCAGAGGTCCTCTGAGCCCCTGACCACTCTCTCCTCTCAGGTCTCTTGGAGCTAAAAGCCCTGAAGCCGGGAGTAATTCAAATCTTGGGGGTCAAAACGTCCCGGTTCCTGTGCCAGGGCCCAGATGGGACACTGTATGGATCGGTGAGTTTCTGGGATCGCCCCCCCTCCTCGTGCTCCCCCCTCCGTATCACCTTCACCACCCAGGGTTCCACCTCTCGCACCTTGGGCCTGAGCCGGGCTTGGTTCTGTGCTCCCTGCGTGGCCCCCCCGCCTCGCCACCTCCCCTGCACGCGGGAGCTGACCTCATCATTTGTGCACAAGGGGAAACTGAGGCTCGGGCAGGGACACACCAGCTCCGAGTCACGAGGCCCGTGAAGGACGGAGCGCCTGAGTCCTGTGACCTGTGACCCCTGCTGGGCCGCATGGGCTCCTAGCTGCCTGCTTCACGCCGGGCACAGGGCTGCTCAGGGGACCCATGGCCTGTAAAGTGACCATGACCCCTTGGGTGGAAGCCAGACGCCTCCGTCTGGACTCAGAGAGCCTTGACTGGTCCCCGGGCTGGAATATTGGTCTCTGTGAAGTGAAGCCAGGGAGGTAGGCCTTGCAGGACTGCCCAGGGGTAAAGGGAGAGCCTGCTTCTGTTGCCTGTGTCCCGGAGGAGGGGCTGGGGGCCGGGACTCCTGGGTCCTGCAGCAGGAAGGTGCAGAGGAATCCCGTATCTCCGACGTCCGCTCTTGTCCCCTCAGCTCCGCTTTGACCCCGCAGCCTGCAGCTTCCGGGAACTGCTTCTGGAGGACGGATACAACATCTACCACTCGGAGACCCTCGGGCTCCCACTCCGCCTGCCCCCCCACAACTCCCCATACCGGGACTCGGCCCCCCGGGCACCTGCCCGTTTCCTGCCGCTGCCAGGCCTGCTTCCGGCACCCCCGGAGCCTCCAGGGATCCTGGCCCCCGAGCCCCCGGACGTGGGCTCCTCGGACCCTCTGAGCATGGTGGGGCCTTCCCAGGGCCGAAGTCCCAGCTACGCTTCCTGAAGCCACGGGCTGTTTGCTGTGGGGCCTCCTCTTTATTTATTGGGTTATTTGGTATTTATCTTATTTATTTTTTTATTTTGCCTACTTGGGATAATAAAGAATCTGAGAGGAGGGTCAGGGTGCGCGTGTGTGAGTGTTTGAGGGAGGAACTGGGAACCCTGTGCTGAGGGAGGGACTGGAGGGACGGAAGGCTGGGAGTCCTGGTTCTCTAGAAGAGGGCTTGAGGATCTAAATTCATCCGTCCAGGTGCTTATGGACTTGGAGTGCAATGACTGTCACAGAATGCAGTCCCAGTGAGCGGGTTGCCTGTTCTCTCTCCCCGCCCGCAGCGTAGATTTCCACGCTGTTCTTTGAGCGATTTCCTGGGTAGGACAGAAGGGAGGACAGAAATGTAGACAACAGCCCAGATTCACGGACAGCGCTGGCGCTGATGTCCAGGAGTCTGACCCGCTCCCACGGCGTCTTGGGCCCTTCATTTTTTTTTTTTAATTTTTTTAACGTTTATTCATTTTTGAGAGACAGAGACAGAGCATGAGTGGGGGAGGGGCAGAGAGAGAGGGAGACACAGAATCCGAAGAGGGCTCCAGGCTCCGAGCTGTCAGCACAGAGCCCAGCACACAGCCCTACACGGGGCTCAAACTGTACGATCGTGACCTGAGCCGAAGTGGAAGGCTTAACCCACTGCGCCGCCGCCCAGGCGCCCCAGGGCCCTTCATTTTTAATTCCAAGGTTCAAATGAGAGGAACATCTCAGTGGAAAGGGGATATAACTGCAGGTCCCAGCAGGTCCCAGGAGGGACTCAGTGACTGGAGGAAATGAAGCTCTCTGCGTCTCGTGGCAAGTGTGGCTGTCCGCTCTGGTGGCACTGGGCTGGCTCTGGCAGGGAAAGAGTTGTCACCGGAAGCAGAATCCGAAACGCCACAAAAGTCGCCGGAAAGAGCGGCTTCGTGGCTGGGGGGGAGCTTCACGTGGGATGTATGTTCCTGGGTCAGAGGAGTCCACCTGACTCTGGAAAGTCTCCCCCCTACGAGGGAGCAGGAAGCACCTCGGGGCATCTGCCCTGATCACTTTCCCGCCCACCCCACCCCTGCAAGCCTCCGCAGTCTCGGAGAACGCGGACCTGGCCGGCCTGGCGGGAAGGGAAGAGGTAGCGGAATGGTGGGGGGTGGGTCCTAAGATAGACACCCAGAGAGAGGAAGTCAAGGACCCAGGAGGAGGAGGAGGAGAAGAGGGACAAACGTGGGGCTCGGTGGGGAAAAGGGGGGTGTCAGAGATACCCAGAGAGGGGCGGGACCCTGGAAGAGGGAAGCCAGACAGGAAACCTACAAAATTGCAAAATGTGTTAAACAAGCAAACACCTCTCCCCCCACCTGGGGATGTTAACTCCTAATCGCATTGTCTCTCCTTTCCGCTAGAAGCAGGTTAGGGTCAAAATTAAAAAAAGAAAGGGGTGGGGGGAGGGGGGGCGCCTGGGTGGCTCAGAATCCGCCGCAGGCCCCAGGCTCCGAGCTGTCAGCACAGAGACCCACGCGGGGCTCGAACCCATGAACCGTGAGATCACGGCCTGGGCTGAAGTTGGACGCTCAACCGACAGAGCCACCCAGGTGTCCCTAAATTACCCTCTTCTTATGAGGGCACTGGTCACGTCAGGTTTAGGACCTGGTCTGGTCCAGCGTGACCTCATCTTGATTGGATTCCACTGACAAAGGCCCTATTTCCAAATAAGGCCACATTCACAGGTTCCAGGTGAACTTGAATTTCCAGGGGATGCTCTTGAACTTGGTGCACACCTGTGCAGTCTGTTACGTTCGTCTGGTCTTGCTCACCTGTCAGGACGTTTAGGAGGGGTGTGGACCGGGATCGCTGTCCAGGGCTCAGAGTTCTTAAAGTTCAACTCTTTGTTCTTTCCATACGGTGTTTAAGAACATAACCATCTCGGGGACTCCTGGCGGGCTCAGTTGGAGGAGGGTGAGACTCTTGATCGTGGGGTTATGGGTTTGAGCCCCACGTTGGGTATATAGAGATAGCTTGAAAATAAAATCTTTCGGGCGCCTGGGTGGCTCAGTCGGTGGAATGTCTGAATTGGGCTCCGGTCATGATCTCACGGCTCTCGCGAGTTCGAGCCCCTAATCGGCCTCCCTGCTCTCAGTGCAGAGGCCACTTCGGATCCTCTGTCTCCCTCTCTCTCTCTGCCCCTACCCCGTTTGCACTCTCGCTTTCTCTCAAAAATAAACATTTAAAAAAGTAATAAAATATTTTAAAAATTATAAATAAACAAATAAACAAATAGAAATTACCTGTTAGTATATCCACTTCTCCAAAATTTTGTAGAGAGATCTACTTCTGTTTCCCCTCCTACCAGTACCCGAGCCTTTTCTCTCCTTCACCCCCAGAGCTCCTGCCAAAATCAACCTGGGGTTTCCTTACGCTAGTTTTTACAAGAATAGACCTTTAGTCCAACCCGTAAAAAGAAAGGATAATGATGAAACCTCATAGAGGTGTTCATAATTACTACAATGGCAATCACATTATGCTATGTAAATGTATCAGATTAACATGTTTATGCACCTTAAATTTTTACAATGTTGTATGTCAAATACGAGCAGGGGAGGGGCAGAGGGGGGGGGGAGAGAGAATCCAAGCAGGCCCCTCACGGTTAGCGATTCAAGGCTCGAACCCGCGAACCGCGGTATCATGACCTGAGCCGAAACCAAGAGTCGGACGCTTAACCGACTGAGCCACCCAGGCGCCCCATGAGTTTATTTTATTTTTGAGAGAGGGTGTGCACGCACACGCAGGGGAGGGGCGGAGAGAGAGGGAGAGAGAATTCTAAGCAGGCTCCGCGCTCAGCCCGGAGCCCAACAAGGGGCTCCATCCCAGGACCCTGGGATCGTGACCCGAGTTCAGAGATCAAGAGTTGGATGGAGTGCCCCCTGCAGGGAAAGTTCCAGTCTTGCTAGCTTCCTTTTTGGTCCCAGTCACTTGTATGTCAGGGGTTTGTGCAAAATGTTTGTTGGTGAATTTCTGCTATCGTAGTTGCTCTACGTGGATCTGTTTCTGTTGTTGTTTTGGGGGGGGTACGGGGGTGGGGGTGGGGGTGGAGGTGGGGGGTGCGGGAGGTGGGAGGTGGGAAGATCCAGCCAGCCTTGTGCTGCCTAACCTGAATCGAATCGTGAGGGAGGAAACATTTTCCTATCAGGAGACCTTCTGCAAAACAACCGGCCTTGACTCTCTTGGAAGGAGTCAAGGTTAAGGACAAGGCCAGGAGGAAATGCTCGTGTTAATGGACACCAGAGGCAGCTCTCTGAGCAATCAGGTGACATCCCGGTGGTGAGGAAGACGCTTGATGAAATTTGAATGAGTTCAGTGCATTAGATAGTGGTAATTGATCCACGGGAAATTTTCTGATTTTGATGATTGCCTTGCGGTTATTAAAAAGAACGTCCTTGTTCTTAGCAAATGCAAATACACGCTGAAGTACTTAGGGACAAAGGGGCATGGTATCTCCAGTGTTTTCTCAAATGTTTCTGGAAATGTAAATATATAATAACCTAGAGAGATAGCGACCGGATGATAAAGCAAAACGCGGGGGGTTGCGGGGGGGGGGGGGGCGGGAACAGGGAGAACTGAAGAACCTAGCAACGAATAGATACATGGGGCTCTTTGCACAAGTCTCAAAACTTTTCCATTAGTTCAAAATTATATCCGCTAAAAGCTGCGCCCGTGAGAAAAAATTCCACGCTGTGGCCCTTGTTGTTACCTGGCGTCTTTCCAAACATCCTTCTAAGTGTGTGGACAGGCTTCTAAGAAGAGGGACGCCTGGGTGGCTCAGTTGGTTGGTTAGGCATCCGACTTGGGCTCCGGTCATGATCTCATGGTTCGTGGGATGGAGCCCCACATCAGGTTCTCGGCTGACAGCATGGAGGCTGCTTGGGATTCTCTCTCTCTCTCTCTCTCTCTCTCTATCTCAAAATAAAAAGTAAACTTAAAGGAAAAAAAAAAAGGAAGAAAGAAAGCTTCGAGGAGATTTTCCTATTTCTGCTGGGGCCCTGAGTGGAAGAAAGCAATTCCGTATTGGAAATTATAGAACCACTCCAACCAATCTCATGTGGCATGGGCTTGAGATCGAATTGGGTGGTTGAGGCACTGGGACGCTGAGAAATTAATGCGATGACGGGTGGACTAGTGATGTCCCTGGGTCCTCTGCCAAAGGAAAGGCAATGCTTCTCTAGAGAGGCGTCACTCAACGCCGATCGCACGGAGGAAGCCTTGAGTGAGTTCCTAGTCCAAAGTCACGAAATACGGGAGGGATCCAGGCACAGGGCGTGTATATTGGCAGGCACACTGAACACGACTAGACAGCCTTGCCTCGCCCTACCCCACCCTGCAAAAACTTTATTTACTTTTTTAGATTTTATTTTTAAGTGTGTTTCTTTATTTATTTAAGTAATCGCTGCACCCAACGTGGGGCTCACACTCATGACCCTGAGATCAAGAGTCACATGCTCTTCCGAATGAGCCAGCCAAGCGCCCCTTTCTATTCCTACTCTTGTCTGTGTTTTTTGCCGTCATATCTGAGAAACCATTGCAAAACCCAACGTCATGAAGC
Source organism: Lynx canadensis (assembly GCF_007474595.2). NCBI lineage: Eukaryota > Metazoa > Chordata > Mammalia > Carnivora > Felidae > Lynx > Lynx canadensis. Next base: position 52,878,118 of record NC_044317.1, read on the forward strand.
TTTCCCCGTTCTATGTTTTCTTCTTTGATCTTTATAGTTTGGGTCGTTAGGTTTAGGGCTCTGATTGAATTAGAGTTAATTTTTGTATATGGCGTCCAACTTCCTTCTTTTGCATGGGGATATCCAGGGATCCCAGCTTCCTCGTTGGTTGAAAAGATCATGGTGGGGTCTTTGAATGTCAGAAGAGCTTTTAAGGATGGACACAAATATTCACAACTATTTGGGTTTCTTTGGTAATGATTAATGAATTTTTAAGCAATCCCCTTTCCTCTAAACATTCACTGACTACGTCCACAGCTAAAAATAGCAAGTTGTGCGTTTCACAATTTTAGATTTCTCCAAACATCTGAACACTGCAGATGTGATCCATGGGCTTCCACAAGGCTGGCATCTCAGATTCCCCTAAATGAGTTAAGTGCCTTGAAGAGAAGACAAACATTAATGCAATCTTGGTCGGACGTTTTGAAAGTCGAATATACCAGGTCCTTCCAAATGCCTTTAGTATCTCAAGGACAGATCAGAGTACAGTGATCAGCAAACCAATCAGTTTCTTTACATGAAACTGACACAAAAGTGTCAGTGTCACGGGGCACCTGGGTGGCTCAGTCGGTTAAGCGTCCGACTTGGGCTCAGGTCATGATCTCGCGGTTCATGAGTTCGAGCCCCGCGGCGGGCTCTGTGCTGACAGCTCGGAGCCCGGAGCCTGCTTTGGGTTCTGTGTCCCCCTCTCTCTCTGCCCCTCCCCCGCTCATGCTCTGTCCCTCTGTGTCTCTCAAAAATAAATAAACATTCAAAAAATATTTCTAAAGTGTCAGTGTCATGGATATAAAGGTGTTTGTTTCTTCAGTACCCCTCTTCTGATCAAGATTTTGATTTTGATTTCAAGGTCCTGATACTTCCTCTTCCTTGTGATTTTTCGTACCTGTCAGACAGGTAGGCTTGGGGCGCCTGGGTGGCTCGGTCAGTTAAGCGTCCCACTGGTGATCTTGTCTCAGGTCATGATCTCATAGTTGGTGAGTTTGAACCCCCATCGGGCTAGTGTGGAGCCTGCTTGGGATTTGATCTCTTCTCTCTGCCCGTCCCAAGCTTGTGCGCTCTCTCTCTCTCTCAAAATAAATGAATAAACCATAAAAAAAAAAAAAAAAAAGAAAGAAAGGGAGGCTTCATTCGTCCATAAGCCAACAATTTGGGGGTTGAAGATTCAGTCCTAGGACACGAGCCCTGCTACCTTCCAAGTTAATTCCCACCAAGCCCAGATTCCGGGACAGGTAGACTTTGTCACTTTCACACAGATTAGGAAACTGATTTGGGTGATCCTGATTTACTTCCCACGGCTGTTCGCTCAGAGCGGCAAATCCTCGTAGCACAGCCCGAAAAACATTCTCTAAGAGTCGTCCTATCATCATAGGCAGACGTGATTTAGCCGCTGTTTGTTCTGGAGCCTTCTGTGTGAAAGGAGCACTTTCTCTTGCTCACGCACTCTTCCCTCCGCCAGTTCCCGGGAGGCCAAGAGCTGCTGTTTATGGAGAAGTTCACCCTCCAGCTCTGTGAACCCTGGCAAGAGACTAGGGGGCGGGAGGCGGTTGCCCAGGAACTTCTTTCCCAGCCGCTCCAGTTCCAGGCTGCATCCAGCGTCCGGCCATGGTTTCTTTTTGCACTCTCCCTGCACTCACATAACCAATTCCCTTCAACGCATTCCCTGTATTTGAGGGGCACCCGGGTGACTCAGTCGGTTCACCGTCTGACTCTCCATCTCGGCTCCGGTCGTGACCTCAGGGCTCCTGAGTTCGAGCTGACAGCTTGGAGCCTGCTTGGGATTCTCTCCCTCTGCCCCTCCCCTGCTCTCGCTCCAAAGAAACAGATAAAGAAACAGACAAATTCCCTGTATTTGAAATACCTAGGGTGGTTTCCGTTTTCCTGAGCAGACCCAGGGACCTGGTCTGTTTCAGGTCAACTGAAAGCCTTTGGTCAATTTTGAAATCACAACGTTATCTTCCTTCCTTCCTTCCTTCCTTCCTTCCTTCCTTCCTTCCTTCCTTCCTCCCTTAATGTTTATTTATTTTGGGAGAGGGGGAGAGAGAGAGAATCCCAAGAGGGCTCCAGCCCAGAGTCCGATGCAAGGGCTCGATCTCACAAACCGCGAGATGGTGACCTGAGCTGAAGTTGGATAGCTTCACCAGCTGAGCCACCCAGGCGCCCCCAAATCACAACATATCTTTCTGAAAAAGCTTAGGGTCTGTAATACTGGCAACTGGAAGATGAACACATTCAGGGACGCCTGGGGGGGCTCCGTCGGTGAAGCGTCAGCCTCTTGATTTCCGCTCAGGTCGCGATCTCATGGTTTGCGAGATCGAGCCCCACGTAGGGCTCGGTATGTTCCTCCAAGAGACAAGTGGATGGAAAATTGAAGGAGACAAGGAAGATAGAACACAAGGTTCCAATAAACTTCTAGAGGAACGTATAGAGCTGAGAGGAGAGATGAGTTTGAAGACGAGAATAGCTGAGCACTTCAGAACTGATTAAAGACATGGGTTCTTGGATGTAGGAAGCACATGTCTTGTGTGGGGGTAAGAGGTGATACCGCCCCCCCCCCTTCAGATTGGAGGTTCCAATCCAGATTGGATGCTTTTAATTTGCTACGGTGGCTCACAGAAGTCAGGGAAACATTTTTGTTCACCAGTTTGTTTTTTTTTAATTTTTTAAATGTCTATTTGTTTTATTTTTGAGAGAGAGAGAGAGAGAGAGAGAGAGAGCACGAGCAGGGGAGGGGCAGAGAAAAGAGGGAGACACCGAATCCCAGAATCCGAAACGGGTTCCGGGCTCCGAGCCGTCAGTACAGAGCCTGATGCGGGGCTCGAACCCATGAACCGTGAGATCATGACCTGAGGTGAAGTCAGACACTCAACCGACTGAGCCACCCAGGCACCCCTGTTTACCAGTTTATTAAAAGATGATAAGGATATGAGTCAGCTGCCAGTTGGAGAGATACATAGGGTGAGATCTGGGGGGGAAAGTCTGGAGCCTCCGTACATGTTCCAAGTATGCCACTGGCTCCCAGACTTCCACATGTTCACCAGCCTGGAACTTTCCAAACCCAGTCCTTTTGGGTTCTTATAGAGGTTCCATTGCAAAGTCATGATTGACTAAGCCATTGGCCATCGGCTGATTCAACCTCCCCTCCCCAAAGGTTGGGCAAGTGGGGTAGGAATGAGAGTTCCACCCTTTCTTTCCCAAGGTGGGTCCTCTTGGCAAGCAGCCCCACCTTTGGGTGGGGTCCAAAAGTCACCTTCATTAATAACAAGACAACCATGTCACCTGCAAGGCTCCGAGGCATTTTCAAGAACTGGATGAAGACTACATCTGAGAAATAGACATTTTGGTCATCTGACAAAATATATATTTCTCATAAATCATTATATTGCAGGGAGACTGATACAGAACAACCAATATCAAGGTACACCCTATTAAAGGCAACGGACTTTAAAGATTTTATTTTTAGGGGCGCCTGGGTGGCTCAGTCGGTTAAGAGTCCGACTTTGGCTCAGGTCATGATCTCACAGTTCGTGGGTTCGAGCCCCGCATCGGGCTCTGTGCTGATGGCTCAGAGTCTGGAGTCTGCTTCTGATTCTGTGTCTCCCTCCCTCCCTGCCCCTCCCCTGCTCATGCTCTGTCTCTCAAAACTAAATAAATGTAAAAAAAAAAAAAAATTTTTTTTAAGATTTTATTTTTAAGTAATCTCCTCAGCCAACCTGGGGCTCGAACCTACACCCCCGAGATCAAGAGTCGAACGCTGCACTGACGGAGCCAGCCAAGCGCACTAACGTCAATAGATTGTAAAGGTAGAAAAAGTATCCTCTTAGCAGACGTGCAAAACGTTTAAGTTTTTCAAGACAAGAAACTGAAACCAGACTGGCTCAGACCTTTACACAGGAAGGATTCTTCCAAGAAAGCGGTGGAGGGACGCTTGTCATGACGACTAGGAAATAAAGTGTGATCCTGAAATTTCAATCCAGTCAAACGATAGAATGACACTAGACAAAATGTTTGAGCATGTCAAATGTTGGGAGTAGCGCTCCTATGAGCCCTCCCTAAAGGGTTTACTAGATATGAATGGAGGTATTTTATAAAAAAAAAAAAAAGAGAGAGAGAGAGTTTGTTTACAGAAATCAGAGACTTCTTTTTTAAAGTTTTTTCACTAATTATTTTATTTATTGATTTATTTAAAAAATTTTTTTAATTTATTTTTGAAAGAGAGAGACAGAGCGTGAGCAGGGGAGGGGCAGGGACAGAATCCAAAGAATCCAAAGCGGGCTCCGGGCTCCGAGCTGTCAGCACAGAGTCCGATGCGGGGCTTGAACTCACGAGCTGTGGGATCGTGACCTGAGCTGAAGTCAGACACTCAACCGACTGAGCCACCCAGGCGCCCCTGATTTATTTTTAAGTAAGCTCGACACCCAACATGGGGCTTGAACTCACGACTCTGAGATTAAGAGTCCTGTGCTCTACCAACTGAGCCAGCTGGGTGCCCCAAGATTTCTTTTTTTGAAAGACTATTTATTTAAGTAATCTCTCCACCCAGGGTGGGGTTTGAACCCACCACCCTGATTGCAATATTAGTACGTGATGCTGAATGTCACATGAGCACAGCTCAACCAATGGTTCTCTTTCTCTCTCTCTCTCTCTCTCTCTCTCTCTCTCTCGCTGAGCGATTGTGGGTGATCATCTTCTGTGCTCAGATGCTCAGTCTCAGGCCGTTTGGCAGAAACCAGCGATTTTTCAGAATGTTGGAAGGTGCCCACAACTGTCACTGGTGATTTTTTTTTTTTTTTTTTTTTTTTTTTTTTTTCACTTCAAAGCACCTATGGATAGCCCTTTGCTTTTCCGGCCAAGAGAAGGCTTAAGAATGCTTTGCCTCATTCTAGGTCAGGCTGCCTGCGGATATAGACCCTTTCCTCTGCTGCCTTATTGCCAGTTACATGAAATACAGTCTATGACAAGAGTTTATGACTATTTACTGTAGTCAACACCCGTGCGAGCATATACAATCGTCCCCGTGCAGAAAAAGATTCCATTGAGCCAAGAGATAACAGTGATTGCATTAGTGATCGTGCAAGTCGTCCTCCACAGTATCCCTCCTCTCTTGTTTCCCTCACACCAGCCACGAAGGTTTCCAAAAGTAAGTGGTGGTGAATTTGTTTATTTTTCTTTATATCTTGTATTTTCTTTATTATTTTGTATTCTATTACAGTATCGTAGTCATTTCTCTCTCTTTTTTTTTGATGTTTATTTATTTTTGAGAGGCACAGTGCGAGTGGGGGAGGGGCAAAGGAAGAGGGAGACACAGAATCCGAAGCAGGCTCCAGGCTCTGAGCTGTCAGCACAGAGTCCGACCCGGGGCTCGAACCCACGAACCATGAGATCATGACCGGAGCCGAAGCCGGACGCTTCACCGACTGAGTTGCCCCGGGGCCCCCTAATTCACAGTTCTCCTTTTTGTCAATGAGGGCCACCATCTCGCCATAGATTTACAAGCCATTTGAAATTACGCCTCAGGGAAATATCTGTATTTGTATAAATACTGGGAAAATCATCATTAAAATGGAGGCGGGAGGTCAGCCAGGGGAGCGCTCACCCCCTAACGCCCGTCTTCCATCGTAGACCCAACCGGAACCAGCTGGACATTTTGTTTCTAACAGCCCTCCCAACCCCCTCCTTTCCTCTTCTCTGTCCTGCAGTTTCGCCGTGGCTTGCTCGTCTCTAGTTGCAATTCTCGGGGACTCCCAGAGAAACCCATTTGGCTGGTAAAATAATTTGGCAATTATATACATAATATTTCTATTGTATTGTTGGTCTTTCTCATAATGACTTGTACGATTCTTTAGGTATTAGAAACTAAGCCTTTGATGCGGAGTTGCAACTCTTTCCCCCCTTGTGTCATTCAACTTTGAGTTCGCTTGAGGTGTTTTGCTTGCCATGCAAAGATTGTTCTTTAAAGAAGGAGGAGGAGGAGAATTTGGGGGGCGCTGGAGTGGCTCTGTTGGTTATTCGAGCCCCACATCAGGCTCTGTGCCCACAGCCAGTCCAGCACCCCCTCTCAGCACACACACCTTGCCTGATCCCCACTGTGCTGAGCCCTCCCCACCCCACTAAGGTCGGGACACTCCATTCTGGGCCACTGAGCCTCCCCAAACTGGCCTCACCTGCTCCACCCACGGGCCTGAGGGCTGTTTGTTCAAAAAGAAACAAAAAAGAAAGAAGAATGTCGATCCTATTTTCCCCCCATTTGAATGCATCGGTGTTTTCTTTTCTGGCTTCTGGATTATGAGTCACAGTTTAAACGCTTTCTCCACACCCAGGTTACAAAGGAACTTTCCAATGTTGACTCCTCTTTCTTTCATGGTTTTGTATTTCACATTGAAATCTTTGAGCTATTTGGAGCCTGTTCAGCGTATTATTTTTTTCCCCACTCCTTCCTTCTGTTGGATTGATGGGGTTTGCTTTACTCCCTTGTTTTTTCACATTTACTTTTTTTTTTTTTTTTTAAGATTTTTTTTTTTTTTAATTTTTTTTTTCAACGTTTTTTTTTTATTTTTATTTTTGGGACAGAGAGAGACAGAGCATGAACGGGGGAGGGGCAGAGAGAGAGGGAGACACAGAATCGGAAACAGGCTCCAGGCTCCGAGCCATCAGCCCAGAGCCCGACGCGGGGCTCAAACCCACGAACCGTGAGATCGTGACCTGACCCAAAAATCAAGAGGCAGAGGCTTAACCAACTGAGCCACCGAGGCGCCCCTAATTATACATTTTAAAATTATAAAAGGAATTCATATTTATCCTGGACGTTATTTATTTATTTTTAATTTTGTTAATGTTTATTTACTTTTTTTTTTTTTTTATTTTTTTTTTCAACGTTTATTTATTTTTGGGACAGAGAGAGACAGAGCATGAATGGGGGAGGGGCAGAGAGAGAGGGAGACACAGAATCGGAAACAGGCTCCAGGCTCGGAGCCATCAGCCCAGAGCCCGACGCGGGGCTCGAACTCCCGGACCGCGAGATCGTGACCTGGCTGAAGTCGGACGCTTAACCGACTGCGCCACCCAGGCGCCCCTCACATTTACTTTTAAATCAAAGTCTTGTATGCGCACAGTAAAGTCACCAAGTGCTACTGGTCAGTTTAATTTTTTTTTTTTTCAACGTTTATTTATTTTTGGGACAGAGAGAGACAGAGCATGAACGGGGGAGGGGCAGAGAGAGAGAGGGAGACACAGAATCGGAAGCAGGCTCCAGGCTCTGAGCCATCAGCCCAGAGCCCGACGCGGGGCTCGAACTCGCGGACCGCGAGATCGTGACCTGGCTGAAGTCGGACGCTTAACCGACTGCGCCACCCAGGCGCCCCGTTACTGGTCAGTTTAAAGTTCCACCTCCGGGGTGCCTGGCTGGCTCGGTTGGTCGAGCGTCTGTCCGACTTCGGCTCAGGTCATGATCTCGTGGTTTGTGGGTTCGAGCCCCACGTCGGGCTGTGTGCTGACAGCTCAGGGTCTGGAGCCTGCTTCAGATTCTGTGTCTCGCTCTCTCTCTCTCTGCCCCTCCCCTGCTCACATTCTGTCTCTCTCTGTCTCAAAAATAAATACAATTTTTTTTAAAAAACATTAAAACAATTTTAAAAAAATAAAAATGTATGTACTTGTTTTGAGAGAGAGAGAGAGAGCAGGAGGGAGGAGGGGGGCAGAGAGAGGAGGAAGAGAATCCCAAGCAGGCTCCACACCGTCAGCACAGAGCCTGTCACAGGGCTTGAACTCATGAACCTTGAGATCATGACCTAAGCCGAAATCAGGTTGGACATTTAACAGATGGAACCACCCAGGCGCCCCTAAACATTGTATTTTTGCCATTTCTACACCCAGAGTGAGGCTTGAACCCACAATCCCAAGATCGAGGGTCACATGCTCCACCGGCTGAGCCAGCCAGGCGCCCTTGGGGGTGTGAATTAATTCAACCAGTGGAGAATGGCTGATCAGTATATGCTAAACCTGGACCTATTCATAAGCTCTATTCATAAAAGCCCCAAACTGGGACGCACCCTGAAATATTGGGATTTATAAAAAGAAATGTGTATTTGATCTCCATTCTCTGTTTCTGGCAGAGTTCCTAAACCTTTACAATTTCCGACGTGCTGTAGAGTGTTCACGGTGCCTTGATATTCTTAACAAACCCCTTTCACCCACATTTGCCTTTGTATGGTGACTTTGGAAAGCACCTAAGAGCGGGGGCTGGTTGCCAGGGGAACGAACCCAGTGGTTAGAGGGCTAGAACTCTCAGCCCCACCCTCTGACCACACGGGGGGAAGGGGAGAGCGACTGGAGGTTGAATCCATCACCAATGGTCAGGGATTGAATCAGCCCTGCCTGTGTAAGGAAGACGCCATAAAACCCCAAAGGACGGGATTCAGAGAGCCCCCAGGGGGATGAGCTCCTGGAAATTTGGGGAAAGTTGTCCCCGGAGAGAGCATTGAGGCTCCATGCCTTATCTGACTGTTCCTGGGTTATATCCTTTTTTTTTTTTTTTTAATTGGGGTGGGGGGTGTGTATCCTTTTATAATGAAGCAGTAATCTCGTAAGTAACATGTTTCTTTGAGTTCTGTGAACCACTCCAGCTAATCCAACCCAAGGAAGGGATTGCGCTAACCTCTGCTCTGTGGTTTACGGGTCAGAAGCACAGGTGACAACCTGGATTGGGAACGAGTATCTCAAGTTGGGGGGAGGGGGGCAGGGCTTCTGGTACCGAACCCTTAACTTGCAGGATCTGCGACTCTCCAGATAAATAGCGTCAGGAATTGAGTTAAACTGTAGGACGCCCAGCTGGTGTTGGCGAATGGCTGGTGCTGGCGAATGGGTTGGAAAACCCATCGGACCTGGTGTCGGGATCACGGACGCAGAAGTTCATTACCAGTGGAACGGGTAGTAAATTGAGGTACATTCAATGAGCAAACTATAACCACGCAAAACGTCTCACAGAAGGGCGTTAAGGGAAAGCAGTCCTGTTTTCTCTTTCTCCTCTCATACCTGATCTCTCACATCCCGTCTGACCCGTTGGTCTGACCTTCAAAATGCACCAGAGCCCGATCACTCTTTGCTGCCCCCGCCCTGGTCCTGCGGCCTTTGCCCGCCCACCTGGACTGCTCAGGGCCCGCGGCGCTGAAAGGTCCCCGCTTCCAACCTCTCCTCCCTCGACCTGTTCCCCACATGGCCGCCAGAGGGCGCCTGTTCCCCACTGATGGGTGATCGAGCTCCTTTTCTGCTAGACACTCGTCCCTGGCTCCGGGCTCATTCCTAGAAAAGCCTAAGTGCCCGCAAGGCTTTGAAGTATCTGGCCCCTTCCTTCTCTGCCTCCACACCCCCCTCTCTCCCCAGGGCTCGCTCACTCCGTTCTGGTCACGCCTGCCTTACAGTTAGTTCCTGCAACACTTGGCGCTTCCTCTTAGCCTCAGGGCCATTGTACTGGCTGTTCTCTCGGCTGGGAACGCCCTTCCCCCAGACACCCACTTGGCTCATCCCTCACCCGCTTCAGGTGGCTGCTCCAATTACACCTTCTACCGGGAATTAAATGATATTAGGGAATCGTTGTTAATTTCATTATGCCGTGGGAAAGTGATTTATAGAAGGGAAAATGTCTTCACTGTTGGAAGACACAGGCTGAAGGGTGGAGTGGGGAAGATGGCTCGAATGGGTCCTAAAATGGTTCAGCAAATACAGAAACATTAAACAAAAGAGGTAAATGAGGCAAAATGTGGCAGATTGCTGAACACCAATCTAGAGGGCAACCTTATGATTCTTCCTATTTTTCTGTACATTCCAAATTTTCATAATCAAAAGGTTTTCTAAGTGCCACTTAGAAAGCCTCGGTGAGGCTTTTCCGGTCCACAATATATATTATAATATATATATATATATATATATATATATTTTAACGTTTACTTATTATTGAGAGACAGAGAGAGACAGCATGAGCAGGGGAGGGGCTGAGAGAGAGAGGGAGACGCGGAATCCAAAGCAGGCTCCAGGCTCGGAGCCATCCGCACAGAGCCCAATGCGGGGCTCGAACCCACAAACCGTGAGATCATGACCTGAGCCGAAGTCAGACGCTTAACCTACTGAGCCACCCAGGTGCCCCACTGGTCACAATATTTAAAATTATCCTTCGGAGAGCCTGGGTGGCTCAGTCCGTTAAGCAATGGACTCTCGATTTCGGCTCAGGTCATGGTCTCATAGTCCTGGGATTGAGCCCCACATGGGGCTCCGTGCTGACAGTGCCGAGCCTGCTTGGGATTTTTCTCTCTCCCTCTCTCTCTGCCCCTCCTCCGCTCGTGCTCTCTCTCTCTCTCTCTCTCAAAATAAATGAACATGAAAAATAAAAAATAAAAATTATACACCCTTCCCTGCTTTGTTTTGTTCCATAACACTTGTTTGTATTCACCACACATGCAAGTTTTCTATGTTTTATAATAAATAAATATATACATTTAAAGGTATATAGTATTCCTCCTGATATATACATATCAGAAGACACATAAATATACTTCATACTATACAGTACGTAAACATACTTCATAATATACAAGTATGTAAACATGCTTAATAATATATAATATATATACTTTCTACTATACATACTTTGCACTAAATAAATACATAGCATACATTTATAAAATATTTTGTGTTAATATATTTATAAATTTTTTTTTCAACGTTTATTTATTTTTGGGACAGAGAGAGACAGAGCATGAACGGGGGAGGGGCAGAGAGAGAGGGAGACACAGAATCGGAAACAGGCTCCAGGCTCTGAGCCATCAGCCCAGAGCCCGACGCGGGGCTCGAACTTACGGACCGCGAGATCGTGACCTGGCTGAAGTCGGACGCTTAACCGACTGCGCCACCCAGGCGCCCCTGTGTTAATATATTTATATAAAAATATTACATATAGGGACGCTTGACAGGCTCCGTCAGTAGAGCATGAGACTCTTGATCTCGGGGTCATGAGTTCGAGCCCCAAGTTGGGGTTAGAGTTTACTTACTAAATTTTTTTTAAATTAGGGGTGCCTGTGTGGCACAGTCGGTTAAGTGTCCGACTTCAGCCAGGTCACGATCTCGCGGTCCGGGAGTTCGAGCCCCGCGTCGGGCTCTGGGCTGATGGCTCAGAGCCTGGAGCCTGTTTCCGATTCTGTGTCTCCCTCTCTCTCTGCCCCTCCCCCGTTCATGCTCTGTCTCTCTCTGTCCCAAAAATAAATAAACGTTGAAAAAAAAATTTATATATATATACTACGCAATAGAAATTATATAATTTATAATATTGATTTTACCAGGGTGTTGTGTTTACTTTGTCACCCACCCCTACCCCACTGGAATATGACTGGCAAGAGGACAGTCTTGTCCTCATCTAGACTCTGCTGGGTCTCCCGTCCCAGCCCAGGGCCTAACACACAGTAGGAAAGTTTGTGGCATTGATTAATTCCCTTCCCCCGGTTCCTGAGTGGGCCTAAAGATCCTTCTAACAAGAAAAAAAAAAAGTCCTTCAGGCCCCCCCCCCCCCCGGGCCTCCCAAGCCCTGCCTTGTTCCAGTGTGCCAGGCACAACTATCCTATTTAATCTCCCCCCCCAACAAACATGAGTAAGGTACTCTCCTCACCCCCATTTTATAGATGGGGAAACTAAGACCCAGAGAGACTGTCCCTTTGCCGAAATTCACACAGCTAAAAAACGAAGAGCTAAGATTTTATTTTTTTGAGAGAAGCGTTGTGTTCCTTTCTTTTTTTTTAAGGTCTATTTTTTTTTTTCATTTTTTTTTTCAACGTTTATTTATTTTTGGGACAGAGAGAGACAGAGCATGAACGGGGGAGGGGCTGAGAGAAAGGGAGACACAGAATCGGAAACAGGCTCCAGGCTCCGAGCCATCAGCCCAGAGCCTGACGCGGGGCTCGAACTCCCGGACCGCGAGATCGTGACCTGGCTGAAGTCGGACGTTTAACCGACTGCGCCACCCAGGCGCCCCTTAAGGTCTATTTTTGAGAGAGCACAAGCAGGGGACGGGCAGAGAGAGAGGGGGCCAGAGGATCCAAAGCGGGCTTAGTGAGGACAACAGAGACCCCGAGGTGGGGCTCGAACTCACGAACCATGAGAATTTCCCCTTGCACCCTGGACCTTCTCCCGAGCAATCATTGACAAAAGGGGGTGAGAGGGTTTGCCAGTGGTTATCAACAAATCAGAATTTTTAAAAAAATTTTTTTAATGTTTATTTATTTTTGAGACTGAGAGAGACAGAGCATGAACGGGGGAGGGGCAGAGAGAGAGGGAGACACAGAATCGGAAACAGGCTCCAGGCTCCGAGCCATCAGCACAGAGCCCGACGCGGGGCTCGAACTCACGGACCGTGAGATCGTGACCTGAGCTGAAGTCGGACGCTCAACCGACTGAGCCACCCAGGCGCCCCAACAAATCAGAATTTTATTCCAAAGCGGTTGGTTGCTGGGTAGGCCACAGACCTTGTCTGCTCAATAGTCCCCCGTGGGTCTCCCTCTAGCAAAGGGGGTCAGAGATAAAGCGACAGGCCCAAGGCCACACACCCGGCAGATGACACATCCGTGACCAGCTGGATATGCCTGGTCCTAACGTCTGGCTCTCTCTACACTTACACACATAAATAATTAAAGTATGTATGTGAAAGAGCCAAGATCTGGCTACGAGGCACGACACAGGGAGGTAATGGTGACTATGTTTTATAGACAGACTTCTGACGTTGACCCCATCCAAGGGTATTGTACCTTGCCTCACTCCACACTCACCAGGGCCCACTATCTGCGGTACTGGCCATGGGTGCTGGGAAGCCCTTGGAAGAGAGCAAGCAGGGGAGGGGCCGCTCTTGACGCACAAAGACCCTCCGGGGGCCAAAGTGGATGCCAGGGCGCAGGCTAGGGCCAGGGTCCAGGCAGAAGAGAACTGCGTTGAAGCGGGGCCGAAGGGGCCCAGAGGAGACCCACAGGGCCGATTTGGGGACAGGAGGACAGGGCTTGAGTCTGATGGGCTTTGGCAGGGGAAGAGGGGCAGGGCCGAGGCATCTGGCCTAGCGACTAGATGTACAGTGGGGCTGTCCCAAAGATGGGGACGTAGATAGAGGAAGCGCGAATTCTTGGGCCAAGAGGCCAAACTCAGTTTATGAGGCGGAAAAAGCTCCCACGTCAGAGAAACGGCCAGAGCACTGGGAGCTCCCATCGCTGGGTCTTTGAAAATGAAAAGGGCCCAGGGCGGGGATTCCTGGTTGAAACCCTGGAGTCCCTGAGGTGCATCATCGGGGATGACAAGCTGATGTTTTGTTCTTTGGCATTTTATTTCAAAATAAAAGAGGGAAAAAAAAAATCAACAGCAGCACCGGGAGATCCGGCCTGAGAACGGAGAGATGCGGAGCTGGGGGGCCAAAGTGCATCCTCGACCCCAGGAAACGGAGCAGCGGGGAGTCCAGATCCCCCCCGCAAAGGCCTGAGAGGCGGGGCTGGGGCCCAGACGCCTGGGTAGGGCCCTTATGGCTTTGGGAGTGTAGAGACCACGCGGGGGCGCCAGAGACCCAGGCGTCCCGGCTCCCCCTGGCCTTTTATTTCATATTGCACTTGAGGTGAGTCAAGGGTAGGGAGGCGAGGTTCCGGCGAGGACTAGATGCTACGGGTCAGTGGGTCCGAGGGGAGGTAGGTCAGTCTTTAGCGTCACACCGGGAGCATCCACTCGTGGGTTCCCGTTCCGTACTGCGGGACGACAGAGGTGGGCCGTGAGAGGAAAGCCACACTGCAACTCCCAGCAAGCCCTGGGGCGTCCCACGCGAAAGGGTTGTGGAGTTGCGCCCCCACGACTCCATGGGAAATGCAGTCCACTTCCCGGAAGACTGCCTACCGCTATAGGGAAAGGGGAATCGGGCCGAGATGGCGCAGAGGCTCGAGGGCGATGTAGTTCCGCCAGCGGTCACTGTCAGGCCCCCCAAGGCTCTAGGGGAAAAAAATCCTCTCCGGCAGGGAAGGCCCAGAAAGTCCAGAGACGTGTAGTTCTAGGTCCCGAGGCACAGGACTTTATCTATCGAAGCTCCCGGGAAATGTAGTTCTAGGTCGAGTGCCATGGAAAGGGGCCCGGAGCTTCTCAGGAAAGCTCTCTCGGCTGGGATGAAATGGAAACACCTCCGGGGGCTTAGGAGAGGAGATATTCCTGGGCCACAGTGGGGGCTGAGGTCCAGAGGCTGGTAGGGCAGTCCTCAGGCCAAAAGGAGAGCCCAGGGCTCCAGGGCCACCACGCGGGGCGGGCTTCTGGGCCAAATACCCACCGGAAGTCCCAGAGGTTCATGGGAAGGGAGTGCCCCCACCGGAAGTGCCCCCCTAGGAGGCAGGGAAGGCGAGTTCTCAAGCCAGGGTTCTAGAGGCTCCCAGGAAAGGGTCATTTCCCGCCAAAGAGTGTTCTAGGCCACAGAGGCTCACGGAAAAGGAGACCGTCTGGGGCCCAGAGGCCGATGGCAGGGGCCATTATTGGCTCTTCGGCCTGCGGCGGGGGGTGGGGGGAAGGAGGCTCATGGGACGTGACCTTCCCTGGGGAGCACCCATCCAGCCCATTTCCCGGCGGGTGCACCTCACCTGGATGGCCCTCAGCTCCTTCAGGAAGCGGTGGATAAGCTCAGGCCCGTTTTCCATGGTGGGAATGTGTAAGTGCTGGAGGAGAAAGCGCCGTGAGGCCCGGGCCGCGCGCCGCCTTCTTCCCTCCCGTCCCCAACGGCAGCCCCACCTCACCTTGCCTTGGTACACGATCCGGTGGACAGGGCAGACCTGGCAAGCGGTGCCCGAGCCAAAGACTTCCCGGACCCGTCCCTCGTCCAGCGCCCGCAACAGCTCCTTCATGGTGATCTTCCGCTCTACGACCCGGAACTCACCCTGCGGGGCGATACACAGGCGCCCGGGGGGCTGCGCTGCCGCGGAGCCCGGCCTCCCCCGCCTCCCCAAGAAGGGTGAGAGAGAGACCCGAGGAGACACAGCCGGAGAGAAGGGGCGGGGGCCAGTGCGCCACGGCCTCCCCCGCCCATTTCCCCCTGAAGGTTCTGGCCCGCAGCCCCGCAGGATCCCATCATTCCCGAAGACGCTGCGCCCTCACCCAGGTCCTGGCCAGGTCCAGCAGGCTCTGTCTGACTACCCCAGGCAGGATGACACCGTCCAGCGAGGGGGTCACCAGTTCCAGCACTGGGGCAAGTATAAGGATGGGGGTGTCCCCTCACACCCTGCCCTCCCCTGAGGAGCCATCCGAAGCCCCCACCCCTACCCCGCCCCCAGATCTGCGATCTGCCAGGAGTGACGATAGCCCACTCCCGCCAGGGCCTGTGTTGGGTCAGGGGAGGGCTCACCCCCATCCTCGTAGGTCCAGTAGATAAAGATGTTCATGGTGCCCACCTCGGTGAGCTGGTGGTCAGGCCCATACAGCCAGAGGACCTGTTCGCAGCCCCTCTTTTTCGCCTCCTCCTGCACCAACACTGTGGGCCCGTAATTCCTGGGAGAGGGCAACGGGGTTGACCGGGGAGCCGTCTTCTTCCTCAGACTCTGCTGAGGGGCAACCACCTCCTCTGTGAACTCTTACGACGCCCCCAGCCGGTTCCATCACAGCACACGCAGGGGCTCCCACCAGCCTGGGAGGCCCTGGAGGGCAGGGCCCGGACCTGATTCATCCGTGTCCCCAGCTTCACCCAGCACAGGGCCTGGCCCTCAGGAGACCTCACAAGGTTGAAAGGACCTGAATGAAACTCCCAGCTGGGGCCACATTCGCTCTCCCAACACGCCTGTACCCCACCTTCTGTCGGGATCACCACGTGGGAGACCCTCCCCGCCAAGGCCAAGGCCCCTGGCAGGACAGATTTACACAGAAAGCCCACACAGAGGGGGGGATGATCCTTGGAGGCCCCAGGGGACTGGGAGAGCTGAGCATGGGGGTCAGGAGGTGGGGCGCTGGCTGAGCTTGGGTGTTCAGGGGAGCCTGCGTGGGGGAGACACCAATGAGTGAAGTATAAACTTCATTTCTGGAGGCTTCCCAGGGGGCCGATCCTGGTTTCCCCACTGCCCTTCACCCAACCCCTTCCTAATACTTTTTTTTTTTTTATGTTAACAATTATCTATTTTTGAGAGAGAGAGAGCATGAGCAGGGGAGGGGCAGAGAGAGAAGGAGACAGAATCTGAAGCAAGGCTCCAGGCTCTGAGCTGTCAGCACAGAGCCTGATGCGGGGCCCGAGCTCACAAACCATGAGATCATGACCTGAGCGGCAGTTGGACATTTAACTGACCGAGCCACCCAGGCACCCCACCCCTTCCTAATTCTGAGCCGACTTGTCCACAATGCTTAGCACAGACCCTCTCCCCTAGAGCCCCCTCCCCCCCCCCCCAGTGCCAACATCACATCCCACGGGCAAGCAGAGCTGTCCCAGGTATGTGAAGTAAGAGGGGAAGGACAGTGGACATCCAAAGACGCAAATCGACACCCAGTGCCTCTGAAATCCAGGGCACAGGACATGTGGGGTCGGGGGGAGGGACGACTTACCCCCCGACCTTGTAGTCACCGACCCCACCCACCCAGGCCCGGATGAATGTCGGGTCGGCTAGGAGGGAGACAGGGTCCACGGCATCTCCAGGGAAGTACGGGCCCACAGGGCAGAGAATGACAAACAGGAGAGCTTGCGAGGAACGGGCGACACCCAGTGAGGGCTGCAGTGGGCAGAAGGGGGCATCAGGGACCCAGGAGTCCAGGCCCCCAGCCCAGCCCCTCCCTCTCCCCTGGAGTTCCCACCGCTGCCCCTCAGCAGACCCCCCCCCCCTTCCGCCCCACATCCATCCCGCGCCGGAGTCAGGCCCACCTCATTTCCAATGATCACAGGCCGCACATAGAGGCTCGCGTTGGTATCATCAGGGACCCAGTCTTTGTCCACTTCCACCAGCCGGCGGATACACTCCAGCAACTCGACCTTGTCAAAACTCTGGGCAGGATTCCCATGAGTCAGGGGGACCCCCTGCGCCCCCCCCCCCCCCCACCCCCGGGGGCCAGCCACGGCCCCTCACCGGCAGGCAGAGGCGCAGGGCCGAGCGCAGCATCCGGTCCATGTTGAGCCAGGGTCTGAAGAGGCGCACCTGCTGGTCGCTGCCTTTGAACGCCTTCATGCCCTCAAAGAGCTGCTGGGACAGGGGCGTAGGTGACTCAGCTCAGAGACCACCTCAGAGAGCCATGAGAGACACCAAATCAGAGCCTGATACACAAGGATACGGACACGGATGCAGAGACGGGGCTGGGGAGAGACTAACAACGGAGCACACAGAGGAAGGAAAGAGAAGAGACAGAGACACCAGTAACAGCCAGAGAGACCCAGAGACAGGGGTGCAGAGACAACACCCTACTTAAACCCTTTCCATGTTACATGGTACGATTTCTCGGGAACAATGGTGTGGAAGCTCTGGTTTTAAAGAATCCTTGTGTTTGAGAAGCACTGGAACAGCTACGGATGTAATGATACAACTTCCAGGATTTGCTTCAAAAATCTTACAGAAAGGGGGACAAAGAATGGAGTCCTGATGAAATGAGACAGTGATCGACACGTGTGCTAGCCGATGAAGTGGGGAAGGGGGGGGGGGCAGTTATCGCATTCTTTTTTCTTCCAAAGTAAATTTATTTAATTAAAATTTAATGCCTTGGGGCGCCTGGGTGGCTCAGTCGGTTAAGCGTCCGACTTCGGCTCAGGTCGTGAGCTCGCGGTTCGTGGGTTCGAGCCCCGCGTCGGGCTCTGTGCTGACCGCTCAGAGTCCGGACCCTGCTTCGGATTCTGTCGCCGTGTCTCTCTGACCCTCCCCTGCTTGCGCTCGAGCCCTCCATGGCTCCCAGGGCCCTCAACAAGGTGCCGGCCCCACAGCTCCTCTGTGGCCCTGAGGGTATCCTTAGCCTCCCCTGCCTCACTCCAGTCCCCAAATCCCCCCAGTACGCCGGGCTCTCCTTTGTCCCGAGTCTTTGTACTAGCTGCTCTGTCTCCTGCTAACACCCTCTAAGCTTCCCTCCGCCAGAAGAGACCCTACTTTCTTTCAAGTTACAGGTAGGATCGGTGCCTCCTCTGGCTTCCACGATGCCTCAGGTGCCTCCCCACCCCCACCCGCCATCACGATCATGCTGGGCTGTAACCAAAACACGGGGGTTTCAAAGGAGAGAACTGGGTCTGTGCATCTCGGGGAACCCAGCATCACCCAGCTCGGGGCTCGGCCTGGAATACGAGGGACCTGAGAAGGAAGGGACACACGGAAAACAAACCCAGGGCGGTGCACCCGGCAAGAGGGAACAGATGCAGAAAGACGGGGACAGAGGTCGGGCGCCATGCCTGTAGCGAGTAGTGGAGGCCAGAGCAGGCTGGGTGCAGCATGAGGTTCTGGAAGGGCTGGATACGGGGCTGGCCCCAGCCCTTCTTCTCGGTCCATTCCACCATCAGCATGTGGTCAGTGAAATTCTTCCCAAACACCAGGGGCTTGCTGGGGTCAGGCTTCTCATGAGGCTCCTGTGTTATTTCCAGCTGCAGGTCTGCAGCCTGAGAAGAGACGGGGGACCTGGGTATCCTGAACTCTGGGCCCAACCTCAAACTGAAAAACTACAACCCCCATGAATCTCTGGGGCTAAGACCTAGAGAGAAGAGACCCCCCCCCCGTGGCCCCAGAGGCTTCTGGGACATGCAGTATCCAATCTCTCCCACAGCCTTATGGCGGATTATGAGGCCACCCCGTTGCCAACCACCTTCACCTTTGGACCCTGGACCCTTTTGGAGATGCCCAAATCCAGCTGCCGGCCCCTCCCTCAAACCTAAGGGTCCTCGCCCTCAGTCCCCTCCTCCCTCAGACCCAGTAAGTCGTCCAGGCCCCAGCCCCTCCTTGAGATCCAAAAGTATATTCCCGTCCATTCACCTTGAAGTTGGATGAGGCGTATCTTCTGGGGCCACACAGAAGCCAAGAGACAGGGAGGAGTTTGCGGGCCCAAATCTGGAGGAGGGGGGGACAGAAGTAAGAAAGGTAGTGAGGCCAGGAGAGAGAGAGAGAGAGAGAGAGTGAGCAGGGGACCCTGGCGCTCGCTTTGCCACTTCCTGCACTTGGGAGGTCCCTCTGGCCTGCTCTATCCCAGGCCCGGTGCATTCTAGACGGGGCATGTGGCCCTGGCCAAGTCTGCCCCCCTCCCAGATCAGCGTATAGCGGGAGGGAATCCCAAAGGAGGCCAAGTCCCCTCCCTGCCCTCGCGAGGGAAATCCCTAGAAAAAGCTGAATCAGCTCCTGTTCCCTCCTTGCCGGGGCAAAGTTAAACACAGGCACCTCCCACCCCGGGGAACTTTGTCCCCAGCCCTGAAATCAGCTCAGACAGAAGACAACCGACTGAGGGAAAGTGCACAGGTAAGTGAAGGCCTCCCTGGGGGACCCAAATCCTGATAAGAGTTAGAAAACTGAGGAACCTATAGGCCATAACTCCCCAGAACCCAGAAGCTGGGCCCCCCGCCCCCTCCTCCCTCAGACCCAGAACTCTGGACTCCTCAGACCCAGGAGACCCAGTCCCCAGCCCCTCCTCCCTCAGGCCCAGGAGTCCAGGACCCCAGGCCCCTCCTCCCCCAGACCAAGGAGTCCGGGACCCAGGCTCCTTCTCCTTCAGACCCAGGACTCCAAGGCCTTATTCTCAGGCTTCAGATTACCTGAGGCTCCCAACCCCATACCTCAGACACCAATGATTCTAATTCCCTACGGATCCCAGGGCTGAGGCGACCACATGGGCCTGGGGGGCGTCCCCTAGTCATTGACAGAGACCTTGCTCAGATCAACCCTTGTGGTCCTGCCTGAGGCAAACAAGGGAGAGCAGGTCTGTCCGTGCCCATCAGGGTGGCCTCTCCCCAGTATTCTTTGACCTCACAGTGCCTCTTTCCCAGCCTGGCAGGAAAGCAGCTGGGTCATGAGGTTCGGGCCACCACAACAGCGGACGTAGCCTGCTCCTGCCCTGTGCGCTGGGTGAGCGGACGTGAGCGTGAATGGCAGCAGTCACTGGTCAGTAGGTGAGTCCTGGGGAAATGGGGGGCGCTGGGCTGCCAGGTCCTAAAGTCTGGGCCCTGAAGTCAGAGGAGTGGGGCTGGAGAGCGTGGGGCCCAAGAGCGGCCGCCCGAGCAGGGTGTGGGTCTGCGGCATGGCCTCTAGGTGGCGCTGTGTCGCCCACACAAGTCTGTGGCCACGCTTCTGTCCCGGAGGGAACCGGACTGCACAGCATGGAGACAGCATGGCCACCCAGGGTGGAGACAGCGGTAGCCGGGCAGGAGAGTGGCCCTCAGAAGGAGCCACACGGAGAAAAACAAAATAAAAGAGAGGGAAGAGCAAGAATGAGAAAGAGACAGACGGAAACAAGAGACAGATAGGGAGACAAACTCACGTCAAGTCAAGTCTGGAGAAATCCAGAAAAATTCCGAGGGTGAGATATAGAGAAGCTGAGGGAAGGAGGAAGAAGTGGACAGAGACCAGGCTTCAGGTGACAAACACAAAGTGAAAGAAGACCAGGGGAAACGAGCGAAGCCGACACCAGGAAACAAGCTGTCTCAGTGATATTTACAGACAGAGATACCCAGGAGATAGAGATATCTCTACCTCTCCCACAGGGCACAGAGAAGGGGCCGGACAGTGTCCAGATTATAAGTCTGCACTGGCCATCAAGACCCTGTTGTCCTGAGAGAAGCTGTCTTTGTCTTCCCAGGACATTTCTGCAGGCACAGGGGTCTCAGCTCAGGGAAGGTGCTCCACCTTCTGACACCCCACGCCACGGGGATTGGACCCAAGGGATACCCTCAGATGGTAGATGGGCTGTTGGGACAAAGGGTGTAAAACGGTGGGGGCTGAATTAAGAAACAAGGAGGGGGGGAGCGGAGGGGCACAGGGCAGAGCTCTGCAACGCGATGGAGCCTCCCCTGTGTCCCCATTACAGCCTAGGACTGTCCCCATGTGGGACTGTCCTCCCAGCAAGGCCCAGGACTGTCTTTTGTCATAGTTCAGCCCTGTCTTTCACACTTCAGACGGCCCCCCACATCTCAGCCCAGGAAGAGTCCCCTTCATAATGCAGTGCTGTCCTTGTCTCAGCCAGAGACTGTCCCTACCCCAGCCCCAAACTCTCCCAGTCAAAGCCCCCAAATTGTCCTTGTCATGGCCCAGGACTGATCCCATCACATGGAGAACCGTCCCATTGTAGCCTGGGACTGTCACATCACAGACCAGGTCTGTCCCACGATAGCTCAAGACTCTCCCAAACTGTCCCCATCACCGCCCCGGACTTTCCCACCACAGCCCAGGAATGTCCCCTTCAAAGCCCCAGTTGTCCCTGTCACAGCCCAGCATCCGTCACCAAAGACTCCGAAACGTAAAAATCTGCCCTATCTATCCACCACGCTGGCATAAGAGTCCCAGACAGAGTCAGGTGCAGACTTATCGTGAAAAACACTTTCCCCAAGGTTAAGCAGCAGCTGTCCCGGGTTCTAAAGATCACTTCTTTGAGTTGTTACTATTTCTTTCCTCGCCGAGAAACTTGATTCTCTAAAATCATACTCTCCAAAACTCTGCTCACTGGTATCTCATCAGGAAGAACAGCCCCTCCCATTCTTGCCAGGACGATCTGTCACTTTGACAGTGGGAAGCTGCCTCGACTTCCAACCCGGACGCAGACTTTCAGATAAGAGGTTTCTGGGACACAACATTCCACATAGATCTTCATCTTTTAATTCCAAGAAAATCGGGCCTTGGGCCCAATTCCCAGTCCAGACCTGAGATCTGTGCCTTCATCCTACCCCCAGCCCTCGGGGTTCGGGGTGTCTTTTCCCGACGCCCCCACGCGCTGACTATTCCCTCCTTAGTCCCCCCCACCCACCCCAGTCCAGAGCCTGTCCCATCACTCTGCCCTCCTCCGTGTTTCCCCCCACATACCTCCGGTCGGCGTCCCGGTCCCACCACCCTGTCCTTTTACAGCCTCGTGCTCCCTGCCACGGGGCCCCCTCCTCCTCGGCGCCCCGCAGCGGAACCCGAGCACCGAGGGAGCGGCGCAAAGCCGGACGAGCCGGGAGCTGGTGGGCCTCCCGGAAGTGGGCCTCCCGGAGGGGTTTCCCCCAGCCTCTCTCCCCACCCAACCCTGCCCCGGCCCGGGGCCGCGAACCCACCTGCCCCAGCGCGGCTGCGGCCATGGTCGGTGCGGCGGGCTAACTGTACCCGCCCGGGGCGCCGCCCAGAAGAAAGACGTTCCGGCCCCGCCCCGCTCACGCCCCCCGACGCGGGAGGGCCCCTCCTCTGACACCCCAGGCCGGCCGGGCCTCCCCGATTATAGGGCGCCCATGGGGAGCTGGGCCCTGCTGGAGAGCGCATGCGCTGGAATCCGCGAGGCGAGGGGGAGTCCATTGAAATACGCCCTCCTCCCCACCCCCACCCAGCTTCTGTTCCAGCCACGCAACTGCTGTACCAGAACGTACGTGGAAGTTTTGTTTCTGCTCCTTCTTTTGCTTTCATGCATTTTAATAGGTACTGTCACGGAACGCTAACGAGGATAAGCAGTTCGAGGTGAGAGAGGAAAGGCCAGGAACAGAAAGAAACCTCCGCATATCTCGATCCCTGGGTGATCAGGAAAAGCTCTCGCTGTAAACGTCTGTAAATAGATCACGTAAATGAGAAAGGACTTGGGAAAAAGGCCTCGGAAGAGGGTAGCAGGTAGGGATGAATGAGGGGGTTGCAATCAACCCCTATTTTTTTTTTTCAAGAAAATTTTAACGTTTATTTATTTTTGAGAGAAAGAGAACGTGAGCAGGGGAGGAGCAGAGAGAGAGAGAGAGAGGGAGAGAGAGAGAATCCGAAGCAGGTTCCAGGCTCCGAGCTGTCAGCACAGAGCCCGATGCGGGGCTCGAACGGGTGACTCGCGAGATCATGACCCGAGCCCAAGTCGGTCGCCCAACCTGATGAGCTACCCAGCGCCCCACAGTCAACCCGTATTTGAATATACTTTTTTTCTTTCCAAGGGAAAATGTGTCTTCTTTGTAACTTTTTAGGAGATACAACGCACGTGGTTCATCATGCCTCCTTCCAGTCCCTGTCATCAGCGAGGCCCGGAAAATTTTAATCCCCCCACGGCATCAGTGAGCCTCTAAGGACAGCCCCTCAGGCAGGGTTCCCTGGTTATGCCCCTTCATGAGTGTCTCCCCACCCACAGGACCCCGAAGGACAGAGTTAGCTAATTACAGCGCACCAGGATCCACCTAATCCCTAGCGATTCAAACCTGCATCAGTGCCCCCTATACCGAACTCCTCGGCCACTGTGGCCCCAAAACCATCCGTGGTCAGAGTTTCCCCCAACTCCTGCATCCGGGTTACTGTGACACCGAAATGTTCGCGCTGTGTCCTCAGACTCCGATTCCTGGGCCGCTGTGCCTCCGTAATCCCACCCTGGGATATTTTGCCCCCAAATTCTGTCCCCCGGCCCTAAGAGCCACAGGTCTCGGCAAATTCCCAAGCCTCCTTCTCCTCGGAGTCCCGTTTCGCTTCCCTCCGCCCCGGTCCTCCTCGGCCACCACCTGGCCCGGGGCCCGGGGCCCGCGACCGCGCCCGGCTCGCCTCGGCCAATCAGCGACTGCCGCACACCCCCGCCGCGGCCAATCCGCAGCAGCTATGCAGCCCCACCCCCTGGCCGGGGAGACTAACCCCCTACCGCGCCCCGCGCCCCAGCGGGAACCCAGGGCCCGCTCTTCCTTAGCTAGGGAGTCCACGCCCTCTAAGTTTCCCCGTCCCCCAAACCCAGGAGTTCGGGCCCCAGCCCCTCCTCCCTCTGACTCAGAGGAGTCTGAACCCCAGCTGCCTCTTCCCTCAGAACTTGTGGAGCCCACCACCCTCCTATTCCTCAGCCGGCGAGGTCAAAATTCCTTTCCCCTAAGGACCAAGAATAACCAAGAGGAGGCCCTTTCGTTTCGCTTCCTCTACCATTATCTCCCAATAGAGCTTAATTTACTCTCCCCTGCGGGCCTTTTTATTAGCAGGGGTGAAGCCGACCGGCAATACTTTTCTCAGGAGCCCTCCGGGACGGGCTCCTGCTGCAAGGCCTGCCGGGAGTCGTAGTCCTTGGGGTCAAGACCACTAGTGGGAACGCGTGGGGCTGCAAGGGGCGGGGCGGGGGGCGGGGGTTGGCGGGAGGCGCTCCCGGCGTGGCAGAACTCAAAAGAGCAGAAGATCAATGACGTGAAGCCTTCTTCCTTCTGGCTGCAAACTACTTTTATGGGAACCTGCGGGGGGTGGTTTGGCACGTTGGTTAGTGGACTTAATGTCTAGAGTTGGGGTGTGCATCTAAGAAGCAGGTGGGTCGAAGCTGAAATTTGGGAGTCCTAGTTAGGAAGGCCCAAGTGGAAACGTGAGAAATCAGGATGGGTTGGTGGGGGGCTCCAAGGGGGTGCCGGGAATGGCCTTGCACCCGTACCCCAGCTCTGCACCCCCGGTCACAAACAGCTCAGTCCCGGTGCAGAAGTTGGCTTCAGAGGCCAGGAACACGGCTGCCGCTCCCACGTCAGCTGGCTGGCCCATGCGACCCAGGGGCTGGGGAGAGACAAGGGAAAAAGGAGATCAAGGGAAGCCCCCGCCTGACTGCTACACCCGAAGCCTCCCATACCACATGGCTCTGGCCCCCCACTCCTACCTGGGCCAGTATGCCTTCTCGGATTGTGGCTGTGGGGTCAGGTGTGGCGGCGGCCAGCTCCTCCCACAGTGGGGTCCAGATGTTTCCTGGGGAGATACTGTGGGGAGGGAGAAGAGGGGATCAGGGAAGTGTGCCACAAACACGGCCTCGTGGGCTCACTTCCTGCCTTCTCCGCGCATTGGAGCTGCTCACCAGTTGACCCGGACGCCATATTGACTCTCATCCAGGGCCAAGGCTTTGGTCATGGCGGTTACTGCCCCCTGCGGAAGGTGATGTGGGGGAGAGTTCAGTCCAGGGAAGTTGAGGTTCCTCCTGTTCTCTCCTCCAACCAGGGGGTGTCAAGCTGGGGCCTCAGAATGGGTAGCCATGCCTTCCCTGAGGGCTTCTATGGGATGCCCCAGGCTCTGTTTCTTGGGAGGCACTGGCTGCAGGTTGTCATGCCTCAGGGCTGAAGTCCTTGGAGGCCCTAGTGGGGAGTGAAGGAAGGGGCAGGGTACCTTGGTGGCCACATAGGGAACTGCCTGGACCTGGCCAATGGCCCCGACCAGACTGGAGATGTTGATGATGTTCCCCTGGCTCTTCCGCAGGTGGGGGAGGGCAAGCTGGGGAGACAGAAGGCCAAGTAAGTCACCTGAGCCCCTAGAGCTGCCCCCAGCCACACTGAAACACACCCTGATGTCTGGGACAATGGCCATTGCTCTGGTACGTTCACTGCTTGGGTCTCTGTGCCTTGTAGGGACAGCATTCCAGAACCCCAGAGAGCACCTTCACTGGTTTGCCCCAGGGTCTCAGTGCTTAAGGAGTCTCTCCATGCCTGGAAGGCATTTTTCTCTGCCTCACCTCTACTACCCCTCTCCCTCTCTCTCTCCCCCATTCTTTGTGTCTTTGTCCTCCTTCCCATCCCTGTCCCCCCTTCTCTAGGTCTCTGTCTCCCCACTCTGGGTCTTTGTGTGTTACTCAGACTCCTGTCCAGATCGAGACAGGAAAATGCAAGATGGCCGCATATTTTGCAAAAATGAGAGGAGACTCTTTTATCCATGAGGGGAAGCCCTGTGGTCCGAATGTGATTGGGGGGGGGGGGGTTCGTGGCATGCACCCCACTTCATGAAGCTCCCTACCTCCTTGGAGGCCCCTAAACTAATTCTCTCTCCCTCTCCTCCTCCCTCTCTGTCTCTCAGCTCTTGGACTACACATGACCTTGAATAAACTCAAATTCTATCCTTCCCCTCTCTTTACTTTGACGGCTGAGCTAGCCGGAGGCAAGACCTGTTCCTGCCACGTAATATTAAAGGGGCGCCTGGGTGACTCAGTCTCTTGAACCACCGACTTCACCTCAGGTCATGATCTCACGGTTTGTGAGTTCGAGCCCCACGGCGGGCTCCGTGCTGATGGCTCACAGCCTGGAACCTGCTTTGGAGTCTGTGTCTCCCTCGTTCTCTGCCCCTCCCCCGCTCATGCTCTGTCTCGGTCTCAAAAATAAATAAACTTTATTTTTTTTAATGCTTATTTATTTTTGAGAGAGAGAGAGAGAGCATGAGCGGGGGAGAAGTAGAAACAGAGGGAGACACAGAATCTGAAGCAGACTCCAGGCTCTGAGCTGTCAGCACGGAGCCCAACGCTGAGCTCGAACTCACAAACCGTGAGATCATGACCTGAGCCGAAGCCGGACGCTCAACCGACTGAGCCACCCAGGCGCCCCTAAAAATAAATAACCTTTAAAAAAAATTTTTAAAAATGAATATTTTGAGAGTGAGAGAGTGGGTGAGTGGGAGGGACAGAAAGAGAGAGATGGGGGAGGGAGAAAGAATTCCAAGCAGATTCCATACTGTCAGCACAGAGCCCGATGCAGGGCTCGATCTCATGAACTGTGAGATCATGACCTGAGCGGAAACCAAGAGTCGGCCTTCAACCGACTGAGCCCCCCAGATGCCCCACCCGACCAGCCCTTTCAAACCTTCTCCACTCCCTCAAAAACAGCCTCCACCTATTCTGAGGACTGTAGCTTCAAACACACCCTGAGCCTTCCAACCTCAGGGCCTTTGCGTTTGCTGTTCCCTCTGCCTGGAATACTTTTCCTGACATAGCCAGGGGACTCACCCCTAGGGTGACCAGCCATTCCAGTGTGCTCAGAACTGAAGTGCTAAGGTGTCTGTCACATAATAGTTGCTCAACAAATATCTTTTGCATGAAATGAATGAATTTATTGAGGCTCTATTACGTGCCCCGCCCTGTTGTCAGCTCTTCACGCATATTGACTCATTTAATCCTGAGGACAACCCTAGAAGGAGGGACTATCCATAGCTCCTTTTTCCAGGTGAGGAGACTGACCAGGGGACAGAGGGGACTGTCACTGTGATGATGTCAGGGCCAGCACTTGTGGCCCAGCAGTGAGCAGTCAGGGACCAAAACCCGTAACCAAGAAAAAGAATTTCTGAGTGGTAAGAACTTTAAGAGAAGGGGCACCTGGGGGGCTCAGTCGGTTGAGCGCCCGACTTCGGCTCAAGTCGTGATCTCGCGGTTCGTGAGTTCGAGCCCCGCGTCGGGCTCACTGCTGTCGGTGCAGAGACTTCTTTGGATCTTCTGTCCCCCGCCCTCTCTGCCCCTCCCCTCCTCATGTTCTCTCTCTCAAAAATAAAATAGACATTAAAAAAAAGAGAGAGAGAGAAACAAAAGGAAAATAACTTGGAGATAATACGAGCATAAGTGCCAGGAGTATGTGGGCCCTGGGCAGGGGGAGGGGGGTGGAATTCTGATCCTCCCAATTTCTCAGACACCACCCACACTTCTATCCTTTCCTTCTCCACGCTCTCTCATCAGCCTCAGAACCTTCCCTCCCTCAGCCCTGGGCTTGCCCAACCCCTACCCCAGGCCCCGTCCCTGCCTATTTTTTTTTTCCAATTTTTTTTTTTAAGTTTATTTATTTTCAGCCAGAGACAGAGAGGGCGCAAGCAGGGGAGGGGCCGACAGAGAGGGAGAGAGAGAGAGAGAAGAGAGAGAATCCCAAGCAGGCTCCACACTGTCAGCGAAGAGCCGGACACAGGGCTTGAACTCCTGAACCCTGAGATCATGACTTGAGGCTAAATCAAGAGTCCACGCTTTAACCAGCCAACCAACCATCCAAACAAGGGACTGACCCACCCGGGCGCCCCTGTCTCTTTCTTTCTTTTTTTTTTTGCCCATTTCTTTTGTAAACCTTATCACTCTCCACGTAGGTATTGAACTTCCTCCCCACCCCTACCTGGCAAATGTGAGGTCCCTGAGGGCTGTGGCACTGGGCACACAGCTAACGCTCAACAAATATTTGTGGCACATTCCCTGTGACCCCTGCTCAACCCTCCCACACATTCCTTGGCCCATATCCCCCACCCCCACCCCGCCCCCAACCAAGGTCACCTAGCACGCATCGGTGGAGCCGTATCAAGGACCAGCTGGAACCTTATTGGCCTCCCTTTGGACACCTGCCCAGGAGAGCCTAGCTGTGCAGCCACGCTCTGGCCTGACTCCCATTTCCCCTAAATGTTGGGGCTCCTGGGTCTGCTCTCCGAGCTCTGCCAGGGGAGCCCCCACTTTGCTGGTTTCCCGTTTACATTGGAACTGCCTTCTGGAGCTCCTGACCTGCCCCCTTTGGGCATCTCCGTCTGTCTGTCTCCAGTGCAAAACCCCCTCCATCGTCGCCAAGAATCTGCCTCTCTCCCTCATTTCCAGCCTCGGACATGGGGTCCCCTCCTACCCAGCTTCTCAAGCCAGAGACCTGAGGGCCTTCCAGAGCCTCCTCCCTCTCCCAAAGTTCCTCATCCGATCCGTCACTAAGCCTGGCCATTGCGCTTTCTAAGGACCTCTTTAATCCGTACGATTCTCTCCACCTCATTCATTCGCTCAACAAACATTCACTGGGCCCCTGGTATGTGCCAGGTCCTGTGGTAGGTGCCGGGGATACCACAGGAAACGCGATGGGGAGAGATTTCTGCCCTCGTGGAGCCCAAATTCTGGGGGGAGGTAACAGTAAACACATAAAAGTGCCTAATGGAATGTGCTAGAATGTGATCAGGGATAAGGAACAAGAAGTAAAGCAAGATGAGGAGAATGAGACTACTGGGCTGGGTGCGGTTGCAAAAAGGGTGTTCAGGCAGGAGCTGTGGGGAGGTCTTGGAGAAGTCTGGGCCAGGCAGAAGGAACAGCATATGCAAATGCCCCGAGGCAGGACAGACCTGCCTGTTACTCAACAAGGCCTCAACGGTGGCTGGAAGTGAGGTCAGAGGAGGAAGAGGGGCCAGACCATGTTAGGGGCCTTGAAGGCCACCTCTTTTTACTTGCACAAATGTTGCTGTCTCCTTTTTTTTTTTTTCTTAATTTTTTAAAATGTTTATTTATTTTTGAGAGAGAGAGAGAGAGAGAGAGAGAGAGAGAGTACGAGCAAGGGAGGGGCACAGAGAGACAGAGATGCAGAATCCGAAGCAGGCTCCAGGCTCTGAGCTGTCAGCACAGAGCCTAAGCTCAAACACATGAACCGTGAGATCATGACCTGAGCCACAGTTGGACGCATAACCGACTGAGCTACCCAGGTATCCTGCCACTGTCTCCTAATTCCTGTTTTCCTACCCGCCACACTTTGTTTTCTGACTTGATCTGCAGGCCAGAGCCAGGGTGATCTTTAAAAAACAATTTTTACGGGTGCCTGGGTGGCTCAGTCAGTTAAGCATCTGACTTCAGCTCAGGTCACGATCCCACGGTCTGTGAGTTCAAACCCTGCACCAGGCTCTGTGCTGTGAGCACAGAGCCTGTTTCAGATTCTCTGTCACCCTCTCTCTCTGGCCCTTCCCTGGTGGTTCTTGTTTCTCTCAAATAAGTACATAAACTTAAAAAGATAATAAAAATAAAAACTAAAATAGTAAAAGTAATCTCAACACCCCATGTGGGACTCGAACTGACGACCTTGGGGTCAAGTTGGAAGCTCTACCGACTGAGCCGGCCAGGTGCCCCCAGAGTGATCTCTGAACCTGAACGATCTGTTAGTATTAACGGCATCACATCACTTTCTTGCTCAAATACCTCCCATGGCTCCCTACTGATCCTGAGATAAAGACCAGACATCTCAGCATGGCCCTCAGGCCCCCTGTGATCTGCTCCCCGACAACCCCTTCCTCCACTCAGCCCCTCGACGGCACCAGGCTCTCTCCCTGCCCGGCCTCTGCACAGGCCGGTCCCTCTGCCAGGAACACTTACACCTCAGGTGTAGCCACATCAAAGACCCCCCGGGCTCTTGCAGGTCTGGGTCTCCTCCCCGCTGCTCCCAACCTGGAGGGCCACCCCCCCACCCCCCATTTAACGCTGCTCGTCTTTCACTTCCTCCGGGAAGCCCACCCTGACCCAGAAGGAGCCAGGCTCCCTGTCACACACCTCCCAGAACCCAGACGTGTCTCCTTCCTAGCACGAAACACTCACCCATAGAAACTCATCTCTGCATTTAGGCACGGACGCCGGACTACTTGGGACTGTAAACTCCACAAGGGCAAAGACCACGCGGTGCGTCCCCAGCACCCACAACGCTGCCCGACACCTCCCGAATGCTCAGGATTTGGTGAATAAATAGATGAATGAGCGGAAGTCAGATGCTTAACCAGCTGAGCCACCCGGGAGCCCCTATACTGCTCTATTTTTTTTTTTTTTTAAATTTGAGAGAGAGAGAGAGAGAGAGAGAGCGGGTAGAGGGAGAGAGAAAGACAGAGAGAGAATCTTAAGCAGGATCCGAGCTCAGCACAGAGCCCAACGCAAGGCTCGACCCCACGACCCTGGGCTCATGACCTGAGCCGAAATCAAGAGTCGGATGCTCGACCGACTGAGCCGCCCAGGCGCCTGGAGAATGTTCTTGTTTTTAGGAAATACACCCCAAAATACTGAGGGGTAAATGGACATCATGCTTGCGATTTACCCTCAAGGAGAGGTAGGAAAATAAAGCAAACAGGATAAAATATTGACAATCGGGAGTCCGGGTGTACTGACAATATTTTGTAAGTCTTAAATTATGTCAACAAAAATCAGTAAACATTCTAGTCCGTTGGTAGAGTTTATGAAGTTCCCACTGATGAAATTCTATGATGTCTGGGTAGGGGATGGCAGGGGCAATGGACAGAACAGTTTAATAAAATGCTTCTAATTGCCAAGCTGGCCGTGGAGACGGAGAGGACTGTCTTTCGTTCTTGAAACACATCCCAGTGGTTTCTGCCCAGGGCCTTTGCACACTCTTTCCTTTGTGACTAAAACACCCTGTGCCCTACTTCTCCGCTTCCTTCCCTCCCACTCAGGGCTTAGCTCAACCCTCGCCTTTTCCCTTCTGCCAGGCTTCATTTGCCCGACATGTTTCTCAGTGACCTCAACCTGAGTTAGATACAGTGGCCACAGGAAACAGAACGGGGTGATGTTCGCGATGAGCAATAAAAATGTGCAGGCGGTAAACTCGGTGCCAGGCATGTTCTAAGGGCTCCGGGGGTTATGCAATTTACCCTCGCTTGGTTCGCAGAACAGCCCCGCGAATCGTGTACCACGATGAGCCTCATTTTGCAGGTGAGAAACCTGGGGCACAGAGAGACGCTGCAGGTAGGAAGTGTCGGGGAACTTCGGCAGGCGGGCGTCAGATCTGGGCCGCTGACTCCCCCATGAGGATTCGGTACCAGCCGCTCACGGGTAACAGAGTCGGAGCGCTCAGGACGGGGAGGTGGGGACTGGGGTACCACAGAGAGCCGCGCCCCATGTAGCACACTGTCGCTCTGCCCCCTGGGGGTCCCGTGTGCCACCCTTTCAAGAGCAACCGGAAATCTGGCCGTTTGTGGGAAATCTCTCTCTCTGGAAACGCTGGGAACTGGATACTATATACTGAGATACTATATACAGTAAAACCTTGGGCCGCGGGCCTAGTTCGTTCCAGAAACAGGCTTGTGATCCAAGGCACCTGAATACCAAAGGGGGGTTTCGAGCACCAGCGGCTCAGTCGTCATCACGCGATCGTGCTCCGCGTCACGTGCGACCCCGTAATGCAAGGCGTCGCTCGTTTACCAAGTTAAAATTTATTGGAAACGTTTGCTCGTCTTCCAAACAAACAAATAAATAAACACTCGCGGGACGAGTCACTTGCAACCCAAGGTTTCACTGTATATACAATATGCCCTTTACGGGCTGATGTTTATGCGTGTCTAATTGTCCGGGGGGTGGCAATCTCAGTGGCAAACAGAAGTTAGGCACAGGGACGAGGGTTCACGGGTGAAGCAAGGACGCCCAGCAGCCCGGACCCACTTCGCCTGGATCTCAGGTGAGACCTGGAGGTCGGCGCCCGAGTTTCCCCACACCCGTGACCCCTGGCCCACTCCTGGGCCTCCTCTCCTCTCTGTCTACACTGGCTTTTCCGATCAACTCCAGCCTCCAGGCCTCCACTCTCACCCCAGGCCCGAGAATCCCACTCAGACATCGGGTGGGCACCCCCCCGCCCCACGCAAAAGGTCCCCCCCCCCCCCGCTCCTCCCCAGGCTTCCGGGTCACAGTGGATGACAGCTCAGTCCTACCAGCTGGTGGGGGTAGGGGTGGGGGAAAAAAACCCAAACCCCACGCCTTTCGGTCTCAAGCCCTCCCGCACATCTGGTCTGCGAGGAAATCCTGACATTCTAGCTTCGAAAGGGAGCCGGAAGCAGACCAGCTCTCACCAAATCCACGGCCACAAGCCTGGTGGGATTCGAATCACCCGCCTGGACCATTCGGTCAACCCCTTGGCTGGGCCCAAGGCCTCCGCCCTCGCCCCTGCCTGTTCCTCATACGGCCACCAGAGGGCGCCAGTTCCGCTTACGGAGCTCACTTCGTTGCCTTCAGGCTCAAGTGTCAAAGTTAAGGCCTCACCCAGCCTGACAAGGTTCGATATGATCTAGGCCCTTTTGTCCCCGTTCTGCCCTCACCTCCGGCCCTCTCCCCCTTGCTCACCCTGTTTCAGTCACACTGGCCTCCACACTGCTCTTCCTATACCCTGATCAGCGCCACCCCAGGGCCTTTGCACTGGCTTTTCCTCTGCTGGATTGCTCTGCCCCACACACATTCTTGAAGTCTGGCTTAAATGTCACTTCTCAAAGAAGTTTTCTGACCACCCCACCCTGTCTAAAAGAGTACACACATACCCGAAAAAACAAAACAAAAAACAAAACAAAACAGAACAGAACAAAACAAGGGGCGCCTGCATGGCTCAGTCGGTTAAGCGTCCGACGTCGGCTCAGCTCGTGATCTCACGGCTTGGGAGTTCGAGCCCCGCGGAGGGCTCTGTGCCAACAGCCTGGAACCTGCTTCGGATTCTGTGTCTCCCCCTCTCTCTGCCCCTCCCCCGCTCGTGCTTTCTCTCTTCCTCAAAATAAATAAGTAAACTTAAAAAAATAAGCTGTTGCCCAGGATGAATACGTACACGTGGGTGCCATGTAAGTCAGGGTGGCCGGGAAGGACAGGAGGTTCTGAAGAGGTGGGGTTTGAACTGAGATGGAAAGCAGGAGGCCACTATGGGAAGATTCAGAAGGCAGGACGGTAGACAGAAAAGCTCTTTGTGACCCACTGCTCTCCATAGGGTGACAGAGCTCTAACCGCCGATCACAGACTCCCCGTCTCAACCCCTTCCCCCATGTTCCTAACATCCCTCAAGGCTATCCGCACACCACTTTGGAAGGTTCTGGAAGGTCCTCGGGGCGCCTGGCTGGCTCAGTCAGTTAAACGTCCGACTCTTGGTTTCGGCTCAGGTCACGATCTCACGGTTCGTGAGTTCGAGCCCCGCATCGGGCTCTGTGCCGACAGTGCGGAGCCTGCTTCGGGTTCTCTCCCTCCCTCTCTCTCTGTCCCTCCCCTACTTGCTCCCTTTCTCTCGCTCTCAAAATAAATAAATTAAAAATAAATAAATAAAAATGAAAATTTAAAAGGAAGGTTCTGGAAGGTCCTCAAGGACACCGGGCTGCATAGCCACGCGGTCAGTTCTAACAGGGGTTTGCACCCACCTATTTTCTACAAAGAACGGAGTCCTTTTGGAGTCAGATCAAACCGAGGCAGAGGAAACGCTCTGCTCTGAGGGAAAGTGGGTCTGACAATCTCATCGTCAGGAGGCCACCCGGGCCTGCAGCCCTCACCTTGGTCAGGGTGTACATCCCCAGCAGGTTCACCTCTAGCAGCTGCCGGAAGCCCTGGGCAGAGGTCTCCTCGGGCCACTGTGGAGGCGGATCTAAGGGGGGGTGGGTGGGAGACAGAGAGACAGAGAGAATGAGGGAGTGACACAGAAACCAGGGAAGGGAAATAGGGGTATGGGAGGGAGGGGTCACAGGGTGGCAGTGTGGCAGACAAGAGGGTCAGGGATCTTGAAAAGGAACGAAGGTTGCATAACAATTCATCAAAAAGCAGTCTCAGGCCAGCAGACGCAGGCTCCAATATGAGCCCTGCCACTTCCTGGCTGTGTGACCTTGGGCCAGTCACTTTGCCTCTCTGTGCCTCGGTCTCTTCATCTACAGAACAAGGATAACATGTAGCTCTTGGGCTTAGAAATTTCACGAGTTTGGGGGCGCCTGGGTGGCTCAGTTGGTTAAGCGACCAACTCTCGATTTCGGCTCAGGTCACGATCCCACGGTTCATGAGTTCAAGCCCCTTGTTGGGCTCTGTGCTGCCAGCACGGAGCCTGCTTGAGATTCTCTCTCTCTCCCTCTCTCTTCCCCTCCCCCGCTGGTTCCACTTTCAAAATAAATCTTAAATTAAAATGTGTCCTGAGTCAGTATTTGTGCCCGACGCTTCGCACCAAAATGTACTTGTTAAATAGATAGGAGGAATTGGTGGGGGGAGGGGTAGTGGTTAGAGGGACGGAAAAATCAATGTTCAGAAGGCAAGGAGTTAGAGAGACAGGGGAGTGGGAACAGGGGGGCAAGACAGGCAGTGGGAGGAACGCGCCCTGAATGCTCCAAAGGCTTTAGGAGACAGGGGGATGAAGGCACAGAGGGGAAGAAAACCCAGGATGGCGGGTAGAAAACTCAATATGGCGGGTGGAAAGTTGAAGGACTCTTGGGTTGTCTTCCACAGGGGCCTAGGGCTTGTGGCTTTGCGTCCTTCAGGGATCTGCTCAAACATCTTCAGAGAATCCACACGGGATCCTGTTTAACACAGCCCCTGCCATTCTCTAGGCCCTCAATCGGTTTTTTTTTTTTTTTTTTTTTTTTTTTTTTGCTTTGCTTTGCTTTGTTTTTAAAGTAAGCTCTACTCCGAACATGGGGCTTGAACTCACGACCCAGAGATCACGTGCTCTACCTACTGAGCCGTCCAGGCGCCCCAATTGCTTCATAGCCTGTATCACCACTAACCGTGCTAGCATAGACAGTCGGTTCTCGTTATGCGAGGCAGTCGCGGTCTATAAAATTCCAGCGAATACTGAATCAGCGAATACCGATCCATTGCTCTTAAGGGAAAGAGTCACGTGCTATATAGTACTATGTAAACCTTATGGACCAAATGTATCCCCCGCTCCAAATTCGTGTGTTGAAATCCTAACCTACGGTGTGGTGGCATTTGGAGGTGAAGTCTAGGGGAGGTGATTTTAAGCCTAGAGGATGGACCCCTCACGAATGGGATTCGCGCTCTTAGAAAAGAGACCCCAGGGCCGCCTGGGTGGTTCAGTCCGTTGAGTGGCTGAGTTCGGCTCAGGTCACGATCTCACAGCTCCTGAGTTCGAGCCCCGCATCAGGCTCTGTGCTGACAGCTTGGAGCCTGGAGCCTGCTTCGGATTCCGTGTCTCCCTCCCTCTGTCCCTCGCCTGCCCGCCTGCTCACACTCTGTCTCTCTCTCTCTCTCTCAAAAGTAAATAAATATTAGGGAGGAAAAAAAAGCGCTAAGCGATTGACCTGAGGCTGCCTAGCACACAGGTGCCAAAACTGGGGTTCTAAGCCAGCCAGCTCTGTGCGCTGCACCCGTGTCTGTCCCCTGGGCATCTCTCTGTTTGAGATGGGAAACCAGAGGGCACAGGTCTTCCTTGTTTGGCTTCAACTGGGTACACGCACTACAGGCAATTTGAGTTTTTGCCACTTCCACAAACACCTAGAAGGTTCCTGGGGTGGCACAGAAGCTCTTCTTGTGGCTTGGTGAGTTCACAGACACGGAGTCCACAAACAAGGAGGATTCACCGTGTCTTTTCCGGTCTGTTTTCTTACTTTAGAAGGTAAACCCCACGAGGGCCGGAATGTTTTGTCTCTTTTGTTCACTGCTAACTCCCCAGTCCCTAGGAAAGAACCTGGGACATAGGAGGCACTCGGTAAGTATCTCTTGACTGCACAGAGGGCACAGAGAGAGAGGATGAACTGGTTATCTGACATCTTGATCCTTACAATATAGGGCGGAAAATGTGGCCCAGAGAGGGTAAGCCACTTGCTTAAAGTTGTTCAGCCAGGCAAGGCATGGGGGGAGGGAGGGAGGGAGGGGCCGGGGGGGGGAGGGGGGGGAGGCGTCTCTCTTATCATGGCCTTGCTGTGTGCCCTCAGTGTCATCAGTTCACCTCTCTGAGCCTTGGTTTGCCAACATGAGGGATCCTTATGAAAGGTAGTTATTAAGCCCATGGCATTTTACCTTCAAAGCCACCACACTGAGACCTAAAAACGACACGCATGAGTGTGTCTTTACAGTCATCAGCGGAGGGAAGGGCCGACGATGACGTCAGGCTACAAGACGGAAGCTGTTTGCCCCAGATGGTTCTGGTAATTACGAGGCTGGGTGGTTTACCTGACTCCCAACAGCGCTACGATGGTGATGATCATTATCGGCATTCCCATTCTAGAAATCTAGGAACTGAGGCTTGAAGAGGTGAGGGCACACGGCAGGGAGAGAACGGAGCCGGGATGAAAACTCCAGGCATCGAGGATTCCAGAGCGACACCACCCCATCCAAGTGGACGCAGAGGGGATGGGGAAGACAAAGGGGAAACTGAGGCACGAGAGGAAGGGACGGGAAGCCAGGGAGCGGGCTGACACCAGCGGAGAATGGCCTTGGGCCTCACAACTCACGGTAGCCAGCGTTGTTGACCACACAATCCAGGCGGCCAAATCGGCGGATGGTCTCAGAAATGAGGACCTGAGGACAAAGACGTCTTGTGAGGGAGCAGCACTGGCACCCAGGCTTGACAAGGCAAGGTGGGGAGGGGGAAGCTGGAGTCACAGCCGAGGGGACAGGAAGTGGGGGACTCCCCCAAGTCACTAACGATGGCAGGAGAAGAGGAGACAGGAAGCCAGGGATGCCAGAGAGCAGAGGGCTGGGTATATTCACGCTGTCGTCCATGACTCCAGAGACCTGGGGGAGGGGTGTTGGGACGGGGGTGGGGGTTGGCGGTGGGGACATCGGAGAGACACTGACTAAAGGGAAGGGATAGAGGGGCTCCTGGGCGGCTCAGGTCACGACCTCTCCGTTCTTGGGTTCGAGAGCCTGCTGGGGATCCTCCCTCCTTCTCTCTCTGCCCCTCCCGTGCCCGTGCTCTCGCCCTCTCTCAAAATAAGTGAGTTAACTTAAAAACCCCAGAGGCAGAAGGGAAAAACTCTCACAGCTGGAGATCCACTGGGAGGGATGTTTTTGTTCTGATCTACGTGACTGGTGTGACGAGAGCCTTGAAGAAGGAAGATACAAAGGAGAACCTTCCCAGGAGACCCAGAACATGGCCAGCAGAATCAGGGAAAGCCTTGATATGAGGCTGAGCCGAGACTTTGTGACCAGGCAGGGACAAGAACAGCTCACCCTCATATCTTCCTCCTGAGTCACATCACATCGAAGAAAGAGAGTTCCAGCAAGCTCTTGCTCCAGGGCCCGGCCCCCAGACTCTGCAGGGAGAGAAAGGCTGGGGGTCCTGACTCCTGGGTCTGAGGGAGGAGGGGCTGGGGGGTGAGGACTCCTGGGTCTGAGGGAGGAGGGGCTGGGGGGTGAGGACTCCTGGGTCTGAGGGAGGAGGGGCTGGGGGCCTGGACTCCTGGGTCTGAGGGAGGAGGGGCTGGGGGTCAGGACTTC
This sequence comes from Lynx canadensis, assembly GCF_007474595.2. Classification (NCBI taxonomy): domain Eukaryota; kingdom Metazoa; phylum Chordata; class Mammalia; order Carnivora; family Felidae; genus Lynx; species Lynx canadensis. The sequence continues at coordinate 52,915,891 of NC_044317.1, forward strand.
AGGGTCTGAGGGAGGAGGGGCTGGGGGGTCAGGACTCCTGGGTCTGAGGGAGGAGGGGCTGGGGGTCAGGACTTCAGGGTCTGAGGGAGGAGGGGCTGGGGGGTGAGGACTCCTGGGTCTGAGGGAGGAGGGGCTGGGGACAAGAGTCCTGAGTCTGAGGGAGGAGGGGCTGGGGGCAGGACTCCTGGGTCTGAGGGAGGAGGGGGCTGGGGGCCAGGACTCCTGGGTCTGAGGGAGGAGGGGCTGGGGGGTGAGGACTCCTGGGTCTGAGGGAGGAGGGGCTAGGGACAGGAGTCCTGAGTCTGAGGGAGGAGGGGCTGGGGGCAGGACTCCTGGGTCTGAGGGAGGAGGGGGCTGGGGGTCTGTACTCCTGGGTCTGAGGGAGGAGGGGCTGGGGGGTGAGGACTCCTGGGTCTGAGGGAGGAGGGGCTGGGGGCCTGGACTCCTGGGTCTGAGGGAGGAGGGGCTGGGGGTCAGGACTTCAGGGTCTGAGGGAGGAGGGGGCTGGGGACAGGACTCCTGGGTCTGAGGGAGGAGGGGCTGGGGGCCTGATTCCTGGGTCTGAGGGAGGAGGAGCTGGGGGGTGAGGACTCCTGGGTCTGAGGGAGGAGGGGCTGGGGGCCTGGACCGTGGGTCTGAGGGAGGAGGGGCTGGGGGTCAGGACTCCTGGGTCTGAGGGAGGAGGGGGCTGGGGACAGGACTCCTGGGTCTGAGGGAGGAGGGGCTGGGGGGTGAGGACTCCTGGGTCTGAGGGAGGAGGGGGGTGGGGGCCAGGACTCCTGGGTCTGAGGGAGGAGGTGAGGACTGAGGGAAGCTCACTCACCATCTTTGTCACAGATGACCACTTGAGCCCCGCTTTGCACTGAGAATAGGAGAACAGGTTACTCCAGCACAGACCTGGCAAAGGCCTCTGCTGCCCTCTGGTGGCCACTTGGAGTGGGGGGGCCTATCCTATCTTCCCATCGGTTCCCCCTCGTGACCCCAAAGTCTCATGACGATCCTCTAGAGCAAAGGGCAGAAGACTTGACCCATATTCTCCCTGGCCACTCCAGGTGCCTGCTGGGGTTCCTGAGCCCCCAACCCTGGGTTCCAGAATAAACCCCAAACCTGCAAGCGACATTCTCCAACCACCGACTTCCTAGTTACAGTCACTGAGACCCAGAGAAGGGGACTAACCAGTTTTGGAGACCTTCCAAAAGCTCAGGCCCCAGGCTAACACTGTCTACTCCTTCATTAGCGTTGCAAAATGAGTTTTTATAGGATATCCAAATCTCCACTCCAGTACTGAAGGTCCCCACCCCCACTCGTTCCCAGGGTCTCTCCTCTCCCAGATTCCAATGTTCCCGCACAGTCAGACCCCCTACTCACCGAAGGCTCTCACAATCCCGGCTCCGATGCCGCGCCCGCCCCCTGTCACGACCACCACCTTCCCGGCATAGCGCGTTCCCGTGGCCATCCTGCTTCTGTCCTTCTCTCCCTGTCACTCGCTAGGTGCCTCTTTCCACCTCCAGAGTCAGGGTTGAGGCCGTGGAGTCAGCCCACAAATAGGGGTTGGATCCTGGAAGCCCGGCCCTGGGGGGGGGGGGGGGGGGGCGTTGCCAGGAAGGGCAGAAGCCTGGAAGTTTGGCCCCAGACCCCTCCTCCCTCAGACCCAGAAATGCAGGCTGGAGCTGCCTCCTTTTCTAGACCGACAGGTTCGAGGCCCCTGCTCTCTTCACTCCTCGGGACGCTGGAGTCCACGACTCCAGCTCTGCCCCTAAGAGACCCCAGTGTCACAACCCCAAACAGACAGAGAGAAAGCTATTGACTAAAAGTTCAAAGTTTTAATCCGCATTTGGACAAGCATTGGGAAAAATCAAACTTTGGCGATATACACTTCTCCTCAGGCCACCATGGAGACCAGACCACGCCCCCACTGCGCCCTGAGTGGCTCCAGATCTCCGGGCGGTACCTCGAGGCCACGCCCTCACGTCCCGATTGGCTGCGGCGCTCGGCGTGGGGCAGGTCAGAAGCTGGACTGCAGCAGAGTGACCCGCAGAGGCCACGCCCCCTCTTCTTGGGTCAGGGCGGGAGGGGCGGTCCCGGATTCCCACGTGGGCTCCCAAGAGGCGGGGCCTGCGCCACGCCCACTACCCCGGTGGGAGCACCCAGCCGAGCTGGAATTACTGGAATTAGCCACTGGAGACCTCGGGGGCGAGGTCACCTGGGGGGTGGGATCTGACGGAGGCGGTGGCGCGGGGGGAAGAGGGTCTCCTCGGGAGTCCAAATGTCCACCTGCATAGCACGATTGGGGGGATGAAAATGACAAACTTTGGGACACAGGAGTCTAGACCCCCAGGCCTTTCCTCTCAGACCCAGGATTCCAGTCCCCACCCTCTCCTCCCTCAGACCCACAGGTCTGGCCCCAACCCCCTCCTCCCCCAGACCCAGGAGTCCTGAAACCCTGTCCCCTCCTTCCTGGGATCTGGAACTTCGGAGCCCTCAAGGGCACTTTACTCATCAAGACAAAGGATTTCCAGCAGCTCTCAGACCCCTCCCGACCTGCACCAAGGATTCCAGGCTCTGTCTGGCTCCCTCTTCCCTAAAACCCAGGAGTCCAAGATCCCCAGCCCCTCCTCACCTGTCATCATTCTGTGCCACTGCGATGCCTCGGTGGCCAGAGCTTGAGAGAGGCTGAGGACTCTCTCCCGGTGACCTTCGGATGTTGGCAAATAAGGGGTGGTGGTCCTCGGACTAGAAAAAAAGAGATTTGGGGGGGCGTCTACAATTAGCCAGTACCACAGGGCCATGCATGTCCTCCCAGGAGTCGTAGTCCCTAGCACATGTCTCTAAAGGACTTTAAACAGAGCTTGCATTATGGGATTCATAGTCTATTCCTTGTTAAATTTCACCCGCTTTCCTAACAGAGAACAGGAGTTTCATATCGATCCAGTTCTGCAGTTTGGGAAACTCCAGTTCTCACTGCGGATCCTGGCCTTTCTGGTGGCCCAGGAATTCAAGCATCTCTAAAAGCTTCTGCAGTCTGTATATCTTAGTACCCAAGAGACAGCAAGCAGCCTTTGGCAAATTGATTTTCTGCTTCCTGCCTCACTTTCCACTTCCTTACCTGCTCCAGGATCCAGAGCTTCTGAGCCATTTGGGGGCTCCTGAGTGTCCCTGGACAGGCTGCAAAGGAATCGGGGCATTAAAATTCCTCACCTGGAAGTCCTCATGGTCTGATTTTGAGGGTGAAATGAAGGGGGCTCAGAGAGGGAATGAAATTGCCCCAGAGACACTGACAATGTTTAACTTTACATGCACTCCTGGAAAACAGCAAGGGTTAAGAAAGTACCCCCCCCTCCCCAGCCATTTGCATTCGGGGAAATGGCTTACTGCAAAGCACCCTTCTCCATATGACCTACATAAGACTGACAAATGACCACCCTCTTGTTCACCTATGACAAGACAAGGCCAGAAACAGACCCTCCAAATTCACAATTTACGCCTCATAATGGAGTAGCTGAGCTGTTGGTCCCCTCTAACCCCCTCTAACACCCCTGAGCTGTTGGTGTCTGGCTGAGACACCTTCTGATTACAAAAACAATCCCAGCTGTAAAATGACCCACCTAGGACTTGTCTAATTCCTCCTAGAAAAGTCTCACACACATCGTGCTGATCGTATCTTCAGCTCTGGAATGCTCTCCCCATTGCAACAGTATGAATATAATCATCTTCTTACTTGCTCACTTCCCTCCCCAACCCCCCCCCCCCCCCCCCCCGGCTTTGATCACACAGAGGAACTAAAAAAGAAAAGCTGGGTCCACAGTCGAGACCTGTGACCCCCCATTCTGAAGGAAGAACAACACTGGTGAAGCGACACTGTCTCTGCCTCCCCTGCCGCACCCCCACCCCACTAGGGGAGCCATCACATGGGCACACAGATCAGGGGTGAGTCTGGAAACCCAGTTCTGGGTAAAGCGGGAGAGAAATCCCCATTTTACAGAGAAGGAAACTGAGCCTCAAACTTGAAGGAGAGGATCCGTTACCACCCCACCTTGCGCCCTCTGTTCTTCCCCTCACCCTTTGTTCTCTGTCAGGCTGGCGTCTGGCTGGGGACAGTGTTCTCCCCAGAGTGAGGTGCCGGGGGGAAGCAGGGCGAGGGAGAGGCCGTCCAAACTCCTGGTTTCTGCGTATTCTCTCCATCTGCTCTTGGGCACTCATCCGAGGCCGGGCGAGGGGGGCCTGGGGAGACGAGGAACGCTTGAGGCCCCAACCTTGGTGCTCCCCTTAATCTCTTCCCTGAACCTCTCTCGGCCTCCAGTCTTGCCCTCTCCCGTTAAGGTCCCCACCAGATTCAGGGCGATCTTTCTACGCCGAGAGCAGACTTTGTCCTCCCGCGGCTCTGAGCACCCTCAGGATGTTTAAGGCCCAACCGGCCTCTCTGGCCTCAGTTCCATCAGTTGCCCTGTTTGAATCCAAACCCCCAGCCCGACAAGCACCCACACTTCCTGGACATATCCAGCTTCTCTGCATGAGTAGTCGAGATTCTGGGCTTTTTTGTTTTTGTTTTGTTTTGTTTTGTTTTTACTCTTTATTTATTTGTTTATCTATTTATTATTTTTTTAGTGTTTATTTATTTTTGAGAGAGAGAGAGAGAGAGACAGAGTCCAAGCTGGGGAGGGGCAGAGAGAGAGGGAGACACAGAATCCAAAGCAGGCTCCAGGCTCTGAGCTGTCAGCACAGGGCCCAACACAGGCCTCTAACTCACGGACCTCAAGATCATGACCCGAGCCGAAGTCGGATGCCTAACCAACTGAGCCACCCAGGCGCCCCAGTCTTTACTTATTTTTGAGAGAGAGAGAGAGAGAGAGAGACACACACAGTGCAAGTAGGGGAGGAACAGAGAGAGAGGGAGACACAGAATCCGAAGCAGGGTCCAGGCTCTGAGCCATCAGCACAGAGCCTGACGTGGCGCTTGAACTCACGAACCGCATGTTTACGACCTGAGCTGAAGTCAGACGCTTAACCAGCTGAGCCACCCAGGCGCCCCAAGAAACAACTCTTGAGTCAACTTAGACACAACAAAAAGAAGAATGAGATGTATTTAAAAACAAAAAAAATTTTTTTTTAATGCTTATTTACTTTGAGAGAGAGAGTGAACAAGTTGGGGGAGGGCCAGAGAGAGAGGAGAAAGAGAATCCCAAGTGGGTTCTGTGCTGTCAGTGCAGAGCCCAATGTGGGGCTCGATCCCATGAACCATGAGATCATGACCTGAGCCGAAACCTAGAGTCAGACGCTCAACATGAACCACCCAGGCGCCCCAAGAAGGAGATGCATTAACTAAATTGTCAAGAGGATCGACTTGGGTTGGCCTTTGAAAGGATTTGGGGAGCTCTCTCTGGCCGTCAAAACCAGATGAACAACACACACAGGGAAAATGCCTCGTATAACTGGAGTCGGCCCCCACAAGCCAAGGAACCAGCAGAAGCTAGGACAGGGGCCTCAAACAGATCCTGGCACCTTCAGAGGGAACACGGCCCTGCTCACACCTTGATCATGGGCTTCTAGCCTGAAGAGCTTAAAACGCAAGAGGACAGGGGCGCCTGGGTGGCTCAGCCGGTTAAGCGTCCGACTTCGGCTCAGGTCGAGATCCCGCAGTCTGTGAGTTCGAGCCCCGCGACGGGCTCTGTGCTGACAGTTCAGAGCCTGGAGCCTGCTTCGGATTCTGTGTCTCCCTCTCTCTCTCTGCCCCTCCCCCACTCATGCTCTGCTCAAAAATAAGTAAAATCATTAAAAAAAAATTAAAAAAAAAAACAACGCAAGAGGACAGAGCTAAATCAAAGGCGGGGGGGGGGGGGAGAAAAGTGCGCTAAAAAGAAACCAGAAGTCTGGAGAGAACCCCAAGGGTGTGGCCAGACAACCCGTTTGCTAAGAGATTAGGCATGTGACATGGGGATCCAGGAAATCATCTCAGCAGGAACACTGCCAGCTTGAACCGGAGGGGACAGAGAGGGACTGAGATGCAGGAAGGCTGTCGGGACTTGTCAGCTGCTCCGGGCAGGAGACAGGCAGACGGGGCTCTCCAGCCGCAGACATGTGTCCTTAAGGAAAGGGGGCCGTGTGGACACAGACACATACAGGGAGCCAGCCACAGATAAGACACAACAAAGCTGCAGCTATAAGACCCCAAGCAGAGCTCTCTGACCCGGAGACATACCATCCGAGCTTCTGGGCCATGACCTCCAGGCAGTGACCTCTGGAGTGTCCCACGCTGTGAGGGACTTCTCCCACAGGAGATGTTCGTTGCTCTGAATTGGACCACCCTGCAGTTGGCGGATGGGGTTCTGGAGGCCAGAGTTCTGGGCTCCTGAGCGGCCCTGTACAGATGTATGTGTTGCTCACTGCCCAAGGGCTGAGCCCTCCACCGACCAAGTCATGCTCTGCCCTCCCAGAGGGGGTGCGTGCCTGTCTCCGAACTCACAAAAAGGCTTCCTGTAGGCTAGCAGAGATGCTGGCTTTAGAAACATTTGCACCAGCTGTTTCCCTAGTAAATTCCCCATTTGGTAAATTCTAACCTACTCTTGAAGGTCTCTCTACCTCCAGGAAACCGTCCCGCAACACGCCTAGGCTGAGTCTGGGAGCTGCCCGCTGGTGTCCCCCAGAGCCCCTGAGCTATTGCCATTGCACCACGCACACGCCTCCCTCTCTTCTCATCGTGATCCCGTCTGAGGCTCTCCAAAGCCTGAGATGTGGCCTGATTCAGCTCAGCAATCACAGCGTCCAGCGAAACCCAGTACACACGAGCCCAGGGCCCACAACAGCCCCGATGACTTGAATAATCTCAAACTTGAAGCTCGAAATTAATCAGCATATTCAAACCTGGATTCCTCACCTTCCCTCCACCATCTCCTGCATGGTAATTGCACTGCCCCAGAGGCCCAGGCCAAGGACCCAATCGTCACTCCCCGACTCCTCATACCCTACCTGTAATGTGCCAAGAAATCTTACTGGCTCCACCTTCCAGATCAGTTCCAAAAATCTCCTATGCGCAATTCTACTTCCCCCCTCCCTCCCCTGCCACAGCAAAAAAAAAAAACAAAAAACAAAAAACAAAAAACAAAAAACAAAAAAACCCCAAAAAACCCAAAAAACCTAAAAACGGACACGTTTTCTTAAACTTGGTGCCGATATCCACCTGGTATTATGACGTACAGCATCGTCACCTGAGTCTCAGCACATCCTCTGTCATGCGGGCCCCTGCCATCCGTGGCTACTTTCTTGCTTTTCGTTATTTATGCCTTTTGGTTTAAACTGATCTCCAAGATAAACGAAGGAGCCAAAGACGGCCCCGTGGGTTACGGTGAAAAGAAGCAACAGAAATATTGGTAACGGGCACCTGGGTGGCTCAGTTGGTCGAGCGACCGACGATTTTGGCTCAGATCATGATCTCACAGTTAGTGAGATTGAGCCCCGTGTCAGACTCTGTCCTGGGTGTGGAGCCTGCTTGGGATTCTCTCTCTCTCTCCCTCTCTCTGTCCCTCCCCCGCTCGCGCTCCTGCTCTCTCTCTTTCTCTCTCAAAATAAATGGATAAACTTACAAAGAAAAGAAAAGTAAAGAAAAAAAGAAATATCTGTGACTTCTAAGGGCTCAGAAGAAAAATCCAAGCACAGATTTAGGGCTCCGAGAATGTTTCAAATGGCCCTGCAGGGGCGCCCTGGCTGGTGAATTCAGTCCAAAGACCGGGCAACTCTGATCTCAAGATGGTGAGTTCGAGCCCCACATTGGGGGTGGAGAAAAAGACGAAATACGTGGTCAGTTCTCAGGGAGCAAGAATCCCCAGCCCCTTCAAGCGTCCGTCCAGCCGGACCAAGAATCAAATTCACACAAGACAGATTAAGCGGAGAAATCCAAATGTAACAGCGGACGCACGGGGAGTCCGCAGGAACGTGGAGATTCCAGAGGTAGTCAGGCAAAATGAGGTATGCATATCATTCCGAACCAAGGACAAGGGGGTAGGGGCCTGGGACTCTAGAGGGAAGGGACGCACTTCACAGAGAGACGAGAAGAGGAGGAGATATTTGGTAATGAGATGGTTGTCCAGCCATACAGATGGGCCACTCAGATAAAACTTATCTCAGCCAATAACCCTTATTCTGGGAAAGAGCTCCGATTTCGATTTTTCTATGTAGTTAAGGGAGGCACCAATGTTTCTCTTGGGCCCCCAGGGTCTCGATTGCCTTTAGCTCAGAATAATCTTCATGCTAAAGTGGCCCATCTTGGGGAGGCCTGCCCTCAGCCCTTACACAGTTCATTGCTGACCTTCAACTGTGTGGATTTATTAAGTGACCAAGAGATCCCAACCGATTTGCTCAATTAAGATGAGACACCCCAGGGGCGCCTGGGAGGCTCAGTCGGTTAAGTGGCCAACTTCGGCTCAGGTCATGATCTTGTGGTTTGTAGGTTCAAGCCCCGCGTCAGGCTCGGTGCTGACAGCTCAGAGCCTGGAGCCTGCTTTGGATTTTGTGTCTCCCTCTCTCTCTGCTCCTCCCCCACTCATACTCTTTCTCTCTCTCTCTCTCTCTCTCTCTCTCTCTCTCTCTCAAAAATAAATAAACGTTTGGGGCCCCTAGGCGGCTTAGTCGGTTAAGTGACAGACTTTGGCTCAGGTCATGATCTCGCAGTTTGTGAGTTCCAGCCCCATGTCGGGCTCTGGGCTGACGGCTCAGAGCCTGGAGCCTGCTTCCGATTCTGTGTCTCCCTCTCTCTCTGCCCCTCCCCCGCTCATGCTCTGTCTCTCTCTCTCCCTCTCTGTCAAAAATAAATAAAACATTTAAAAAAAAAAAAGTGCCTGGTATTTATAATCAATTTTTAAAATTTTTTTCAATGTTTATTCATTTTTGAGAGAGAGAGAGAGAGAGAGAGAGAGAGAGAGAGAGAATGGGAGCCCGGGAGGGGCAGAGAGAGAGGGAGACACAGAATGTGAAGTGGGCTCCAGGCTCCGAGCTGTCGGCACAGAGCCCGACGCGGGGCTCGAACCCACGGACTGTGAGATCAGGACCTGAGCTGAAGCCGGACGCTCAACCGACTGAGCCACCCAGGGGCCCCTATAATCAATTTTTATTCCACGGAACTCAATCGATCATTTGGTTGTTCGTTGCTATATTTTTAAAAACTTGACATTTAAATTCAGACGTTATTTATAAACCAAATCCCGTTTAAGTATGAACATTCATACATTTTGCTAGAGAAATGTAACGTGTTTGATTAAGGGTGGCGCTGTTGGGGGGATATTATAGAATACACAGTGTATGCATATTACCAGCCTGGAATCTGCAAATGTTTGCATTTTGAATTACATCTGGTCCCGAGAGTTTTGGATAAAACCGGTGTAACAAGAATCTGCCTCCCTCTCAACAGCTCCACTCCTTCTAAGCTAGTGGAAATGACCGTTATCTCCTGCCTGGACTGTCCTCACTGGGTACCGGCCTCAGCGCTCGCCCTGCGGCTTGTTCCCCGCACGGCCGTCAGAGGGCGCCGGTTTCCGCTTCGGGCAGCTCAGAACCCTCCAGGGCTCGGGGCTCACCTAGGGCCACAGGACCACGCATGCGCGATCCACGCCCTTGGCCCGTGTCTCCTGCCCTCTACCCCTCTCCCCCTCGCTGGCTTACTCAGTTCCAGACACACTGACTTTCTACCTGCTTCCGCAACACCGCAGGCCCAGTCCTGCCCCAGAGCCTCTGCAAAGGCTGTTCCCCTTGCCTGTAACGCTTTTCCACCAGATATCCCCAAGGCTCGCTCCCTCACCTCCTTCAGGTAGCTGCACAAGCGTCACCTTTGCATGAGGCTTACCCTAGACCAAGCCATTTACAATTGCACCCCTTCTTCCGGCATTCCAGACCTTCTGCTTTTACCTCTTCAGCACTTATAACGTATAAAATAATGTACAGTAAATTATAATCTGCCTCTTCCCACTAGAATGTCAGACTCCTGAGGGAAGGATTTTTTTTTTCCTCGTTCTGTTCACGTGTGTGCCCTCAGCGCCTGAACAGCTCTGTGCAATAGAACTTTCTGTGATGGTGGCAATGTTTTGTATCTGCCCTGTCCAACAGGGTAGCCTCTGGCCAAGTGTGGCTCCTAAGAATTTGAAATGCAGTGAGTGCAAGTGAATTTTTTCATTTTACTTCATTTTAGTTCATTTTTTTTTAATTTTTTTTAACATTTATTTATTTTTGAGACAGAGAGAGACAGAGCATGAATGGGGGAGGGTCAGAGAGAGGGAGACACAGAATCTGAAACAGGCTCCAGGCTCTGAGCTGTCAGCACAGAGCCCGACGCGGGGCTCGAACTCACAGACCGAGAGATCATGACCTGAGCTGAAGTCGGCCGCTTAACCGACTGAGCCACCCAGGCGCCCCTAGTTAATTTTTTTAAAGATTTTTTTTCCAACTTTTTTTTTTGGGGGGGGGGGACAGAGAGAGACAGAGCATGAACGGGGGAGGGGCAGAGAGAGAGGGAGACACAGAATCGGAAACAGGCTCCAGGCTCCGAGCCATCAGCCCAGAGCCTGACACGGGGCTCGAACTCACGGACCGCGAGATCGTGACCCGGCTGAAGTCGGACGCTCAACCGACTGCGCCACCCAGGCGCCCCTTCCCCTCGTTTTAATTCATTGATTTCTTTTAAGTGTTTACTTATTTATTTTTGAGAGACAGAGGAGGAGGAGGGGCAGAGAGAGAAGGAGAGAGAATCCCAAGCAGGCTCCGTGCGGTCAATGCAAAGCCTGATGCAGGGCTGGAACTCACGCACCGTGAGATCATGACCTGGGCCGAAATCAAGAGTCGGATGCTTAACAGAGTTCAGCCACCCAGGTGCCCCAAATTATAATTCATTTAGGCTTAAATAATCACATGTGGCGACTGGCTACCTTATTGGACAGCCAAAGGGATATTTAATAAATATTTGTTGAATGAATGAATGAGATACTACATCTAGGCACTATTTTCAACCTAGTGGGCATTCGCTTAGTTTGAATACTCACATCAGCTCTAGGCGGTAGGTACTCCTATTAGCTCTGTTTTGCAGATGAGAACATAGAGGCAGAGAGGTTTAATAACTGACCCGAAGTCACACAGCTTAGAAGCAGCAGAGACAGAATTCAATCCCAACACTCAGCCAGTCTCTCTCTCTGCTCTGGGGTGTGGCCCTAGAACTCCTTTCTCGCAGCTGTCTCCCCAGAGTGTGGGGTGGTCAGATTAAAGGGTTACAAGATGGACCCGAGGAGGCTAGATGGGCTGCCTACCTTGGTTCCTGGCGGTGGGGAAACAGGACGACGACTCTCAGGGCTGGAGGCCCGGGAGACCCTCGGAGATCCAAGACCTGGGAGGACAGAACGGGACTTGGTGAGGACAGGAAATGCCAAGCAAGTCCCACCCGGGCCAGGACACTCACCTGAGCGAGGGCTGGGGAGGTCTCTGTCGCCCCCGGGCGGCCGCCCCCAGTCAGCCTCAGGGGACCTGGATGAGCTCAGCTCCAAGGACTCAGGCAGGCTCTGGCACGGTCGGGAAAGGAGAATAATGCTTATCATTGTCATTTTTCAGGCACTCGGCCATCAAGACACAGCATGAGTAGGAGTTAAGACTGAAAACCAGGAGCCAGACGTCCTAGTTTCACATCTCAGCTCTGCCACCTAGGAGCTGGGCAACCTTCTTCAAGTTACTTTCCCTCTCTGGGCCATATTTCACCTTTGAACCCATGTCTGAAGATTGAATCCAGGCATGTAAGGCACTTAGAACAGTGCCTGGCACATAGCAAGGCATTTTCAGTGCAAGGTTTTATACTGATTATGCATCTGGCGCTGTGATAAGCACTTTATTCGCATTATCTCATTGAATCCCCTCCTGCAAGGTGGCAATTATTATCCCTATTCAACATAAGGGGAGGGGTGCTTGGGTGGCTCAGTAGGTTAAGGGTCTGACTTGGGCTCAGGTCATGATCTCACGGTTCATGAGTTCGAGCCCCATGTAGGGCTCTCTGCTGATCAGCACAGTATCCTAGATACTTCCAGAGCCTAGGATACTTGCCTGGGGTGCTTAGCTGAGAGAAAGAAAGGGAGAGAGAAAAAGGGGAGTGGGTGATGAGTTGGGCCAGGGCAGATGGGACAGGGAGCTGGGGGCGGGGAGAGAGGCTTATGCGTCTCACCTCCCTCTCTGAGGACTCCTCGCCTTGGAGTGCAGGGAATGGGGAGTCAGGTTCAGCGTTGGGTGGTGGTTTCTGGGGGCCCCCCAGACCTGCCAGCGTGTCTTCCACCATCCATAGTTGCTGCTGAGCAGATGCTCTGTCCTGGGGGGGGGGGGGGGGAGGAGAGAAATCCGCTACTCAAAAGGTGGGAAAATACCAGGAGGGTTAAAGATGGGTCTGAAATCAGCGAGGCTGTATTTATGGAGTCATAAACGCATGATGTATGCATGTGGAGGCTCTATTTGTGGATATCCATTTCCATAGAGATATCCCTTTGACCCATCACAATTTATCACAAACACTGGCTTTTCTTTCTTTTTTTTTTTAACTTTTTAACGTTTATTTATTTTTGAGAGAGAGAGTGGGAGAGAACAGGGCAATGGGTGGGGACAGAGATTTCTGCACAAAGTGAGGTTACGCGGATAATTTTATCCTACTCTTTTAAAAAAAATTTTTTTTAACGTTTATTTTTGAGAAAGAGAGAAAGAGGGCAACCAGGGGAGAGAGAGAAAGAGGCAGAATCTGAAGCAGGCGCCAGGCTCTGAAATGTCAGCACAGAGCCCGACGCAGGGCTTGCACTCATGAACTGTGAGTTCGTGACCTGAGCCGAAGTCAGATGCTTAAGCAACTCAGCCACCCAGGCGCCCCAACACTGTCTTTTCTATACTGCTCTGCAGTTATCTCCATTATAAGTTTGAGAGCATATAAATATATGTGAATCTGCTCTTGAATATCCTATTCTATCCCTTTTGTCTATTTGTCTAAACTTGTGACATTAGTACACTGTCTTATTAACTGTAGCTTTGCAGACAGACATGACATTCACTTGCCTTAGTCCTCCAGCTTTGTTTTTGGAGGTTGCCTTGGCTACTCTTAGTCTTTTGCCCTGATGGATACAATTTAGAGTCATTTTGTCAATCTCTACACAGACACCTCCCAGATTTGTACTGGGATTGTAAATCCCCACTGGGGAAATCAATCTGGAAAGACTACATCTTTATATTATGGTATCTTTCCTATCCATGAACATGGTATATCTCTCCATTTATATAAGTCTTCTTTAATTTCTCTCAGTGATGGTATCTTTCCTATCCATGAACATGGTATATCTCTCCATTTATATAAGTCTTCTTTAATTTCTCTCAGTGATGTTTTATGGCGTGCCGAATAGATGCCTTGCATATCTTTCATTAGATTTCATCCTGGATATTTTACTTGTTTATGTCAATTACAAACACTATTGTTTGTAAATACTCTCTATTCATTTGGTACTAACATACAGGAAGACCATTGATTTATGCGTATTATCCTCGCATTCAGTGACCTTGATGAATTGGTTTATTCTACTAGCTTATCCAGAGATTATTTTGGATTTTCTACATATATACACTCATGTCATCTATAAATAAAAATAGGTTTACTTCTTTTTCTCTGCTCCTCATACCTTTATTTGCTAGACTTGAGATGAAGGCTTTTCTCCTTTTTACAAAAATACATGGACTGATTTTCAAGTGTTAAAGTAACCTTGAATTCCTGTAATAAACCTAATTTGGTTCTTTGCATATACTGCTGGTGCCAAGTGATTTTTAACACCAGTGGGGAGGGGGATTAGCAGTGAGAGTGGATTTTAGGAAGGAGGGGGAAGGGTTTATCATGCAGAGAGCAGCACTTAAATCTGAGTATGCATTTAATACTAGAAGTCAACGTTTTAAACTAAAGATATATGATCTAGAAACTTGATTATTAGGTTTAGAATGAAGAAGTAGGGTAGGGGGTAAGCCTGGCTGTCTCAGTTGGAGGAGCATGTGACTCTTGATCTCAGGGTTGTGAGTTCAAGCCCCATGTTGGATGTAGCGATTACTTAAAAATAAAATCTTTAGGGGCACCTGGGTGGCTCAGTCAGTTAAGCATCCGACTCTTAATTTCAGCTCAGGTCGTGATCTCGTGGTTCGTGAGATCCAGCCCCAAGTGGGGCTTTGCACTAACAGTTTGGAGCCTGCTTGGGATTCTCTCCCTCCCTCTCTCTGTCCTTCCCCTGCTCGTGCTCTCTGTCTCTCTCAAAATAAATAAACATTTAAAAAAATAGGGCGCCTGGGGGGCTCAGTTGGGTGAGCCTCCGACTTCAGCTCAGGTCATGATCTCACGATTCGTGGGTTTAAGCTCTGCATCATGCTCTGTGCTGGCAGCTCAGAGTCTGGAGCCTGCTTCCGGATTCTGTGTCTCCCTCTCTCTCTGCCCGTCCCCCCCCCCTCAAAAATAAATAAATATTAAAAAAAAAAAAAAAGTAGTGAAGCTTGAACCAAGTGATTGGATTTGAAACTAGAAATTCCGGAGGATAAATGAAACAGCAAAAGTCAGGACACAGGATGTGGCAGGGCTGAGGGGTGAAATTTTGAACCAGAGGACAGGGCTTCAAAATTAGAGGAGAGATTTAGAACCAGAAGAGAGAGTGATTCCAAACAGGTGTGTCTTAAAACGAAGGGCAAGGTCTTAACTACAATAAAGGGTTCAAAATGTAAGGAAAGGATGTAAGGGGAGGAGTTTGAAACGAAGTGGGAGGGGCTTAAATGCCAAAAGGGTTTCAATGGCGGACAAAGAGCGGAGGGTGGAGTGTGGGGTCTTGGGGCAGGGGTATGTATACCTGGGGGGAACCAAGGTGCAGCAGGTACTCCAGAGTCTCTCTCAAGCTGCCCAGTTCCTGTTCCAGGCTGTTGTATGTGTCCCAAACCCGCTCTCGCTCCTCAGGTGCCCAAAACAGGGAAACACAGGGTTAGTACGCCCACCCACCAGATCTTTCCCCACTCCATTTTTCCCAGCCCGAGGAGGAGGAAGGAAGGCCTGGTCCCCAGTGCCCAGATTTTGGGGGGGGGGGGGGGGGGGGGGGAGAAGGACACATATGGACTACAATTCCCAAGAGCCCCTTTGCTCAGACTACTAGGATTCCCCAGAGTCTATAAGGAACCTGCCATTCCAATGAGCTGCTAGTGTAGACGAATAACAGGTTTCCCTAAATTCTCTGATTACCTCTGAACTCCGCTAGGGTGGAAGAGTCTACAGATCTAATAAATTCTTGGGACAGTCAAGACAGAGAGAGAGAGACCCCCAGGGTCTCTAAGCACCCCCAAGGAAGAATCATGATCATCACAGCTAATATTTATTAGGTGCTTACCATGTACTAGGCACCACACTTAGCTCTCATTTATTTAATTCTTGTGAGGTAGGTATTATTAATGTCCCCATTTTACAGATAACAATAATTATAGCTAACATTTAAATATTTCTTACCATCTACCAGGTACCTAACTTTTAAATATTCACAAATATATGATATATACATGATATATATAGAAAATATATTACATAATATATGTGTTAAATCATCACTCATTTAATATATGTTATATATATATAACATATATATATAACATATATAATCTCTATATTTATATATAGAGATTATATGTTTAAATATGTATGTATTTAAGAAATTTTTACAACGACTGTATGTACTAAATACTATTTTTATCATTTCAAGTTCATAGAGGAGGCATCTGAGGGGGCAACTGGGTGGCTCAGCCGGTTGAGCGTCTGACTCTTGATTTCGGTTCGGGTCATGATCTCACTGTTTGTGAAAGGAAGCCCCGGGTCAGGCTGTGCACTGGCTGTCGAACCTGCTTAAGATTCTCTCTCTCCTTCTCTGTCTACTCATCTTCTCTCTCTCTCAAAAAAAAAAAAAAAAAAAGAGAGAGAAAGAGAGAGAGAGAGAGAGAGAGAGAGGCATCTAAGGCCCAGAGGGGTCAAGTAACTTTTCTAAGGTCACACAGCAGGAGCTGAGATTCAAAACCAGGAAGCCCATGTCAAATTCACCCTCTCAAACCACTAAATTAAGTCTGCTGTTTGTTGGCTGTTTGCCCCTCACTCTCTAAGACCGTCAAGATGACTGGTTTAAAACCTGGAAAGAGATGGGGCGCCTGGGTGGCACAGTCGGTTAAGCGTCCGACTTCAGCCAGGTCACGATCTCGCGGTCCGTGAGTTCGAGCCCCGCGTCGGGCTCTGGGCTGATGGCTCAGAGCCTGGAGCCTGTTTCCGATTCTGTGTCTCCCTCTCTCTCTGCCCCTCCCCCGTTCATGCTCTGTCTCTCTCTGTCCCAAAAATAAAATAAACGTTGAAAAAAAAATTAAAAAAAAAAAAAAAAACCTGGAAAGAGGGGAATGCTCAAGAACCACCTTCCCATAAGTCTCTGCTGGCAGGTCCCCTTCACTGACAACTTGTAGCAGCGTCCTCAGGCCTCCTGGGAGGGCATGCTCCTTCCTAGACGCTCACCTGAGTCAGGTGACACAGAGTGGCCCTCACACTGACCAGTCGGTCCTGCAGGAGGCGCTGGCGCCCCCAGGCCCTCCCTGGAGCCGCGGCCTCCCTGGTTGTTTGGCTCAGCTGCTGCCTGGTCAACTCCAAGGCTGCTTCTAGCTGCTCCTGCACCGAGACGGAAGGTGGTTCAACTTCTGAATCCACGTACAGCCCCAGAGAGAGAGAGAGACGGTGTCCTCCCAAATCCTGGGGCACGCTGGGGCTCAGGAAGGGAGAGATGGGTGGAGAGGCCAAGAGTCCTCCCCCGTTTCAGAGCCTCATACCTTCTCCTCTTGCCTCTGGTCTATCTCCTCCTGTAGCCTCCTCAGGAGCCGGTCCTGCCCACACAACTTGGTCAACAGAGTCTGGAAAGAGGAGGACAGGAACTATTTATGGACCAGATCTGGCTCTTCCCCTGTCCTCCCTGCGGCCACGGCCACCACCACCGCCACCGTCTAAAGCGTTCTCTTCCCGCCTCTGAGAACTCGGCAGGGGTTGGGCCAGGGGGGACTTACATCTGTCTCCAAGCTTTGGTGAAAAGCTGAGTCTAGGGGGGGACCCGGCTGAGGAGAAAGAGAAAAGCCAGGGGTCACATGGACGGACAGGTCTTTGTTGTAGCTCAGTGCTGAATCAAGCCCTGTTTCTAATGACAGACACCTTTCTCCTTATTAGCTTTGTTCCAAGCTTTAGCAAACCTCAGTAGACCAACCGCCAGATTCTTGGCTTTAGGGAGATCCAATGGGCTCTGTTACCAAACAGCTATAGCCATGTTATGACTCAGGGAGAAAATTAAGACATTCCTTTTTTATTTTTTTTTTATTTAAAAACTTTTTTTTTTTAATGTTTATTTACTTTTTTTTTTTAAATTTTTTTTTTCAACGTTTATTTATTTTTGGGACAGAGAGAGACAGAGCATGAACAGGGGAGGGGCAGAGAGAGAGGGAGACACAGAATCGGAAACAGGCTCCAGGCTCTGAGCCATCAGCCCAGAGCCTGATGCGGGGCCCGAACTCACGGACCGCGAGATCGTGACCTGGCTGAAGTCGGACGCTCAACCAACTGCGCCACCCAGGCGCCCCTAAATGTTTATTTACTTTTGAGAGAGAGAGAGAGAGAGACAGAGCCCGAGCAGGGAAGGGGCAGAGAAACAGAGGGAGACACAGAATCCAAGGCAGGCTCCAGGCTCCGAGCCATCAGCACAGAGCCCGATGCAGGGCTGGAACTCACAGACCGTGAGATCATGACCTGAGCCGAAGTCGGACGCTCAACCGACGGAGCCACCCAGGCACCACACAGACATTTCTTTTACAAGAGAAAATAAAATAAGGATGCTCACTACTACTGTTACAGTTTCACACACTAGTAGAGATCTTGACCGATGCTATTAGAAAAGAAAAAGAAAACAAAACGAAGTGTAAGTAAAACCACTATTATTTACAGATGATATGCTCACCTACCCAGAGAAACCAACAAAATCAAAGAGTGATCAGAATAAGAGAATTCAGGAGCGCCTGAATTCAGTGGCTCAATCAGTGGAGCATGTGACTTTTGATCTTGGGGTTTGTGAGTTCAAGCCCCACGATGGGTGTAGACATTACTTAAAATAAATAAATAAATAAATAAAAATAAAATAAGAGAATTCAGAAAGGATCCCAGAGGAAAGATGAAGTTCCAAACATCAATCATATATCTCTATACCATCCATAGCTAGAAAACATTTAAAAAAAAAAAAAAAAAGGCGGCGGGGGGCACCTGGGTGGCTCAGTTGGTTAAGCGTCCAACTTCAGCTCAGGTCATGATCTCACGGTCTGTGAGTTCGAGTCCCACGTTGGGCCCTGTGCTGCCAGTTCAGAGCCTGGAGCCCGCTCTGCATTCTGTGTCTCCCTTTCTCTCTGCCCCTCCCCCCCTCATGCTCTGTCTCTCTATCAAAAAATGAATAAACGTTAAAAAAAGAAAAAAGAAAAAGATACCATTCAAATAGCTATAGAAACTATCGGGAATTTAGGAATTACCTTAACTAAGAGCACACAAGATCCCTGCGGAAAAAAACTTAAAACTCAAATATATACCCGGAAGATGATATGAATGAATGGAGAGATATTCTATATGCATGCCACCCAGTTTGCAACAGTCTTAGGAAACTAACAGAAGAGTCTGCCAAGGGACCTGGAAATACCCAGTCTTCTCTAGGCACACAAGTCCGGGAGATGACATTCTCCATAGCAAAGAAAGCAAGGAAGGGGGCTCTGGCAGATTCAAGGTGCTCCAGGACACCTACCAATAAAACCATGGAAGCCCGGGTCCCGGGAGCTCTCGGGGGGAGCTGGAGATACGTGGACCCAGAGGGGGCCTGGGAGGAATATCGAAACAGAGATGGTTAGAAATTGGCATGTTTTAGTAACAAATATTAGAGTGGATGTGTCCAGAATTGATGTGACTCAGGAGACTCACTGAGGTTCAGAACTGAGCCCCACAACTTTCTCAACTACCTGTCCTCCAGCTATGTGCCACCGTGGGGACACATAGGATGATACTAATGGGACAAGCCTGGCAAAACAGCCCCAGGGACCAAAGGAAGTTGTAATCTACTCTCACTCTCACATCTTTGGTGAACTGTAGATATTCTGGGCTACAATCCCATGATGCTCAGAGAAAAATAGCAAGTGAACATCTTGGAAAGAAACTGGAGACACAAACAAGACAGATGTAATCCACACTGCTTCTCCCAGCATGGCCTTGGAGGACAGTATTTTGGACTACAATCCCCATAATACTTAAGGGGTAATGGCCAGAGACCAGCCCGAAAAGACAGCCCTGAGGACTGATGGGAAATGAAGTTCACTTTCCCTCACATCTGAACCCAGCAGTGATTATGCTGAACCACAACCCCCATGATGCTCAAGGGGCCATGGCCCGCAGACCAGCCTGGAAAGACAGCCGGTAGCCATATGGGAAATGTAGTCCCCCTCCCCATTACCTCTCTGCTGACCTGTGTTTTGGCCTCCTGACTCCAGTGCTGGGGACTCCTGGGGGGTCTTCCTCCCCCAGCCTCAGAAGAAGGTCCTCTCCGGGGAGTGGGGGGCCTAGAGAGTGTCTGGCGTTGGGGGCCCCAATCCAGGGCAGGCCGGACATCGATGCGACTCAGAGGGGTATGGGGTCTGGCAAAAGGTGCTATGTCACCCGAGGTCGGAGGGGGTCTGCGCGCAGGAGCAGAACGGGGCCGGGGGAGGCTCAGAGGGGATGGAGGGCGAGAGAGGGGTGTGAACAGGCTGTTGGGAAGAGAGAATAGGGGAACTAGGTCAACTAGAGCCCCTTCACCCCACTACCCACCCAGTCATCATGTGTGCGTCTCCTTCCAATGTGTCTGACGGTCCCTCTGGAATAGAACTCCCCTCCATTAGCCAGAGCATGAATATTTCCCCCCTTTGTGGCATCTCCTCCTTAGGACTTGCCCCCTATGGGTTCTGACCCCATAAGAACTCCAGCAACTCCCACCTACTCAAGAAAGAAAGCTCTAAGCCTTACCGGGAAGCAGTCCCAGTCCCTGCCCTCCTCTTAGGCCACGCCCCCAACTTTTTTCTTTTTCTTTTTTTTCCTTTTCTTCCCCCCCCCCCCCCCCCACCCCCTTCTTCTTCCCCTCCGATGCTCGATGCTCGGCCCTGTAAAACCTTCTTGTCCCAGACTCCGTCAACTCACTCGGGGCTCCTAGTCCTCCGGATCCGAGGTCCAGACTGGAGGTCGGCTGTGGGGCTGGGAGTGAGCAGCCCAGGTCGTCCGCGACCTCTGGACAGCCGAGCCACCTCCGGTGATTCTAAGCTGTGCCTCTCTTCCCCTCTGCTCACCTCCGGGGGGCCACCGGGGCCGCCAGGGCCCTCTCCCGGCTGGGGAAGTGCAGGTGACCTGGGTCGCCCGCTAACAAGTGGGTACAGAAAAAGACAACACTCCTTTGTGCCTCATAACAACCCTTATTCCCACTTCACGGATGAGCACACACGGGAACATACACAGAATAAAGCGAAGGTGGTGCAGTAGAAATCATTGTTCCCATTTTGCAGATGGGAAAAATGAGGCCCAGAGTGTGGCAGTGACTAGTGGGGGGGAGGGGGGAGGGGGGAGTGTAACAAGGTCCATCCGGGTCTCTGGACCCAATGTCCCAGACTATGAGTCTCCAGCCTGAAACTTGGGTCAGGCTGGGGCAGTGACGGTCTTTCTATATTTGACATTCTTTAAGTGGCAGCCTTAGGGATGGAGACTTCCGAGGGAGCCAACCAGGGAGGGTGGAATATTGATGGGCGGGGGCTGGACAAAGTGGTGGGTGGAGGCTAGAAGAGAAAGACTTTGCTGATTGGAGGAGATGAATTTCCCTGGGGGTGGGACTTGAAGGGCGGAGTCTCCTGAGCTACAAGACAAGTGATTGGACATTGACGAGGCAGCGCCTAAAGGGGAGGGGCTGGGGATTAGGTGGACCCAGATTGGACGTCAGGGCCACGGCCAGGACCTATACTCACCAATCGTCCCCCTCTGCGCGAGAGGCCCGGCCCAGCGCCCTCAGCCAGCCCCGCAGGTCCTCCAGCGTGTCAGCGGCCAGAACATAGGTCCTCATGCCTGGGTGCTCAGCCTGCGGGGAAAGACAGTTGGGGACGTGGACGCCCGCGACCTCTAGAAAGGAGGATGCCACGGACCCTGGTCAAGACTTTTTATCTCCAATAATGGATGCCCCAATGACTGCCCCCATTGCCTAGTGCCTTAGTGACCCCAGGGACGGACTCACGGTGAAGGTGAAGCGCCGCCCTCGGGGGGCTCCTGGCCCATCTGGCCTGATACTGTAGCTTGGCAGCAGGACACTGCCCAGGACGCTCTCCTCGCGGCTGTCTGCAAAAGAGGGGCTGCGCTCAGGGATCACACAGGAATCTGGAGGCCAAGAGGCCAGAGGAAAGGGAGGCGGTGGGGGGTGGGGGGGCCCGTCCACCCCACTCACCCCGTCCACCCCACTCAGGCCAGGGCACTGACCCTTGTAATAGAAGAGGCAATGGCCGGAGAGGACGAACCAGCGGCGTTTCCAGAGGCGCAGCCCGGAGCTGTCCTGGGGAAACAGAGCAGGAAGGGAGGCCTGAGGAGACGGGAAGTAGGGAGAGGAAATGTGGGAACGGAGACAGTGACACCTGGGGACAGGGACCCATAGAGAGAGCGCAACAGAAACGCGTTTGATGCAATGGATTGAGTTGGAGAGCTGGAAGCCAGAGCGTCGTGGTCGAGCGACCATAGATTCTGGACAGTCAGACCTGCGTTTGGTTCCTAGCTCCACCCCTCTCAAACTATGCCATCAGACAAGTCATTTCCTGGCTAGGCCACTTGTGTCTTCTCATCTGTCAACTGGGGATTGAGAAGTTCCTGGAAGGCTGGAACGAGATACTATACAACACGTGGGCAGGCACTTTACATACCTCGACTCGGTCTGATTACGCTGGAGTCTGAGGCACAGAGAGGCCAGGAAGGTGGCTTGAGCCACAACCCTAATCCTGTATCTCCCCATCTCCTCTGCCAGAACTACTCTCTCTCCAACCTCCTGCCCCTCTTCTCTTCTTCAATCTCTTCCCGCAGAAGCCAGCATGATCCTTTGAAATTAGAAGCCAGATTGGGGGAGTCCCCCGCTCAAAACAGAGCTTACAGTCACACCTAGAATAAATCTCAAATTATTTACCCTCTCTCTCTCTCTCTTTTTAATGTAGGCTTCACACCCAGTGCACAGCCCGACTTGGTGCTTGAACTCACAACCCTGAGATCAAGACTTGAGCTGAGTTCAAGAGCCGGATGCTTGGGGCGCCTGGGTGGCTCAGTCGGTTAAGCGTCTGGCTCCTGGTTTCGGCTCAGGTCACAATCTCACGGTTCGTGAGTTCGAGCCCTGCGTCGGGCTCTGCGCTGACAGTGCGGAGCCTGCTTGGGATTCTCTCTCTCTCCCTTTCTCTCTGCCCTTCCCCCGCTCACACACTCTCCCTCTCTAAATAAGTAAGTAAATCAATAAATAAAATTACCTAAAAAATACATTTAAATAAAAGAGTCGCTTAACTGACTGAACCACCTAAGCGCCCCTCCTTACTCTCTTGTACAGGCTGGCAGGGAATCTCTCACACTTGGTCCTGCATCAGAATCACCAGGAGGGCTTGTTACATCACAGCTTCCTGGGTCCCATCCCCACAGTTCCTGAGTCAGTAGATCTAGGGTGGGTGGGAGCTGACCGTGCCATTTCCAGCAAGTTCCCTGATGATGCTGAGGATACTGGCCAGGGACCACTTTGAGAACCACTGCCCTGCCACTCCTTCTGTCTCAACCCTTGGCTGGCTCCAAACACCAATCTTTGGCCTGCTGCAGGGCCTTTGGCTTTCGGATTCCCTCGGCCCCCAGATCTCAACACGATCGGCCTCATTCATGTCACGATGTGACGAAGTGATTCATGCCACTTAGGCCTCAACTCAAATGTCATCTCAGAGACGCCTTCCCTGACCAAGAGTCAAATGGTACTCTGCCACTTTTATTGATTTTTAAGTTTTTAAATGTTTATTTTTTGAGAGAGAGAGAGAGAGAGGCAGAGCACAAGTGGGGGAGGAGCAGAGAGGGAGACAGAATCTGAAGCAGGCTCCAGGCTCTGAGCTGTCAGCACAGAGCCTGATGCAGGGCTCCAACTCACGAACTGTGAGAGCAGGACCTGAGCCTCAGCTGAAGGCTTAACAGACTGAGCCACCCAGGCGCCCCCCTCTGTCACTTTTCAGTACATCCTCCTGTGTTACTTCTGCAAAGCAATTCCTACAATCTGAAACAAACTAATGTATTATCCGTCTCTGCCCTGCCCCATCCTGAATATACTATACTTGTTTGTCTTATCTGGGCTTGGCACCTTGTAAATATTCAGGAAGCGGTTGCTGAATGAACGGGTGCATAGAACAATGACAGAAAAAGGGGGGGAAGGATTGTTAGAAAAAAAACGAGGGGTGGGGCGCCTGGGTGGCTCAGTCTTCAGCTCAGGTCATGATTCCACAGTTCATGAGTTCGAGCCCCTCATCGGGCTCGCAGCGGTCAGTACAGAGCCCGCTTTGGATCCTCTGTCCCCCTCTCCCTCTGCCTCTCCCCCACTTGTGCTCTCTCTCTCTCAAAACTAAATAAATATCTATTTTTTTAATAAAAGAAAAACAAAACACATTTGGAGACTTGGAAGAAGAGAAACAGGGGACAGCCAGGGGGACAGCCTCTAGCATCACTCGGTGTCCTTTCCCTTCACCCGCTCACCCCACCTGCTTATGAAGCCAGCCTCGGATGTGCACCGGGAGGTTGGGGTCCCTTCTGAGTGCATTGCCTCTCTTCCCGAAGGCGTGCACCTTGCTTACAGCCCGGGTAGGCTTCTGAGGAGAGAAGGAGGACAGATGTGAATGGGGCCTTGGATGGGCTTGGGGGCGGCGGTGCATTGGGAGTCAGGCAACCCAAGACCCAACCTCAGCCGCCCTCAGAAACCACCCAAGGAGGGGACTGAATTCTGAGATCAGAATTGGATGTATGCGTTACAGAGCTAACAGACGCTTTTAATGGGCGGACGGAGCTGTTTGGGGGAAAGGAAGAGACTACTGGCTGACGAGGAAGGAATTTGGGGATCAAGGGTCTAACTGAGCCAGAGATGTAGTGCAGTCTTTGGGATCTGAATTGGAGATCTTGCCTGGGAGGTCCCCATAATCAAGAAAGATCTCCATGCAGAGTCCCTGGTGATGGGTCAGCTGAATGGAAGGATGTTTCAGTGCCAGGGAGTGACATCCCTGAGCAACCATGACCAGAGACAGACGGTTCCAAATCCCTCCCTCCCAATAGGAGAGGAGCCCCTTCTCCTGTCCACCCAGGCATCTCCAGCATTCATAGCCAGGGTCCCCCAGGATGCCCTGCCCTGGGGATGACACTGAGTTGGGATTGAATCTCTAGATTCTGAGCTTGGTAAAGTCTAAATGAGTGAAGAGAATGGCAGAGGACAAGGAAATGAGTGTCACTGAACTTGGGGCTGGGGCGATGACTTGGGAGGCAACTATCTCAGCCCTCTTGAGAAAGGTCTTTTCCTTCTCGGGTTTCAGAACTGGGTAGATTGGATGCCTGGAGCTGGGACAGGGAGTTTTCAGTCCCAGTCAAGGGTAGTCACCGCCTGAATTCCTGGGGAGAGCCTCATGGCTGGGGAGTAGCCTTAACTTAACAACCAAGTCAAGCTAGATTGTGACTCTGGCTTTGAATTGGGAAAACAGGAGGGGTGGAGACAGCTGGGAGCGTCTCTAAATTCCTAGCTGGGGCTAGTGGGCAACTGGGGACCTTACTAGGTGTGGCAGATCCCATCGCTAAGGATCCTGGCTCCTAAAAACAGAATCCCTTGAGTTGGCACGGAACCAGGGCTGGGAAAAAAGAGGATGGGGCAGCCCAGAGCCCCGCCTACCTCCCCGGCCCTTCCAAGAAGCTCAAACCTTGGTGCTCAGGCTGCCCAGGGAGGAGATGGTGGAGACGCTGCTGGCCAGGCTGAGGCTGCTCCGGGGTCTGCCCTCCTCCATCAAGGGCTTGGGGAGAGAAAGAAAGGGGCTGTGTGCGTGTCTCTGCAGCTGACCCGGCTGGGGACAGAGACGGGGTCAGGGGCTCGCAGGTCGGAGGAGGCTGAGGAGAAAGAGCCTGTTGTCTGGGGACTGGGGGGCTGGGGGAGGCCCTGGCCCGGGACTGCATACCAAGAGCGATGCCAAGAGAGGTGGGCGGCATTGGCAGCTGCGGGGAGGGGGGCAGCTGTCTGCCGCCCAAGACAGGGAATAGGGGCTCCTTTATTCTTGCCCCCTGCACTCTCGCCAGGAATTTGACCCTCTCTGTGCTTAGGGAGCCCCATTCCCTGCCTCTTCGCGGCTGCCCCCAGCTACCTGTCTCCAGCCCTCCCACACGCACCCCTAGGCCATCCCTGCCAAGCCCTGACGCCAGGAATGCACACCCAGGCAGTCCCTCCCAGGCCAGCCAGGGAACTTACCAGCTCTGGGGTCCCAAGGATGGGGGTAAGAGGGCCGTGCGGGCGCTGGGGCACCCAGCTGCAGTCTCCCTCCTTTTCTGGCTCTTGGGTGCTGCCTCTCAGACCTGTCTGCCTTCTCACCTGCTCACTCGCACACTTCTTGCTTTGTGTCACTTCTGGTCCCTCTTGCCTTTTTTTAGGCTCCTAACACCTTGTCTCTGGCCCCAGCTTGTCTATTTGTCTCTAATCTGTCTCTTCCAGTCTCTCTCTGGCTCATTCTCTCCCCTGCCCGCACCCCCTCTCCCCCCCCCCCCAGCACTTTCTCTTCCAGTCTTTCTGTTTCTGTTCCAGATCTTTTCTTCTCTGACTCACAGAGTCTCTTTTCCTTAGATCTCCATCTCGTTCTCTCCCCCTCTCTCTCCCTCACACTCAAGCTCTTCCTCTTTCTCTCTCTCTCCCCGTCCCCACCGCCGCTGTTTCCTTCTCTCCCTCAGATTCCCCTTCTTTCTTCCTCCCTCTCCGTTTCTCTTTCCTCTCTGCTGGTCCGCCAGCCGCCCACGCTGCTGTCTCCCCTTCCAATCCCGGCTGACCCCGCCCCTCTCCCCCCCCCCCCCCCCCCGCCAGCCTGACCCCTGGCTCAGCTGCCCCCACCGCGAAGGGGAGGGGCTGCCCCCCCCCCACCCCGCCCCTGACTCCTGGGTCCCTGCTGGGCCGGATTCCTAACAGTTTTGGAGAGGAGGAGCTGTGGCCTGGACTCCAGGGCCCGGGTCATTCATTGGCACCCTGAAGGGAGCTGGGATCCTGGACCTAGAGGGGGCTCAGACTTCTGGGTACCTGAAAAGGTGTGAGCCCGGGAGTCAGGACTCCTGAGTTGTTCATGGAGCCGGGGATCCCGGAAGTGTGTTTTTGAGTGGACGGGTCCAGGTTTTCCAGGGAGGAGGGAGTGACCCTGGATTCTTGGGTAGTGGCTAGGGCAGGGTCAAGCGGCCACGGTCAAACATCTACCCCGGATCCAGGTGAGAATTGTGTTCTAGACTGAGGATGCCCCCCTCGGGAGGGAGACATGGTTCCTGGGCAGATTTGGAGGAGCAAAATTCTGGACCAGGTAGGGGGGAGGGGCCAAGGAACTGGGCCGGCGTCCCTGGGCCTGGAACTTGTGGCAGGAGACCCCATTCCCATGAGGTTCAGTTGATGGTACCCAGCCGGAATTTCAGTCTGTGTATGAGCTTTTGTATGAGTTTTAAGTGGGTGAAATCCAGGTGTGGAGCCTTGTGCTTGAGACCAGGAAGGAGTCTGAATTTGGGGGTTAGAATCTACTCACCAGGGGCGCTTGGGTGGCTCAGTCGGCTAAGCCTCGGACTCTTGATTTCAGCCCAGGTCCGTGATCTCATGGTTCGTGGGGTCGAGCCCTGCTTGGGGCACCTCGATATTGGAATTCTCTCCTCTCTCTGCCACTCCCTCTGCTCTCAGGTGCACACTCTCTCTCGAAGTAAATAAACTTTTAAAAAACTAAAAAAAAAAAAAAAAAAGAATCCACTCACTAGATATTTGTTGAGTACCTACTCTGTGCCAGGCACTGAGGAAAAAAAGCAGTGAGCAAAGTCAAATGCCTGACTTCAGGGTGCTTACATGCTTGTTTTCATTCACAATCAAGTCTAGGCTCTGCCATGACCGTTTTGGGCAAGCGACTTCGTTCCCCAGCCTCAGTTTCTCATTTGTGAAATGGAACCGATGCTCTCCCTCACCGATGCTCTCCCCATTTGTGAAATGGGACCGGCTGCGAAGGTGGAAGACTCTAGACTGGGGCCTGCTGGTTAAACTGGGAAGGGGTGGGAAGGCGTCTTGCCACCCCAACAGGAGTTGGGAGAGCGGCCCGGCTGCTTACACCGTCGCCGCGTTTGATTGACAGCTCGCCTGTTTCGGGGCGTGGTCACGCTGGGAAACGTCCCCGTGTCGTCACAGAACCCGGAATCTCCGCGAGAATTCCAACTTTCCTTTACCCACCCCTTACGTCTAGATTTCGAAACCCCGCCTCTCCGTGACGTCTGCACGCCCGGTCGCGTCGGATTATAAAAGCCTTGCGGGCTGCGTCAGTTCTTAGAAGCTTAGCTGTGGATCACGTTCATGTATTTGCCGGACGCTAGATCTCCTTTGCAGCGACAGCGATTGCGGTAGCCGGTGACAACGTGAGTCCCAGAGCCCGACACCGGAGGGCGAGATGAACGCGCTGGCTTCCCGAGCCATCCAGATCCGCGATCGCTTGTGGCAGCCCGAGCCGGCCCTCCTACCCCCAGGGTGACGCGCAGCCCGGAGTCGGTGAGTGAGGGGTCGGAACGCCAGGGCCCTGAGGGGTTGAGGGCTGGGAATCAGACTCCGGGTCAGTAATGAGGAGGGAGTTTGGACTTCTAGGTACGTAGACGGGAGGGTTCGAGGCCGGGACTCGTGAGTTCCGAGGAAGGGTGGCCTGGGAGCCTGAACTCTTGCGTCTGGGAACAGGTGCGGCCAGGACGGACTCCAGGGCTCGGACTTAGGAAGGAGAAAGGATTGGGAGCCTGGAGCCTTGAGCCTGGCGGGAGGAGGGCTCTGGAAGCCAGACTCCTGGATCCCCAGTGATGGAACCATGCGGGGGGTCGGAACGTTTGAGTCTCAGAGGGAGGAAGGTCTTGAGGGCCCGATATGTCAGTCCTCAGGATGGATAAGAGAACCAGGGGCTAGGACCTTGTCCCCAAGGGAAGCAAGTAGAGACCCTGTATTCTCAGTTCTGGAAACTGAGCCTTCTTAGTCTGAGAGAAGAGGCTGGGGGGCTTGGACTCTTGGGCCTAAGAAAAATGAGAGAAGTGGGGACTCAGACTCCTGGGTATTGAGAGAACGGAGGTGGGGAGGAGGTGGGAACCGTCTACCTCTGCTGGAGAAGGGAGTGGCAGGGCTCAGAAAGGAATGTGGGGGAGGGACTCTCACGTTGCTGTTTGTGTCACTATTTCCATGGCTGTGACTCACAGTCATCCCTTGATGCTCTCCCCTAAATGGCTTCTGAGCTTTGTTTCCTTTTGTCCCAGCACAGACAGATGGCCCCAGGCCAAGCGCCCCATCAGTCTGCCCCCTGGAGGGGTACCCACCCCTTTTTCCTCCTGTCCCCGCTGGTGGGCCTTCTCAGCAGGGCCTGGAGCCACCTGAGGGGCCCAGGACCTCCAGAACCCTGGCTGTTGGAACCAGTAGCCAGAGCCGATCAAGGAGAAGCTGGTCTGGAGGGAGCAGCTCAGACTTTTGTGGGCATCCACTGTGCCCCGGAGGGCAGGCACTTTCAAGGGGAGACTGGAGACGGTGGAGCAGTTGAGGACGATGGAGACGCATTCCGGGGGGGCCTGCCACGATCTAAAAGCCAGTAGTTCTCTCCTTGAAGCCTGGGGACTTTCAGATGATGGTGATGAAGAGGATCAAACAACCAGTGTCCCTCAAGAGCAAGCAAGTGACTTTGTAGGTGGCCAGCCTGCTCCCCTCTCCCCTACCCTTCCAGTAAGAGCCCTGCAGGACCCTCCCGGAGAGGAGAAGTCTGAGGAAGGAGGAGCTGCTGAAACTGAAATGGTCACGTTTTTCTCTTTTCCTCCATCACCCTGGGAGTGTTGTCCGGGGGGGGAGGAAGAGGAAGGAGGAGCTATAAAGAAAGAAGCTGCCAGAGCACCTGCTTTTCCTTTGTCTCCAGGATCCAAGCCTAAAGCTCGGGGGTATCGTGCTGGGGAGGAAGAGGGTCAAGCGACAGAGGAAAAAACAACAGAAAATAAAGAAGCCGCAAAGAGCTCCGTTTTCCCCTCATCTTCAGGCTTTCATGCTAGGGCCTGGGAGCGTGGTTCAGGAGAGGAGTCTGAGGAGGAGGAAGATGAATTCGGTGACTCGGGAGCAGCTGAGGAGGAGGGAGAAGCTGAGGGTCCCTCTTCCATCCCATCCACAAATGCCTTCGTCAGGGCCTGGGTGTACCGGCCAGGAGAGGACACGGAGGACGAGGAGGAGGAGGAAGATGAATTCAGTGACTTGGGAGCAGCTGAGGAGGGGGGAGAAGCTGAGGGTCCCTCTTCCATCCCATCCACAAATACTTTCTTCAGGGGTTGGGTGTACCAGCCAGGAGAGGACACGGAGGAGGAGGAGGAAGATGAATCCAGTGACTCGGGAGCAGCTGAGGAGGAGGGAGAAGCTGAGGGTCCCTCTTCCATCCCATCCACAAATACTTTCATCAGGGGCTGGGTGTATCGGCCAGGAGAGGACACGGAGGAGGAGGAAGATGAATTCAGTGACTCGGGAGCAGCTGAGGAGGAGGGAGAAGCTGAGGGTCCCTCTTCCATCCCATCCACAAGTGCCTTCGTCAGGGCCTGGGTGTACCGGCCAGGAGAGGACACGGAGGATGAGGAGGAAGAGGAGTTCAGTGACTCAGGAGCAGCTGAGGAGGAGGGAGAAGCTGAGGCTTCTCCTTCTGTCCCCCCAACAGGTACCTTCTTAAGGGCCTGGGTTTATCGGCCAGGAGAGGACACAGAAGAGGAAGATGAGAATGAGGAGGATGATGACTCAGAAGCCACTGACTCGGCGCTGAGTCCCTCACTTCAGGCTCAGAGCGCCCTCCTCGGGGGCTGGATGTATCGGCCGGGAGAGGACACAGAAGGAAGGGAAGTTGCTAAGCAGCAGGGAGAAGCTGAGCCCCGCCCCTTCCGAGTGGCCATCTATTTACCTGGAGAAAGGCCACCACCTCCCTGGGCTCCCCCTCGGCTACCCGTCCGACTGCAGAGGCGACTTAAGTCCACGGAAACCCCCGCCCGGCATCCTGACCCTGAGCCTCCCGTAAAGGCCAGAAAGGTGGGTGCTGAGGGCTCAAGTTCTCCAGTCTCAGGGAGGAGCTGGAACTCTTATCTTCCTTCCTGGAGCTCCTGGGCTGGGGCGGGGGAGGGGCTGAACGCCCCAACTTCTGGGTCCCCTGTGTGTTGCAGACGGTTGCACGTGAACTCCGCTGGGAGGGCTGTGTTCACGGTAACGCAATCCTTTGCAAGAGGCTGGGCCCCTGTGAGGAGAGGGGGCAGCTGTGGTTCATTGTCAGCATCAGGGAACCAACCGCCTCCATCTGCAGGGGGCCGGATCTGGTGGGTGAATGGCTAGCAGGTGACTAACCAGATCACAAGCATTCTTGTGTAACTAATTTTTGTTTGGTTCTCTCTCTCTTTTCCCGGCCCCTCCCCCCCGCCCCTCTCCCTGTGGACATGTGCGTCTTGTGTCTGTGCTGGTCCACCTTCAGGTACGCTTCTCTGAGAAGGTCTCTGTCCATCTCCTGGCTGTCTGGGCGGGACCAGCCCGGGCCGCCCGCCGGGGACCCTGGGAGCAGCTAGCCCGAGATCGAAGTCGCTTCGCCCGTCGCATTGCTCAGGCCCAGGAGCAGCTGGGCCCCTGTCTCACTCCTGCTGCCCGGGCCAGGGCCTGGGCACGCTTTGGGAACCCTACGCCTCCTCTGGCCGCCACACCTGCTCCTACCCAGATCTTACCATTGTCTTCCGTCCAGGCCACAGCCTTGAGCCCTGTTACGGCATCTCCCTTCGCCCCTCTGTCCCTGTCTCCCGGCTTGGACCTCAGTGGGAGGCGTGGCTAAGATCATGTAGTTTCATGTTTATATTAATTATTTATTTTTTTGTATATTGTTTTATATAAGAAATAAAACTTTGTGATTTGTAGCAAGCAATGTCCCTGCCACTGTGTGTATCTGAACTGACGATCTCCACTACCCTCGGGATAAAGGGGAGTACTCAATAGAGAATAAACTGTATTTCCCATCATCACTCAAATTTGCTTCTTGTCCTGAGGCTTTTGAACTAAGGGCTGGTGGGTCTTGTTAATTTTTCTTTGGCCTCTGCCTAAATTTTATTAAACTTGGGACAGGGGCGCCTGGGTGGCTCAGCCAGGTAAGTCTGATTTCAGCTCAGGTCATGATCTCCCTGTTAGTGAGTTCAAGCCCTGCATCGGGCTCTCTGGTGTTGGCATGAAGCCTGCTTCGGATCCTCTGTCCCCTCTCTCTGCCTTGACCTCACCCGTTCTCTCTCTCTCTCAACTAAACTTGGGACAGTTATCTCCCCAAGGGGGGCTAGGAGCTGGACTCAGTAATCTCAAAAAAAACAAAAAAACAAGGGTTCAGGGGCACCTGGGTGGCTCAGTGGGTAAAGCATCTGACTTTGGCTCAGGTCACGATCTCACGGTTTGTGAGTTCAAGCCCCGTGTCAGGCTCTGTACTGATGGCTCGGAGCCAGGAGCCTGTTTTGGATTCTGTCTCCCTCTCTGCCTCTCTCCCGCTCACGCTCTCTCTCTCTCAAAAATAAATAAACGTTCAAAAAAATGGGGGGGGGTCATTTCTAGTCCTCCATGCCTCCCCGGAGTATACCCATCCTCCTATTGGCCATTTAAATGGTGAATTGCTTGAGGCTCCCAGCTGTCCAATTTCATATTTATAAGCCCTGTTCCAGAGATTGTGACTAACAGTAGCACATATGTTACAGGATTGTAAGGCCCCAAAGGAGTCCTTACTGAGTGATTTTAAGTAATTCCTGCACCCAATGTGTGCCTTGAACTCAACCTTGAGATCAAGAGTCATACCCTCTCATGACTGAGCCAGCCAGACACCCCAAGATGTTCATATGTAAAACAATCCTCGCCAGGGGTGCCTGGCTGACTCAGTTGGTTAAGCAAATGACTCAGCTCAGGTCATGATCTCGTGGTTCAGAAGACTGAGCCCCATGTTGGGCTCTGTGCTGGCAATGGAGCCTGCTTGGGATTCTCTCCTTCCCACTCTGCCCCTCCTCTGCTTGTGCTCTCTCTCAAAACAATAGATAAACTTAAAACATAAGTAAATAAAAATTGGGGCGCCTGGGTGGCTCAGTTGCTTAAGCATCTGACCTCGGCTCGTCATGATCTCCCGTTTTGTGGTTCGAGCCCCGCATCGGGCTGTTTCCTTTGGGTGCAGGGTCGGCTTTGGATCCTTTTTCTCCCTCTCTCTGCCCCTCCCCTGCTCACACGTGTTCTCTCTCAAATAAACATTAAAAAAGTAAAAAATAAACTGAAAAAAAAACTGGCAAAAATAATCCTTGCCAAATAACAAATTTTTTTTTGAGCTTTATTTATTTTTTAACGTTTATTTATTTTTGAGACAGAGAGAGATAGAGCACGAACGGGGGAGGGTCAGAGAGAGAGAGGGACACACAGAATCTGATACAGGCTCCAAGGCTCTGAGCTGTCAGCACAGAGCCCGACGCGGGGCTTGAACCCACAAACCATGAGATCATGACCTGAGCCGAAGTCGGAGGCTTAACCGACTGAGCCACCCAGGCGCCCCCAAATAACAAATGTTATACAGGTGTTAGCCAGTATTGTAATTACTCTCTCACCCATGCATGTCTTGAATTCAAGTTTGCCTCCGACTCAGAAGTCTTTTCTGACCTCAGATCTGTTCAGCAGTTCAAAGAAGAATGGCCCAAACATCCTGTCCTTTGTCCAGCGTCGGGCCCTGCCCCCTCTCCATTGCTTCCCCAGGCTTTCATATTCCCAAGCCAATCAAGTCTCTTTCCACTTTAAGACCTTTGTATAAGCTGTGCCTACCGCCTGATGTTCCACCCCCGACCCCCTCTGGCGATTCCAGAATCGGTCCTCGCGATTCTTAAGATGCGTTTTGATTTTTTGTTGTTTAAGACCCATCTCCCACGACTCTGAGTCCCAGGAAAGCAGGTGCTGCTGAAAAGCCCACTCCCTGAATCACACGACTGGGCACCCAGGCAGCGTACGAGGTGTTAATAGTAAGGTGGTGCAAAAGAAGGCGCACTGGGGCCCTTTCTCCCAATGAGCAGGCAACAGAAGCTGACGAGGGTATGGTATTTCATTGGACTACTCACACGCCAGCTTTCCATCGAAACTGGACAAGCAGATGGCAAAGGCTTGGAGGGGGCAAAGCGGGAAGCAGAAGTCCATGGTGAACGTGTCTGGGGCCACGCGGCCGAACTGGAGCACGAGGGCATCGGCTGAGGAGGAAGTCAGGATCTAAGCCCAGCCCCACCCCTCAATTCCCTTCCGCGGTCCTCTGAGCTTCCAGAACTACACAAAGCTGGGCGGCGCGCCGGCTAAGCCCAGAAACCGAGGGGCCGTTTAAAAAACTACATTTCCCAACAGGCTTGCAACAGCATGGACTCGGCCCGCCTAGACAAACGCTCAAATGCTGTTGGGAGACGTAGTTCTTGTCGGCTCATGCCACCCTCCAACCTCCCCTTACCCCTCCGTCCAGGTAAAACGGTTCTTAGGAGCTCACGGTCATCCGGATGCACGATCTGGAAGTTCTTGACCGAGGCCCGAGTGACTCGACCGTGAAAATTGAGTACGTAGGCGCCGCTCTTGTAGCTCCACCAAGGGGCTTTGTTTTGTAGCAGGACCAGTCCCTGGCTAGCTCCCCGTTGGAGGCGACACAGTAGTGACTCCTGCTCCTAGAAGATAAAGTAGGGGGGGTGTTTAACCTACCACCAATGGGCCTTTTTCCTCCGGATGCAGATTTTTGAGTCTCTAGTCTCTCTTCTCTGGGAAACACAGAAGTCTAACAAAGTCCTTCTGGCTTCACATATGACCTTCTGCAAGCCATGGGCCCCCTTCTCCCTTAGGACCTATGGCCAGTCCCCCAGACCTTCCTCTCCCACTGACCCAGACAGTCTCAGCCTTAGCCAACCCACGTTTTGTGGCTGGACGCGGAGTCTCTGGTTCTGGTCATCGATTCCCGGAATGATCACAGTCATTTTCCGGGGCCCTCGGAATCCCAAGACGTTGGTCTCCTGTGGGAATTATGCTCCAGTTGGCCTGGCTCTTTCTCCTCCCCACCGCCCTGCTTCATTCTCTCTTGTCTCCAGGAAACTCACATAGCACACAGCCCCCAGCTCCTCTCTGATCCGAGTGGTCTCCGGGACAAAATTCTTCCTTTCAGGGTTCACTCCATTGTCAAAGATGGTGAACTTGGTGCCCAGGACATTAGATCTGCTCCAGGAGGGGGGGGTGGTCAGAGTAAAAATAATAATTACTGTTTTGCTGTACTTTGAGTGCTTTCCCATGTCGTCAACTCTTCCCGTTAACCCTCTGCTTGAGATTTAAGTTTTGTGTTCCATGTATCCACAGCCCCAGCCCCTTTGTTTCTTTGATAAGCCATGACTTTTAGCCTCCTGCCTTGGCCTTTTAGGAACCTTCTTCCCCCAAAGATTCAAGAATGCATGCATTACATTGCATCCATACATTACAGCCCTCTCCCACAGGAACTTAGGAGTCCTACCCCACCTTGCCTCTCCAGAAGTCAAATGTTTTGTTTTTTTGTTTTTTTTTTTTAAGTTTACTTATTTATTTTGAGAGAGAGAATCCCAAGCAGGCTTCACACTGTCAGCACAGAGCCTGACTCAGCGCTAGATCTCACCAACCATGGGATCATGACCTGAGCCGAAATCAAGAGTCCAGGGCCTAACAGACTGAGCCACCCAGGCAGCCCCAGAACTTGTCCTAAATGTCAACCTCTGCTCCAAAGCCCTTAGTTCTCCTATTCCCAACCACCCTGGGGCTACCACGTGAAGACATAACAGAACCCATCAGTCTAAGACAAAAGGTCCTTGAACAGGTGGAACTTGTGTTCTGTGGCCTTCTGGGAAATGTAGTTCACTTGCCCTTCTCCCTTGCCGCCGCCCCTCCCCCGCCCCCGTTTTTCACACATATCAGGGCTCTGCCCACCTGACTTTGCCCACAAAGTTGTCCCCATCCCGAGACAGGTCTGTGGGGTCCAGGGAAATGAGGTAATTAGAGGTTTTGCTCCTTTTTCTCTTGCGTCCAGCCAGGAGGAACTGCTGTGGATAGGAAAAACAGCCCATCAGGATTGATTTCTGGTATCCGGCTAGGGTCAGGGGTCTAAGACAAGGAAACACCACGTCCCCATGACAGAGGAGAGGGTAATGGAGCAATAAATATCTCAAGCCTTGCTGGGAGATGTGGTTCTCTCTGAACGAAGTCATCTGCTAGGTCCGGAAGCGGCACTTCACATCTTAATATCTCCCCCTCATCCGTTCCGCAACTGGGACTTGGGTCAGGGCTGAGCCCAGGCAGAGGGCAGCCCAACTGTGGCAAGGCTGGGCCGCTTTGGAGAATAGGGAAGAGCCTCAAGTGGAACACTGCAGGACTTTGGTAGACATTTCACCGGGGAAGAGCAAGTCTGGCACTACCGAGAAGGGAAATAGCCTCTTTTGGGGAGAGCACTTTGAAGAGAGACCACCACACTGAGGGGGAACTGGCCAGCTTGAGAGGGACATGGTCTGGCTCTGGGGGAGGGGCTTGGTTCCTGAGGGGCCGGGTTTATCCCAGGCATGGGTGGGGCCTGATAGATAAGAAGGCTCTTTGAGGGGCCAAACACAATGGGGCCAATACCTTGAGAGGGTATGTAAGGGGTGGAGTTTTGGAGGCTGAGACTTTGAGACTCAAAGAGACTTTGAGACTTTGAGACCAAGGCTGAGACTTTGAGAAAGGCAGGCTTATCTCAAGAGGGGACGAAGCCTAGTAATGAGCTTGGTTAAGGCCACTGAGAAAGGAGCCTTTCACAGAAAGTTCTGTGAAGGGCGGGGCTTGGCGTTGGAGTTCACAAGTCCCAGCTCAAAGACAAGCAAGGCCTGGAATCGTTTAAGTCTCGACAGGGCTCAGAAAGGGGCGGGGCTTGTCCCTGGGAGGTGGAGCTCGTTCCAGAGGCTGTCAGACCACACCTTCCGCCCGTCGGCCGCCTCCAGGTAGAGATGGTAGAAAGGGAACATGCCCTTGTCTACGCCGCGCTTGTCGCGGCTGATGCGGCACTGCACTATGCGGCCGCGCAGCGCTGGCCGCAGGACATACGCTTCCATGTCTTCTCCCAGTTGAGGGCCTGGGGCGCGGGGAGACGAGCAGGGACGAGCTTCCTACATCACTGCTGCCTGCGTCTCTCTCGCCTTCCGGGTCTCCGACACCTCCTCTTCGGGCCGCTCCTGGGGAGTTCACTGTAGACTCCGACTCCTCTTTCTTCTCTTCCGGGTGCTTGCCCTAGCCCATGCGCCAAATTCAAGTTAGGGGACAGAGCTGAGACCCGCCCCCACCCCAGGCTTGTCAACTACTGATTGGCCACGCCAGCTCAGGGTTACGCCCTCCCTCAACCATGTCCTTCTGCCTATTGGCCAAACATCCCTGTCACCTGCTGATTGGCCAGTACCTCGGCCCACCCAGCCAAGTCCTCATTGGTTACCACTAATAACGTCCCGCTGAAGCCACGCCCACTCCACCTACCGCTTGGAGAATCCCTTTGAAAGCACCGTCCCTTCAACTAAAACCCGTGTGATTCGGTCTAGATAACATAACATGGCCCAGAGCGACCCACTTGAAACTATTTAACTTACTTTCATCAATACCAGAGCGAGTGCCA
This sequence comes from Lynx canadensis, assembly GCF_007474595.2. Lineage (NCBI taxonomy): Eukaryota > Metazoa > Chordata > Mammalia > Carnivora > Felidae > Lynx > Lynx canadensis. The sequence goes on from NC_044317.1 coordinate 52,952,917, forward strand.
ACTAGTTTTTCCCTATCACTGTTTCACCCTTTCTCTCCAAAGCTCGCTACTATTTTGGTGGGCTGGATTTAATGTATGTGCTTACATAAATTTAAATCCTCTAGATTGATTTCATAAATGGTACACACAGAGAGAAACTACTGGACCAATCATAACAGTTTTCCGCCCACCAGTAAAAAGGGCCTCTGATTGGGCTGCAGCGTTTTAACACCCACCCACTCTAGAGTCCCAGGTTAGCCCTCCTGCTAAATCCTGATTGGCTGTGCCACCTCCCACCTTTTGGAGGCCAAGTCTCCATGTTCCCCGTCACCGTTCATTCCAGGGTTTGGTCCTGGACTGGGTACCTCATATTCGTCTCCAACATCCTGGAATTTGCTCTCTTCCTGTGCACTGGCCCCTAAGGGGTGGAAGAAGCCAGAAGAAGGCTGGCTCAGGACACCCGGGTCCCAGGAACTTGGGACAAGGTCACCTGGAAAAGGCCAGATATCCTGGGTTCCTGGCCTCTTTGTATGACTCCTCACACTTGCCAGATCTTCCTTCTCCCCCATGTACATGGGTACCTACACAGGCTGAGAAGTCTCTAGATCCCTGGATCTAAGAATAGAGAGGGGTTAAAGTCCTCCATTTCCCTTCTCCCAAAGACCACATCAGAGAGACTAGGAGCTAAAATGGAGCAGAGGGATGAAGTTTGGACGATAATTAAAAGTTCTGTTATTGGGGCGCCTGGGTGGCTCAGTCCAGTGAAGCCTCCGACTTCGGCTCAGGTCATGATCTCGAGGTTCATGGGTTGGAGCCCTGCGTTGGACTCTGCTGACAGCTCAGAGCCTGGAGACTGCTTCAGATTCTGTGCCTCCCTCTTTCTCTGCCCCTTCCCTGCTCTCTCTGTCTCTCTCAAAATAAGTAAACAAACATTAAAAATTTTTTTTCAAAAGGAGTCCTGTTGTTGAATCATTGGTCATACGAATCAATTGGTCATATTGAATCATTGGTCTATAAGAATAGAAGGAATTGTCACACGATATCATCAAGAAATAAAAAGTAATGACGTACTGATAATGCTACAACAAAAGTGAACATTAAAAACATGCTAAGTAAAGAAGCCACAGTTCATATACTATATTATTCTATTTAAATGAAATGTCCAGAATAGGAAGATCTAAAGAGATAGCAGATTAGTGTTTGCCTAGGGCTGGAGAAATGAGGTGTGTGTGTTGGGGAGGGGGTGTCACTGCTAAAAGGTACAGGGTTTCTTTTGGGACAATGATAATGTTCTACAATTGAATGTGGTGATGGCTGCTCATCTCTGTAAATATACTAAAAACCATGGAATGGTAAACTTTAAATGCATGAATTGTATGGTATGTGAAATGTATTTCAATAATGCCTGTTACCAAAAAGGGAAGAGGATTCACCCAGTGTCCCTGAAATTACCAGGTCGTGGAGGGCTGGCCAACCCCTGCGTCGAATCCCGGGAGGCTCTTTGTAAGGAGGTGGAGAAACAGGAATATCCTCCATGGACACTTCCTCCAACTCCAGATCGGAACTGTCTGGAAGCCAGGAGAAGGAGAAGGACTAGAGACAGGATGGCTGGGCTGGGCAGGGGAGGGGGCCTGTAGATTCAGATTCCTGAGTGTTGGAGAAGAAGGAGTTTCAGGACCTAGACTCCTTGCTGTGAGGAATGACAGAGCCCAGAGTGGGCTGGACTCCTGGGCTCCTTTGGAGAGAAAGGTTCCAGAGTCCTGAATTCTGAGGGAGTGTAGTTCTAGGATATAGCAGGGTCCAAGGACTCGAGATTACCTGCTTTTGTCGGCGAAACCAGTGGGTCACACTCGCCGCTTGCCAATCTCCACCGCAGATCGTGAAGCCCAGGGCACTGTGGAGGCCAGAGCACAGATGTGCCTCTGGCATGTTCTCCTGGAGGAAAGGGTTCCCAAGGCCTGGGAGAAGGTGCAGCGGATCCCATTAACACGATGTACAAACTTCCGTCCTCTGCGCAGGGCTGCTTCCTCACAGACTCCCAGGCGCTGTCTCTGATTGACCACCCAAACCCCTGAGACCCATTCAGAACGCTAACTCCGTCCTAAGGCTCAAGCAAGCACAGCTCTACGGCTAAATTGTTGCGGACTCAGCGCGGGCACACAATCCCACAGGGGGCTCTCAGTCTCTCCAGGGCATGTCTCTAAATTATCCAGGCCCCGCCCCCCAGGCTTTGTTAATTCCAGCCTTCAGGCGCTCCCGAATCAAGTCCCTAGGGCTTTTCCAGGGCCCGCCCCCGCAGCTCCCTCAAGCCCCGCCCCAGAGCTCCAAGAAGCCCAATCAAAGGATTCTCTCCGGCCCCACCCCCCAGTTGTACCCGGCCCTGCCCCGCGCTCTGGCTATCCCGCCGCTGAGCTCACACGGGTCCTGCTCCTGGGCCCCCAAGGGGCCTGCCCTGGGCTCTTCTGGACTCCATTCCTGCCCCTCCACCCTGAGCCCTTTAGGGGCCCGTCCCAATTCCCGCAGACCCCTCCCTCTAGGCCTAGGCTCCTGCCCGACACTGGGAACTTTTCCTCACCGCGGTCCCCCTGCGAGGCGCTCCTTCCGCCTCCATGGTCGCCGGGGTCGCAGGGAAGCGTCGGGATTGGCCTGAACCATGAGGGGCTCTTGGCGCTTCCGCCGCTGCTTCTTCTCAAAAAGCCGCCGCTGCAGGAGTGGGAAAAGGGGGTGAGGGGTGGCGACCAGGAACCAGACCGGAAGACGGGGGTGAAAGAGGGCCCGGGGCAAGGGAGGCATGCACGGGAGGGAGAGTCCAGGCTCTCAGTCCCTCCTTCCTCAGATCCAGCAGTCCTCGCACCCAATCCCTCTTTCCCCAGGACCCTAGCAGTCCTGCCCTCCAGAACCGTAGTTCTTTAGAAATTTTGGACTCTCATCACCAAGGTTTGCTTCTTTAGAAGCCCACTTCCTATTTTCTCGTTTCCCCGATTGCAGACTTGAGGCTTGGAGGGAGACAAAGGGGGCCAGGAGTCCCAGAGCAAGTCCTGGGGGTGGTGTTCCTGGAAGCTATGGAAGACGGAAGAGGGGCTGGCAGGACTCCCGCGCATAGTACCTGCTGTTCCAGCTTCTGCAGCCTCATGGCGGTCAGCTCATCCCCCAGCAACCTGAGAGAGGTGCAGGCTCATGGTGACAACATGCAGGGCAACACCTCCCCCCCCTTTCCCCCTCCCCGCCCCCCAACTGCCCAAGAGCCTCTCCTTCCCTTCCCTCTCCAGGCCCACTTAGGGTGCTGAGCACTCTGTGAGGTCACAGAAGAGTTCTGAAACTCCTTTTTTCCCAGCACTGGCCTGTCTGGAATCCAGAAGTCAGAGACCCCGAGCCCTTCCTTGTCAGGACTCAGGAGTCCAGGCCCCCTGCCCCTTACTGCTAGGCTGATGGTGCCGGACCCACCAACAGGGTTAAGAAGCCAGAGTTAAATGGGTGTGGGCATTATCAAACTCGGAGTTCCTCCTGAGCCCCATTTCCATCCCTGCTCTCCCCATCCTGTTCTCCCCACTCACTCTTTCGTCCATGTGTCCATTCTCCTGAGACATCCTGGAGAAGCAAGAGTGAGGCGTCAGGACACAGATCCAACATCCCAGTGGATGTTCTGCCCTCCAACACCTGATCTTGTGCTTTAAATTTTCTCCTGGACCCAGACAGGCCGGAATTCCAGGGACCCAGCAGCCTGTTTCCAGCTTTCGTTACTTTCAGGGGCACAGGAATCTGGTTTCCTCCCCCCCAAATAGCTAACTCTTCTATACCAGGCATGGGAACTTAGGACCCTGGACCCCCAACACTCGACCCTCAGTGACCCCAGGCCTCCGGCACCCACCTGCCTGGAATCCTGGAAATTCCTCTTCTCCTGCCTGCAGAGAAGCTTTTCACATTCACGCCTCCATACCTTGCCTCTCCGGCCAATTTCTAAACATACCTGACCCTCTTTTTAGCTGGGGACCTACTCTCTGGGTCTCTGGGAAGTAAGCAGGCAAAGAAAGAGGGCTCAGAGGGAGGGACGGGGATTCCCACTGGGACCTGCCGTAATCGCCTCCCTCCTGGCCCACCACACTCCACTTCCAACAAAGCAATGAACCCTGGCCTCCAGCTGCAGCCGGGCAACCCTGCTCCAGGGGTTCTGAATTGGAAGGGCATGCAGGTGCTCCTTAAAGGGACCCTAGACAGCATCGCAGGGTCTCTCTCTCTCTCTCTCTCTCTCTCTCTCTCTCTCTCTCTCTCTCTCGGCTTATATGCTAAAACTTAGAATATGACCTGTGCCAACAGCTACCGACCTATCTGTAACTCGCAGCCACTTCCTGGGGGAAAAATAAATGGGAAAACTACAACAGCCATGAGGCGAAGGGGCCGAGAGGCCCCGCGGAAGTGGCCTCATTTCCTCCTGCCTGCAGGGAATTGTAGTTCTCTTTGAAATGTAGTTCTCTTTGAAATCCTCCGCTTTCCTTTCGCCTAAAGGCAGGAAATGCGGCGTCAAGAGGTAAGAGCTTCCGAGAAAGGAGAGCCTTTCGAGAACAGGATGGCGACTTCCACAAGGGGCGGGCCCCTAGACAGGGACCAAGGGGACTGAAGCCAGCGCGGACCAATCAGGCCGCCGAGGGCGGGTCCTCTGCGGGAAAGTGGGCGTGGTCTAGGGGGGAAATCACCCGAACGCACCGGAGGTCCGAGCCCGGGAAAACGCCCTCTGCGGTGAGGGAAAGGTGAGGGGCTGGGGCGTCCCAGATGGGGTCCTGGGAGGAGCGGTAGGAAGGGGCCCAAAGGGCTGGAAAACTGGGTTTCGGGAAGGATGGGCTGGGCACCAGTATTTGTAGATCCTGGCAGAAGAGGAGGCTCCGGGGGGGGGGGGGGGGGGGGGGGGGGGTGGTTCTGAACCTTCGGTTCTGGCGAAGGGGACTGAGATCCCGGATTCCTGAGTCTGAGCGAAGAGGCTGGGTGCTGGGAGCCAGGACTCCTGGGTCTAAGGAAGGAGGAACTGGAGGTTCGGAATCCTGTGTCTCGGGAAACGAGACGCTTTGAGTCTTGACTCTTAGATGGCGGGGGTGTGGGGGGGATGCTGGGGGCCCAGACTCCTGGGTCCAGGGGAGTAGGCGACTTGGGACAGACATCCACCCCTCTGCCCCCCACAGGCCACGTCGTCATGCCTTCCTCCGGGCCCCGCGCAGTCCTTCTGCTACCGGCTGCTGCTGCTGCGCGCTGTTCTGGCGGTGCCCCTGGAGCGGGGGACGCCCCAGCAGGAGAGCCCTGCGACCGAGAGCCCCGTGAGTGGCCCTGCCCTCCTCTCCAGCCAGGTGTTTGCAAGTGGTACTACAATTCCCGCGGATCCCCGTCGCCCCTGGGTGGATACTTCCCCCAGGGACGCAGCTTGAAGTTTGCCTGACATTCTTGCAGTCGCCTGGGCTTTGACGTGGTGAAAAACTTGGGGGGGGGGGGACTGCATATTCTAAGTCCCTGGCCCTGAGGTGTGGGAAATCAGGGTCAGATTTTAAGTGGCAAATCTGCATTACCCCCTACCTAACTACCTAAACCTCTGTTGTTTTAAGCCCCCTGCTCTCAAGCAGAATGGAGGGAAAAAAGAACTACATTTCCCAGTAGCACCTGGGGCAGGTGATGTTAGCCCACTGAGGTGTTCTCAGTTCATGGAGCTCCTGGGAAGGGACGGGTAAACCGCCCATGTGTTAATTCCAACATGTGTTTATCAAATGCTAGGAAACCTTCTCTCTTAGGGAATTTGGAACTTTAAAGATCCTCAAGGCCAGTGCCCTGATTTGTGGCCTGAATCCTCACATAGCACCTATCAGTAAAGAGCACGTTACTGTCTCTGGAACATATCATCCCGTGCTCCTGTGTGGCAGTCCAGACCTTGTGAGTTAGGCCTCTGCTTGGTGAAATCTTTGCAGGCCCAGAAGGGCACCTTTGACTTCCCTTTCCTTTCATTCATTGCACACGTTTCTTGAGCACCTCCTGTGGGCCAGACACAGTGCTAACACAAGCCCTGGGCCATCACAGACCAGGAAGACATTGGGCCTCCCTGAGAATGGACATCAGTGTGATAGTCAAGGAGGAAGGGTCACGAGCTGAAATCTGAAGTGCAGGGAACAACATTCCAGGCAGAGGGAAACAGCCTGAGCAAAGGCTGTGTGGTGGGGAGAGCAGAGCAAGTAGAAGGGCATGGAGGTGGCCAGTGTGACCCGAGCAGAGCGAGCCTGGGGGTAGATTATTCAGAGCCTCGGTTCATTTTATTTATTATTCTTAATGTTTATTTATTTTTGAGAGAGAGACAGAGCGCTAGTAGGGGAGGGGCAGAGAGAGAGGGAGACAGAATCCCAAGCAGGCTCCAGGCTCTGAGCTGTCAGCACAGAGCCAGATGTGGGGCTCAAACCCGTGAACGGCAACACCATGACCTGAGCCGAAGTCAGAGGCTTAAACCGAGTGAGCCACCCAGGCCCCCAATGTTTATTTATTTTTAAGAGAGAGAGAGAGAGAGCATACGTGTGAGTAGGGGAGTGGTGGTGGGGGGGAGAGGATCTGAAATGGGCTCTGTGCTGACAGCAGAAAGCCTGGTGTGGGGCTTGATCTTGCAAACGGTGAGATCATGACCTGAGCCGAAATCAAGTGTCAGGGGGCTCAACCAACTGAGTCACTCAGATGCCCCAATTTATTGCCTATTTTTAAAAAATGTTTATTTGGGGCGCCTGGGTGGCTCAGTCGGTTAAGCGTCTGACTTCGGCTCAGGTCATGATCTCACAGTCCGTGAGTTCGAGCCCCGCGTCGGCTCTGTGCTGACAGCTCAGAGCCTGGAGCCTGCTTCAGATTCTGTGTCTCCCTCTCTCTCTGACCCTCCCCTCTTCATGCTCTGTCTCTCTCTGTCTCAAAAATAAATAAACATTAAAAAAAAAATGTTTATTCATTTATTTTGAGATGGGGGAGGGAGGGGCAGAGAGAGAGAATCCCAAGCAGGCTCCGTGGTGTTAGCACAGAGCCCAACCTGGGATCGATCCCACAAACTGTGGGATCATGACCTGAGCCGAAATCAAAAACCGGATGCTTAACCAACTGAGCCACCCAGTCACCCCGCCTAATTTTTTTTAATGTTTATTTATTTTGAGAGAGCGAGAGCACGCAAGCGGGAGAGAGGCAGAGAGAGGGGGGGACAGAGGATCTGAAGCAGGCTCTGTGCTCGCATCAGAGAGCCCCATGCCAGGCTCAGATTCACAAACCACGAGATCATGACCTGAGCCAAAGACAGAAGCTTAACCGACTGAGCCACCCAGGTGCCCCTTATTGCCTATTTTAAAACGGAAGAGTGAGGCCCAGGGAGAAGAGCGTGCTGGCCATCTACACTGGGCAGTCTGGGTCCAGGAGCCTAGCGTTTTTGTCTGTCTTGTTCAGTTGTTCAGTTATATCCCCTGTACCAGTGCTGGCACGCGGTAGGGGCTCGGTGAGCGCTTGATGAATGATGAATGAGTGTATATTCACTTGCGAACAAATACTGGTGTGTCCACTCTAAGCACCCACTCCGTGCTCGGTGTTGGGGCTGGGTATCTACCCACGTGATTTTCACTTCGTCTCCACTGCAGGCCTGGGGAGAGAGGGAGAGCCGTGGCCCCGAAGATCGGGCCGTTTGCCTGGGGTTACAGAGCAGATGGGGATTGGAACTGGGGTCGGCTGGCCCCAGAGCCTCTGTGCCACGGCGCAGGCCTGCCCCTTGCTCCAAGCAGGGGGTCTCTGGGTCCTTCAGCAGGTGCCCGGGGGAGCGGGGCCTGGGTCCTACCTGCAGGGAGGAGCCGGAGAAGGGTGAAGGCTGGGCTGCTATGTTCGTCCTTGTTGCCTTAGGACACAGGCCTCTACTACCATCGGTATCTCCAGGAAGTCATCAATGTGCTGGAGACAGATGGGCATTTCCGCGAGAAGCTGCAGGCTGCCAGCGCCGAGGATATCAAGGTGCGGCTGGGCGCGAGCCAGGTTGGGCGGGGAAGAGGAGGAAGGGTGCACGCTCGGAGGACCGAGTCCAGGAACGGACTGGATTCTCTCAAGGGGCCACAGAACGTGTGGTTGAGCATAGATGCAGAGGGCGCAGGCTCCGTTACACGCTGTGTGACCGCCCCTCGCGGTGCCTCGGTTTCCCCATCTGTAAAACCGAGGGTTAGAACTAGAACCTGCATGACAGGGCTCGGGTTAGGATCATGCAAGGGTAAGACGCACAAAGGGCTGAGGCATGCGGGGTAGCGGTCCTCGGACCTGCCGTGTGAGTGCTGGTTCCCCGGAATGTTCAGTGTCGTGCGTTCTGCTCGGGAAGATTCAAACCCTGGACATGTTGGGGGCACTAGCTAGCACCAACCTCTAGCTCGCGTAGGCCTCCCGAGGAACTGAGGTAATCCGCATTTTTTTTTTTAAGTTATTTATTTTAAGAGAGTCAGAGAGTGCACGAGCTGGGAGGGGCAGAGAGAGAGAGGGAGAACGGAATCCCAGGCAGGCTCCGTGGGGTCCGCGCAGAGTCGAACGTGGGCGCGAATTCACGAAACCGTGAGATCGTGACCTGAGCCGACGCCAAGGAGTCGGATGCGTGACCGACTGAGCCACCCAGGCGCCTCTCCGCTCCAGTGTTGAGTCCAGAGCAGGAAAAGGATGTGGGGAGACATGATCTGGTACCAGTCGCTGTGTGAGGGCCCTGGGGAACAAGTGGCGTCTCCACCCGGGCCTCAGTTTACCCAGCTGGTAAAATGAGGTTGTAGGGAGGATTAGGGGACAGACTCAGGGAGTCCAGCACAGGGCTTGACCCCTAGTAGATGCTTCACTGGCTGAGGTTAATATGACTGTCACTGCTGCCTCTCGAGGGCCACGCCCCAGGCGGGCTGGAGAGACCGTGTGAGTCTCGAGTGCTGAGAAAGCGAGCTGAGCAATGACAGATCGAGAGGGTGCTGGGAGGCCTCAGGGAGGGCCAAGGCCAGCCTTGACAAGTGAGAAGGGGTTTCTAGAAAATGGATGCCCCCAAGTGAGGTATAAAGTCCTCAGTGGGAAGGTCTGTGGTGTAGAGTGCGGTGAGGGGGTGGGGCGGTGGCATTTCAGACAGTGGGAACTGTGTGTACAAATGAAGTAGTCGGTGACGCCCCGGGGGCTCAGTCGGTGAAAGCGTCCGACGTCAGCTCAAGTCACGATCTCACGATCTGTGGGGGTCCGAAGCCCCGCGTCGAGGCTTGTGCCTGACACAGCTCGGAGCCTGCGTGGGATCTCTGGGGCTCCCTCCCTCTCTGCCCCTCCCCCAGTTGCCTTCTGTCTCTCTCAATAAATTGGAGATTTTATTGAGACAGGGATTCTGTCCTGTGGGGCACTGGGGAAGGCTTGGGGGCCGTGAGGGAAGAGGTAGTGGTGTCGACTCTGGGAAACAGACATAATCTGCAGTGACAGTCGAGGGGGCTCAGGGAAGGCACCCCTATTACGGGGTGGTGTTTGGAGGGGGGCAGGGAGTTAGTGGGGGGGGTTCGTTCCAAGGGAGGTGCCTTCCTGCTTTGAGGGTTTTTGTATTGTTTGTTTTTTAAGTTTGTTTATTTATTTGAGAGAGACAGAGGACAGCGTGCGTGGGAGAGGGGCAGAGAGAGAGGGCGACACAGAATCCGAAGCAGGCTCCAGGCCCTGAGCTGTCAGCACAGAGCCCGACGGGGGGCTCGACTCACGAGTCATGAGTTCTCATAACCTGAGCTGAAGTCAGACGCTTCACCGACTGAGCCACCCAGGCGCCCCCCCCGCCCTTTGAATTGTGAAGAGCAGTGAGGATCTGCTTAGACTTGAAAAGTGGTGGCAGAGGAGAGTCCTAGGCAGAGGGACCAACCAGCGTGTGCAAAGGCCAAGAGGTGGGAAGGAGCCTTGAGTGTAGGCGCCGATGCCCCGTTAGTGTTTGCCGGAAGCAAGTGCGATTTGATGGATGACGGGAGATGGGGCTACGGAGGTGGGCATGGCCTCAAATGCCAAGCTGAGGGGTTGGGATTTTATGTCGGAGGCTCTGGGGGCAGGTATGGGTCTATAAGCTTTCCAGGCATCCAAAGCTGGTAGAAGGTTCCAGAGAGGGCAGAGAAAGGATGAGGCCGCCCAGTGTGCCCCCTCCCAGGCTCCCAGCCTGACCAGTGTCTCGTCCCTATTCGGGCAGAGGTGGAAAGCTGAGCCGGGAGCTGGACTTTGTCAGCCATCATGTCCGCACAAGCTGGACGAGCTGAAGCGGCAAGAGGTGTCCCGGCTGCGGATGCTCCTCAAGGCCAAGATGGACGCTGAGCAGGAGCCAGTAAGCAGGGCAGGTAGGGTGGATGGCCTCCCTGCCCCCAAATACACGTAGAAGAGGGATCGAGTTTTCTTTCTAGAACATTCTACCGCTACATAACTGCTTGGCGGGTTTATTTAGTTTTTTGTTTTTTAATTTTTTTTTTTTTTTTTTTTTAATGTTTTGTTTTTGGAGAGACTGAGAGGAGGCCAGTGCATGAGCAGGGGATGGGCAGAGAGAGAGGGAGACACAGAATCCGAAGCAGGCTCTGCTCTGAGCTGTCGATGCGGGGCTCAAACCCATGCATGCGCGATCATGACCTGAGGGGAAGTCGGACACTCAACCGACTGAGCCACCCGGGTTTTTTGGTTTTTTGTTTTCAGTCTTTTGGGGTTTTTAAAATTTTTATTTTAAACAACCATGGTCATTCAAATTTTGTGTAACTTCAAACTTCCAGAAAAAAGTTGCAAGCATAGTGCGCAAAGTCCCTGAATACCCTTGACCTGGATCCTCCAGTTATAGCTTTTGTCCCTATTTGCCTTTCAGCGACATTCGCTAGTTCCTTGCAGACCGTATCTCTTTCTCCCCCCTTTTTCAGTGTGATTTTCCTCTGAACGGCCACATGGTCCTGCGTAACCACAACGCAGTGATCAAAGTCAGGAAGTTTCAAAGGGGTGCACTGTATTTTTCCCTTGCTCTGTTATTCTCTATCTCCCCAGCTGCGTGATTCTAATTTGTAGGCATTTGTATCTGAGGACTATATTTTATAGTCTAATGATTGGTTGGAAAAAAGAAAGAAAAAAACAACGTACCTGGAGGAGAGAGGCAGTTATTAGATTCCAAGGATCCACCCAATTTCCTTTTTTTTTTTTTTTTATGTTTATTTATTTATTTTTGAGAGAGAGAGAGTGCACAAGCAGGGGTGGAGCAGAGAGAGAGAGGGACACACAGAATCTGAAGCAGGCTCCAGGCTCTAAGCTGTCAGCGCAGAACCGGATGTGGGGCTCGAACTCACAACCCTGAGATCGTGACCTGAGCCGAAATCAGATGCTTAACCAACAGCCACCCAGGCATCCCCCCACACTATTTCTTTTAATAGCTTTATGAAATATAACTCATATGTCGTATAGTTTACCCAGTTAATAGGTACAATTCATTGGCTTTTAGTATAGTCCACAGGTATATACAACCATCACCCAAGTCAATTTTGGGACGTTGTAATCGCCCCCAAGAAGAAACCCGAACTCCTCAGCTATCACCCCCCACCCAGCCCCTGCAACCAGTAACCTACTTCCTGTCTCTCTGGACTCGCCTATTCCTGGACATTTCATATAAATGGAATCATGCCACCTGTGACCTTTTGTGCCCGACTTCTTTCACTTAACAATGTTTTTCAAGGTTCAGCCGAAACGTAGCACGCATTGGCCCTTTGTTCCTTTTTAGGGCCAAGTAATATTCCACGGTGTGCACAGACCACACTGGGGTTTCTCCATTCACTCGGTTGATGGGCTCCTCGGGGGTTGCCCGCTTTGGCCATGACGGGCCGTGGTGTTATACTTCCCGTAGCTTTGTGGTGTTCTGGTGCCGCTCGGACAGCTTCCCGCCTGTCGCTAAGTGTAAGAACGTGGCCCTTTTACTGAGATTCACCCACGCCCCTCCTTTCGTTTCCTGACACTCCCTGAGGCTCCCATGTTACGGATGGGGATGGCGGGCATTGGCGGATGGCGTGGATGGCGTTGAGGGTCAACGGGACAACTGAACTTTGTTTTCATTTCTGTCTGCCTCCATTTATCCATCCTCCAAACATGCCTTGAGTCCTACCGTGTGCTGGGTACCAGGCGAGTCCCAGATCTCGAAGGTGACCCGACAGCCTCCTCCACACTATGCACCCACGCCTTCTCCGTCCTTCGGTTTTATTTGTGTATTTTATTTGCTACTTAATGTAATTAATTTCTTTATTTTGAGAGGCAGAGAGAGAGAGGGAGAGGGAGGGAAAGAGAGAGAATCTCAAGCAGGCCCTGTCGGCACAGAGCCCAACCGGGGGCTGAAACTCATGAACCGTGCGATCATGGCCTGAGTCGAAGTCAGATATTTAACCAACTGAGCAACCCAGGCGCCCCTGTCGTGCTGTTTTTACTTAGTATAGTTCAGAGTCTCCAGGAAACCAGACGTCCCTCGTCACTAATGGGAAAAAAATCCCGCCTATGAATTGGCGGCTTGTTGTGTCCCTCGCACTACTAACCCTAACCCTTCACCAGCTCGGGGCATCTCCAGAATCGGACCCGCTTCTCACGACCGTTGCCGCCCCTCGGGCCTGCCTGGAGCACCGTGGTCGCCTCCTCCCCGGGCCCCCTGCCGCCGCGCTGGCTTTTGTTCTGTTTCCCCGACGGCAGCCAGTGGGGTTCTGCTAACACCCGTGTTGGTCTCCCGTGCCACCGTAGCCGATTAGCACAACGAGTGGCTTCAACGACACACACGGGGGTTTGGAGATCAGACTAAAATCAGTGTCACGGGTGCGAAAATCGAGGCGTCTGCAGGGGCCGCGCTTGCTTCCAGAGGCTCTAGGGGAGGGCCTGCTGCCTTGCTTTGTCCAGCTGCTCCCGCGGCCTTCCTTGGCGGGTGGCCTCCTCTTCTATCTCCAGCCGTGTCGCATTTGTGTTCAGTCTCGCGGTCTTCTCCTGTGGTCGGGTCTGCCTCTGCCTCCCACGTATAGGGACCTTATGATGCCATAGGGTCCCCTGGTAGTTAGGGGTGGTCTCCCCATCCCCAGATCCTTGATTTAATCCCGGCTGCAAAGTCCCTTTTGCCATGTGACGTGCTCACAGGTTCTGGGATTAGGGCTGTGGGCATCGTGGGGGCCGTTACCCAGCCCACCACGGCACCTAACCCAAGTCCTGTCCCTCCTCTGCTTAGAACCCACCATGGCTCCCCAGTGCTTGTAGGACCAAGCCCACAGCCATCCCTGCTCCTCTGCCCCTCCCTTCCACAGGCGCCCTCTCCCCTATCCTCTCATGTCAGTGTTTTTTAGTTTTAACAAACACAAACCCGGCCACCCTCTGGACCTTGGCTCCGTGCATTTCCCTGTGCCGGGACATTGTTTCTCCGGGCTCTCTCTCCTTTTTTTTTTTTTTTTTTTTTTTTTTTATGTTTATTTTGAGAGAGAGGAAAGAGAGAAAGCATGGGAGGGGCAGAGAGCGAGGGAAGAGAGAGAATCTCAAGCAGGCAGAGCACAGTCCAGCGCAGAGCCTGATGCAGGGCTTGAACTCACGAACCGTGAGATCGTGACCTGAGCCGAAATCAAGGGTCAGGACGCCCAACCGCCTGAGCCCGCCCAGGCGCCCCGATACGTGTTAGTTATTATTATGGTTATTGTTATTTTAAGCTGACTTCCTTTAGAGCACATCTAGCCAAGGGTAGGGATTTTAAAGCCAGAACGTTCCGTGAGGTGTTCTTTTTGAGTTTTTGTCGTTGTTGTTTTGTTTTTTTTAATACCTCTCCCTCATCCAGATGTACAGTTGGATCACTTGAGCCTCCTGAAGCAGTTTGAACACCTGGACCCTCAGAATCAGCACACATTCGAGGCTCGGGACCTAGAGCTGCTAATCCAGACGGTAGCCGTGAAGGGGCCGACAGGCAGAGGACTGAAGGAGGCTTTGTGGAAGGGGAGCAGGGAAGGGAGCCTGGGACGTGAGCCCGCTCACCCCTGCCTGGTGTTCTGTGAGGCCGGTGGCCTGCAGAGGGCCGGGTGGTGCCCAAAAGGCCTCCCCAGATTCTCTCTGGGAAAACAGATACAGGCAGGTGGGCTTGGCTCCATTCAGACCCGGATTCAAATCCCCTCCTTGGCTCGTCCTTCCCCTATGACTCGTGAGGGTGGGGGCGTGGGGCTGTCTCCTCTGTGTCCTTGTGGGAGGCAGAACAATGGCCCCCCTGCACCAAAGACGTCACACCCTACACATCCTTTTTCTTTTTTTTTTTTTTCTTTTTTGTAATGTTTCTTTATTTTTGAAAGAGAGAGAGAGCGTGAACAGGGGAGGGACAGAGAGTGAAGGAGACACACAATCCAAAGCAGGCTCTAGGCTCCGAGCTGTCAGCACAGAGCCTGACATGGGGCTCGAACCCAAGAAATGTGGGTCGTGACCCCAGCCAAGTCGCCCAACTGAGTCACCAGGTGCCCCTATTGTTCTTTTTTCCTTTTCTTTCTTCTTCTCCACACCCAGTGTGGGGCTTGAACTCACAGCCTTGAAATCAAAAGTCCTCCACTTTACCTGCGGAGCAGCCAGGTACCCCTAAATGTGTATTGTTTTAAGGCTCCAAATTTATGATAATTTGCTACAGCAGGCACAGAAGTAATAGAGACCTTATCTGAGAAATGGGATCTCGAGCCCCAGCCTCATGAGGAAGGCCAAGGGCCACGGGGTTGGGGAGTGGAAGGGGATGCCCAGACCTGCCCTGCCTCTCCACTCCTCGCCTTTCTTCTGCAAGGCTCCAACACCCCCAGCGCAAAGCCCCCACCCTCCCTAGCCTGAGCCTTGTTTTTTCTGGGTCCTACTGGAGCTCCATCTAGTGGCCGTGAAGATAATAGCAGCAGCCGTTTGAGTCCATGCAGCATTGGACTCCGTCCCTGAGGGATGTTTTTGCCACATATTTCTAGAACATTCCAGAAACTGTCCATTTTCTCCAGGCCCCCAGTCATCTCCTAGTTTTAATTCCCATCACTTCTCATCGCCAGTTCCTCACTGGGCTCCTTGCTTCTGCCTTCCAAGTTCACCAGCCAGACTTTTCAACCTAGCACTCTTGACATTTGGGGCTGGATAATTTTGTTGTGGGAGAAGTCTTTGTGCATTGTATGATGTTAACAAAAAATTTTTTTAATGCTTATATTTATTTTTGAGACAGAGAGAGAGAGAGGAGAGAGAGAGAGGACAGAGTGCAAGCAGGGGAGGGGCAGAGAGAGAGGGAGACACAGAATCTGAAGCAGGCTCCAGGCTCCGAGCTGTCAGCACTGAGCCCGATGCAGGGCTCAGACCCATGAACTGCGAGATCATGACCTGAGCCAAACTTGGACCCTCAACTGACTGAGCCACCTAGGCACCCCCGTTGTATGATGTTTGGCTGCATCCCTGGTCTCTACCTACTAGGCACCTATAGACCTACCCCGTTGTGGCATCCAAAAATGCCCTCAGCCTTTGCAGTGGTGTCCTGTGGCCAGTCTCCCCGGGTTGAGAACCCTGCAGTGCTCTGTTCCCCCACATAACAGCTGTGTTAGTTTCCTGCGCTGCCCAGGAATAAATTACCGCAAACTTAGTAGCTGAAACAACTTGAAATTATCATCTATAGTATAGATCAGAAGCCAGGAAGGACCTTATCGGGTGTGTTAGTTTGCTGTGGCTGTCATAACAAATTGCCACAGACTCTGTGGCTTAAAGCAGCAGAAATGTAGGGCACCTGCTGGCTCAGTCCTTTAGAACATGCGACTCTTGATCTGGGAGTCGTGAGTTCTCGAGTCCTACGTGGGTGTAGAGATGACTTAAAATTTTTTTTAAATTAAAAAACAACAAAGATGTATTCTCTCTCAGTTCTGGAGGTCAGAAGTCCAAAATCAGTATCCCTGAGCTAAAACCTTGTTTTGGCGGAGCTATTCTCTTTAAAGGCTCTAGGGGGAGACCTATTCCTTGCCTCTTCCAGCTGTGGAAGCTACCAGCACTCTTCAGCTTGTAGACAAATCATTCCAGCCTCTGTCTCCATTGTCACATGGCATTCTCCCTGTGTCTCTGCATCTTCTCTGTGCCCTCTTATAAAGACACCAATCATTTGGATTTAGAGCCGACACCCGTCTGGTAGGACCTCATTGTAACTAATTACATCTACAAAGTCCTATTTCCAAATAAGTTCACATTCCGACATTCTGGGGTAGACATGAATTTGGGGGGTGGGGGGATACTATTCAACCCAGTGTGGTATCACTATCTCCATCTTACAGAGGAGGAAACAGGCACAGAGAGGCTAAGTAACTTCCCCAAGATCACACAGCCTAGTGGAATTTGTTCACACACCAGAGCCTGGATTTGAACCCTGGGCAAACAATTGGAGACCCAGGGTTCTTTACCATTTAGCTGTGCTGCTCTCCATAGTCTGCCTCGTATGTTGTTCCTTATGCTTATTCTCCAAGATCTTTCTTTTCTTTTTTAATGTCTATTTATTTTTGAGAGGGAAGGGCAGAGAGAGAGAGGGAGACCCAGAATCCGAAGCAGGCTCCAGGCTCCGAGCCGTCAGCACAGAGCCCAATGCAGGGCTTGAACCCATGACCCGTGAGATCATGACCTGAGCCGAAGACTGAGCTACCCAGGCGCCCCTTTCTTTATTTTATTTTTAAGTGCTCTCTATACCCAATGTGGGGCTTGAACTCACAACCCCCAGGTCAAGAGTCACGCGCTCCACCTATGGAGCCAGCCAGGTGCCCTGTTCCTCCGAGATCTGAGATTGTGGAGGACTTGAAAGAGGTGGGTTAAAGTTATTATTTGTGTAGGAGTGCTGGCTGTCTCAATCAGAAGAGTGTGTGACTCTTGATCTTGGGGTCGTGAGTTTGAGCCCTGTGTTGGGTGTAGAGATTACTTAATAAACTTAAAAAAACAATCATTCTTGTGTAACCATCCTAATCTCTTTTGAACAAATAGAGGTGGCTATGTTATAAGGCAAGAGTGGGTCATAGAGATCAAGAACTGAGCTCAGGACATGGAACTCAGGACTGGATGGAGGTCGGGGCGGCCCTTGCCCAGGTTTAAGGCTGAGGGCTTGGAATTTGGAGGTTGAAATTTAGGGCCTGTGTACGGCAGTGAGATGAGAATGACCGTCTGCCTTTCCCCAGGCTACCCGAGACCTTGCCCAGTATGATGCAGCCCATCACGAAGAGTTCAAACGCTACGAGATGCTCAAGGAACATGAGAGACGCCGTTATCTGGAGTCACTGGGAGAGGAACAGCGAAAGGAGGCAGAGAGGAAGCTGGAAGAGCAACAGCGCCGGCACCGAGAGCATCCCAAAGTCAATGTACCTGTAAGGACCCCCTTTTGTGCCCACCCCACAGCCGAGTTCAACTCTCCAAGCGCCATAAGATGAACAAGTAGCTAAAGAACTACAACTCCCAGCAGGCCCCGAGGCCAAAAGCCCGTTGAAAATATGCCCAGTCACTCCAGGGCTGCTGGGTGTTGTAGTTTTAGGGTGGTTTTTTTTTTTTTTGGCTTTCTTGCTTGAAGAAAATGACATTTGAGGGATGGGGGGGACCCAGACTTCTTGCTCATGAGCCCCTGGCTCTCCCTTCCACAGGGCAGCCAAGCCCAGTTGAAGGAGGTGTGGGAGGAGCTGGATGGATTGGACCCCAACAGGTTTAACCCCAAGACCTTCTTCATATTGCATGGTAAGGTGGGGAGGGAGCCCCAAGACCCAGGCTGAACCCTGAGCCTCTGGCCTTTCTGGGGCCTGAATACTAAGGAGGGAGCTCCGACACTGGGGCTTAGGCAGGCCAAAGAGACCTGAGTCCATCTCTCCTGCTGGTCTAGAAGTCTGCACCCCTCCCCATTGCTAGGATCTTCCATAGAAGAGCTAGGCCTCTTTTCTGGGATACACCAGACTTCTCCGTCCTCGGGACCGGCTGATGTCCACCAAGTAAGCAATTCAGGCTTGGCTAGGCCTGGGTCCCCCCTTCCCACAGCAGCCCAGAAGCCCCAGTCCCCGCCAGGAGCCCTATTGCCAACAGTGGGCCGTTCCCTAATTAAACAGGCCTCCAGGGACCTGGGAAGCTCCTTCCCCATGGTGGTTAAAGGCACTTTCCCCTTCATTCTCTTCCCATCTAGAAACATAGCTTGGGGTTGCCAGGCCACCTCAGATGTGCCTAGGACCCTGTCCCAGAGGCTGCAGGCGGTCAGCAGGGCTTAACAGGGCACGGCTGATTCATTCGGCAGACGTTTACTAAGCTCCCTCTAAAGACCCAGCTTCACGGAGACCCCATGGATACTACTGCGAACAAAACAAAGGTCCCCCCTCTCACAGAGCCGGTGATCAGGCAAATAGATCACGCCGTATTCCAGTGAATCTGAGAAACCAGGGAGTGTGAGATACTCTAGAATTTGTACATAAGCTGCCCATTAAAGGGCCTGGAGCGTGTAGTGCCCCATCTGGCTACCGAGCTGTTGCAATGACCGAGGAACTGAATTTCTCATTGTATGTGATTGTTATTCATTTAAATTTCACGTGTCCCCGTGGCTACTCTTTGGGCGGTGCAGCTCCAGAGAGTTGACGTTTGAACTTAGACT
Organism: Lynx canadensis; assembly: GCF_007474595.2. Lineage (NCBI taxonomy): Eukaryota > Metazoa > Chordata > Mammalia > Carnivora > Felidae > Lynx > Lynx canadensis. Next base: position 52,971,497 of record NC_044317.1, read on the forward strand.
TCAGTGAACTGAGGTTGAGCCTTGCAGACATTTGGGGGGGAGAGTGTTCTAGGTGGTGGGAACAGCAGACACCCAGGGAAGAGTGAACGTGGGTCTCCAAGGTAACAGCCAGCTTGCTCCAAGCCTTCCAGCTGGGTTAAGGAATCTGGATTTTATCCTCTCTGAGATTGGACACCGCAAAAGGGTGTTGAGCAGAGGACTGACACCATCTGCCTTAAGGGTTGACAGAGTCCAGCTGGCGGGGTCAGGGCCAAAGCCAGGAGAAGGCTGGAGATGCTGGTGGCTGCATCATGGGGAGTAGGGAAGAATGGTTGGAGTCTGGATTTATCTGGAAGGTCAAGCTGGTGGGATTCACAGATGGACTGGATGAGGAGTATGAGTGAGCAAAAGAGTCAAGGGTGACTCCAAGGTATTTGGCCCTAGCAACTGGAAGGATGGATGGGGAAGAGCAAGCATATTTGGCAGGGGAAGTTGGGAACCGTGTCCGTTCAGGTCAAATTGGAGATGTCGATTGGACAGTCACGTGGAGATGAGAGTTGGGAGTCAGATATTCAGGTGTGGAAGCAGCTCGTGGATGGCACTGGAAGCCCAGGGATTGGAGGAACCCATCTAAAGAAGCGCTGGCCAATCAAACTATTTTTGTAACGATGGAGAATGTCCCGTCCCATCCAATATGGCAGCCACCAGCTACGTGTGGCTACTGAATGCTTGACATGTAACAAGTGGGACTGATAAACTGAAATTTTTATCTTAATCGATTTAAATTCAGGGCGCCTTGGGTGGCTCAGTCGGTTGAGCGTCTGACTCTTGATCTCAGCTCAGGTCTTGATCTCAGTCGTGAGTTCAAGCCCTGCATTGGACTCCGTGCTGGGCATGAAGCCTCCTTTGGACTTGAAGCTTAGTTAGACAAGAGGTCCCAGGACTGAGCCCTGGGGTGCACCGATATGTAGCATTCAGGAGGAGGACGGAGCCAATGAAGGAGAACGAGGGGCATCTGGAGAAAAGCGTTTGATGTTCTAGAGGCCAAGGGCAGAAAGTCCAGTAAAATGTGAGTTAAAAATTGACCATTGGCGAGGCACCTGGCTGGCTCAGTCGGTGGAGCGTGCAACTCTTGATCTCAGGGTTTAAGCTTGAGCCCCACGTTGGGTGTAAAGATTGCTTAAAAATAAAATCTTTAAAAAAATTAAGCGCTGGATTTGCAAGGTCAGGGTTCTTGGCCATCTCTGAAGGACCAGGGTGGGTGCTGATCTGAGTTAGCAGAGGAGGGGAGACAGTGGACACGGCCCACGTGGCTGAGAAGCCGGGAGCCCTGTAGCTGTACACGCGGAGAGGCAGGTAGGGGTTCCTCTGGCCTGGTTCTCTGGGAGGCAGAGGCCTCTGACACCCTGGATCCCGGGCAAGGGGGTTGATCCAGATCACCAGGCGTTAGGGATCAAGTTGTCTTGTGTGACAACTGCCCGAGAACAGTCCTGGTGAAGCCCACATTCATTTACTCCATTCCTGGGACCCTGGTTGGTAGGGAAGTGGCTGACCAAGCAATGAGCCAATGGGGTGCTGAAGCTGGAAGGATATCACTCTGTCGTTGGGGACCCAGGGACACCTGACCTCTGAACACGGAGCCCACACCAGCCCCAAATTCCTTCTCTAGCCCCACCTGTACCCACCCTGTACGCAGTCCCCCCAAGATACTTTGTTGTCTCCCCCCTCAGATATCAACAGTGATGGTGTCCTGGATGAGCAGGAGCTGGAGGCCCTCTTCACCAAGGAGGTGAGCATCTTGGAAGCCATGGGTGCAGAAGATGCCCAGTCAGCCTTGAGTCCCCTCGGGTCCCCCTGGAGGCGAATTCAGGGGAAACGACAACTCCCAGCAGCCCCCGCGGCAAAAAGAGGCTGCCGCGCGTGGCCAGGTGCCCCGAGGGCTGCTGGAAGTTGAAGTTGCCTGTCTGTGTGCGTGAGGAGGTGGAGTAGCCAAGGAAAGAGGTTGTCCTGGACCCCTCAGTATGTCCTGCCTGTCACTTGACCCTGCAGCTGGAGAAGGTGTATGACCCAAAGAATGAAGAAGACGACATGAGGGAAATGGAGGAGGAGCGGCTTCGCATGAGGGAGCACGTGATGAAGAACGTGAGAGGAGGGGGCCGGGGCCATGGATGGGGCGGGAGGGGGGCAGGGCCGGAGGGAGGCCCAGCTCTGTCACCCTGGTTCCGTAGGTGGACACCAACCGGGACCGCCTCGTGACCCTGGAGGAGTTCCTCGCATCCACCCAGAGGAAGGAATTCGGGGACACCGGGGAAGGCTGGGAGGTGAGGACCTGAGGAACTCTCTGGGTCCTGAATACCTCTGGCCCCCGGCCCTGACCCTTCTCTGGCCACTCCTCTTACTGTCTGGGCCTCTGCTCGCCTACCATGGGTCTCTGCCTCCTTCTGCCTCTGGGTTGTCTCAGTGCCCCACTCTAGGTCTCTGTTCCCCCAACTTCTCTGGGTCTTTATCCCCCTCTCCGGCTTGCACTCCGTCTCCTCCATCCACACGCGTGGCCCAGGCCTCCCAGCCTTGCCCAAACCTCCTGTTAGTGGCGCCGTCTCGAACGTGAGTGGGCCAAGGCCGGCATGGCCCTGCTGATGGCCCCTGTCCCCTCTCCGGCAGACAGTGGAGATGCACCCCTGCCTACACAGAGGAGGAACTAAGGCGTTTTGAGGAGGAGCTGGCCGCCCGGGAGGCAGAGCTGAATGCCAAGGCTCAGCGCCTCAGCCAGGAGACAGAGGCTCTAGGGCGCTCCCAGGGCCGCCTGGAGGCCCAGAAGAGAGAGCTGCAGCAGGTGACCGGCCAGGGAGGCTGGGCCCATCCTCTGAGTCTGGTGGCCTTTATCCGTATGTGTTCAGAGGCTGGGAAGGCCTGTAGCTCCCGTGTTGATCACTGGTAGAGCCTCAGGTGGTGACCGCCATCTTGAGTAAGGGCAGACGTCATCCCCATCCCTGACAGCTCTGTGGCTGCCATATTGGATAAGGGCAGTGGGGCTGTAAGCAGGAAGGGAGGAGGAAGACGTCAAGAACAGAGGAGGAGGTTAGACTCAGCCAGGGTTCAGGGAAGGCTTCCCTGTCCCAGCGTCTGACCCGAGCCCTGCCCGAGGAGGGAGAACTGGGTCTTTTTAACTGTTATGAAGCTCAACTCTCAGTGAGAGAAAAAAAAAAAAAAAAAGATGCCCATAGAGAAGGGGCTGGTTCACCACTTAGCAAGCTGCCGCCTTACCCTCTAGCCTGTGCGATCTCCCCCACCCCTTGCAGGCCGTTCTGCAAATGGAACAAAGGAAACAGCAGCAGCAAAGCCAAAACGGCCCAGCCCCTGGCCCTGAGGGACAGCTCAAGTTCAGCCAGGACACAGGTGCTCTGGTGGGCCCTGGGGCACACGGGGCGGGAGCCAGTCGGTGTCCGCGGGAGAAAGACACTGGGATGTCTACCGCCACCATTTCCTCCCTCCATTTCCAGATGATGCTCCTGTCCCAGCGCCGGCCGGTGACCAGAAGGATGTAGACCCTTCAGAAAAGAAGGTTCCCGATCAGCCCCCCGAGCTGCCCCGGTTGGATACCCAGCACCTGTGATCCTCCTGGGACTCCTCCCCACCCCCCACCCCACCCCCCAAGACACTCTGGGTTCCTACTGAGGCAGCTGATGCGAGGGAGATGAGGAGTCTCAGTCCACCCCCTCTGGGGGCCAGCAATATGCCGGTGGCCTCCTGGGGGAGGGGAGGGGAGGGTGGCATGTGACACGATGCCTCCTGAGCCCGCGTCTCTCAGCGTGTTTCACCTCCTCCTTCACAGCCTCCCAGTCTGCGGCCCCTTCTTGCCCATCCCCTCCAAGGACCTACCTTCTCAGCTCTGCCCAGGGCCCTCACTGGGTCACCCCAACTTAGAGAAGCCCCCTCCCTCCCGGGAAGGGTCTGCTTCGTGCCTGCCTCCCTAGATGGTAAGGCCTCAGCTGCCCAGGTTGTGGCCACTCTGGCTGGCACCCTGCGTCCCCACAGCTGCTGGAATTCTGCCTGCCGCCCAGTTTGGGTGGTCCCTCGAGAGATTTCCCTCCCTTCTGTGGGACCACCGATGCCTCAAAGGCGGGGTCTTCCCCTGGGCTGGGTGTGAAGGCCGGCAGAGTCCTAAGCAGGGCTGATTTGCTCTGATAACTAGCAACCCTGGCTTCCAGCCACCTCCGTCTCCACCCTGACTGCTTGGCTCCTCGCCCCTTCCCCCCACAGCCCCAGAAGGGCCCTGGAGCCAACCCTGCCCCAGGATCAGGTTCCAGCCCCTCCCTCGGCCTCATGTGGGAGGCCTCGCCCCCCCCTCCCCCCCCCCCCCCCCCCCCCACTTTTCTGGCCTTATCTCCTACAGCTCCCAGTTCTGCTCTATCCTCCGGTTCCATCCAAATACACTTTCTGGAACAATGTATGCCTCTGTGTCTTTGCATATACTGTTCCCTCTGAAGCCCCATCCCCAATTCACCTGCTAAAGTCCTCCTCATTCTTTTTTTTTTTAAGTCGTTTTATTTTACTTTTTAACTTTTTTTTTAAACGTTTATTTATTACTGAGAGGTAGAGAGAGACAGAGCACGAGCAGGGGAGGGGCAGAGAAAGAGGGAGACACAGAATCCGAAGCGGGCTCCAGGCTCCGAGCTGTCGGCACAGAGTCCGACACAGGGCTCGAACTCGCAAACCGCGAGGTCATGACCTGAGACGAAGTCGGACGCTTAACCGACTGAGCCACCCGGGCGCCCCTGTTTTATTTTATTTTTAAAGTTCATTTATTTTTGAGAGACAGAGAGCACAAGTCAGGGAGGGACAGGGAGAGAGAGGAGGCAGAGAATCCCAAGCAGGCTCCCTGCGGTCAGTGCAGAGCCCGATGTGAGGTTCGAACTCCCAAACCGTGACATCATGACCTGAGCGGAAACCGAGAGTCAGACGCTTAACCCGCTAAGCCAAGCAGGCGCCTCAAGTCTTCCTCATTAAAATACAATTCAAGCATAATATCTGAGCGGCCACATCCTGGCATCTTTTTGTCCTCTCCTGATGTGTCCAGTGTGAACACACACACACACACACACACACACACACACACACAGACACACACACACCTTTCAGCAGGATCTCAGTCACAAGGACCGCAAAGCTTAGAAAAGGAGCGCCTGCGGGGCGCCTGGGTGCCGCAGTCGGTTAAGCGTCCGACTTCAGCCAGGTCACGATCTCGCGGTCCGTGAGTTCGAGCCCCGCGTCGGGCTCTGCGCTGATGGCTCGGAGCCTGGAGCCTGTTTCCGATTCTGTGTCTCCCTCTCTCTCTGCCCCTCCCCTGTTCACGCTCTGTCTCTCTCTGTCCCAAAAATAAATAAAAACGTTGAAAAAAATTTTTTTAAAAAAATAAATAGCAGTTCATTTCCTCTTCATAAAAACCCTGCGAGGTAATTACCCTCATCAACCCGATTCTACAGATGAAGCTAATAAGAGAAAGCTAAGTGGCTTGCTTGGGATCCCACAGGCTGGTCAGTGGCAGGGCTGGGATTGGAACACTGGCAGGCTGGATCCAAAGTTCATGTTCTGAAGTATCATGTTAAGTTCTCTTGGGCACTGAATCTGTGCTTAAAAAAAAAAACAACAAAAATCTGGTGAATAAGTGAGTTAATGAGGGGTGTCTGGCTGGCTCCATCAGAGCATGGAACTCTTGATCTCAGGATCGTGAGTTCAAGCCCCATGTTGGGCACAGAGATCACTTAAAAAAAAAAAAATTTTTTTTTTTAAATGAGTTAATGAATAGGGGCGCCTGGGTGGCTCAGTCGGTTAAGCGTCTGACTTTGGCTCAGGTCATGATCTCACGGTTCATGGGTTTGAGCCCCAGGTCAGGCTCTGGGCTGACAGCTCGGAGCCTGGAGCCTGCTTCGGATTCTGTGACTCCCTCTCTGTCTGCCCCTCCCCTGCTCACGCTCTGTCTCTCTCTCTCTCTCAAAAAAATAAATAAATAAATAAATAAATAAAATATTAAAAAATTTTTTGGGGCGCCTGGGTGGCTCAGTGGGTTAAGCGTCCGACTTGGGCTCAGGTCATGATCTCGCGGTCCGTGAGTTCGAGCCCCGCATCGGGCTCTGTGCTGACAGCTCAGAGCCTGGAGCCTGTTTCAGATTCTGTGTCTCCCTCTCTCTCTGACCTTCCCCCGTTCATGCTCTGTCTCTGTCTCAAAAATAAATAAACTCTAAAAAAAAAAAAAAATTTTTTTTTTTAAATAAATGCGTTAATGAATAAATGCTCTGCTCTCTGCCTGGCATGCTGTCCACCCGTCTGTTATGTGGTTGACAGTTTCTGTGTGACCTTTGATTTCATCGGTGTTTTTTTTTTAACACTTAAGTAAGACCCTATTCCTCACCTCCTTTGCTCTCACCTTCACACTCCATCGCCTGCCGGGCGAGCTCCTGACCCTTCCCAAATGGCCCAGTTGACCCCTCCGGGTTTATCTTTCACTCATTTTACCCACTCCCATCCTGGGTTCCAGACTCTCACTTTATTTTTTTTAAGTAAGCTCTGCTTAAAAGAGCTTCAGCTCAATGACCCCAAGATCAAGAGTCTGTCGCCGGCTCTACCTAAGGTGCCGGCCAGGCGCCCCCAGGCTCTCACTTCTGAATGATCCAGCTTTCTCTTGCCGGCAAGAGTTGTTTCCTCTGGAATGCCATCTCTCCTTCTATTCCTTCTAAACCTCCACCAAAATCTTTCAAAATGCAGGGACACCCGGGTGGCTCAGTTAAGTGTCTCTTGATCTCAGGGTCATGGGTTCAAGCCCGGTGTTGGGCTCTCCATGCTGGGCATGAATACTACTTAAAAAAAAAAAAATCAGTCTGGGGGACGCCTGGGTGGCTCGGTTGATTCAGTGTCTGACTTCAGCTCAGGTCATGATCTCACGGCTCGTGAGTTCGAGCTCTGCACCAGGCGAGGTGCTAACAGCATGGAGCCTGGAGCCTGCTTCAGATTCTGGGGGCTTGGGGGGGGGGTCTCTCTGCCCCCTCCCCTGCTCGCTCTCTGTCTCTGTCTCCGTCTTTCTCTCAAATATAAAATAAAACATAGGGGGCGCCTGGGTGGCGCAGTCGGTTGAGCGTCCGACTTCAGCCAGGTCACGATCTCGCGGTCCGTGAGTTCGAGCCCTGCGTCGGGCTCTGGGCTGATGGCTCGGAGCCTGGAGCCTGTTTCCGATTCTGTGTCTCCCTCTCTCTCTGCCCCTCGCCCGTTCATGCTCTGTCTCTCTCTGTCCCTAAAATAAATAAACGTTAAAAAAAATTTTTTTTTAAATAAAACATAAAAAAATAATAATAAAAAAATTAAAAATCAGTTTGGGCATCGATCTGCGCAGGCTTCCCTGGTCCCCAGCTTGAGCTAAGGGTAGCCTCACTCCCCCCACCCGCCTCTACACTGCCTCGTGTTTCCACCATATGGCAGGTGTCCAGGATTGTGTATTCGTTACAAGGTCTGGAGCTGTGTATTAGTTTCCTATTGCCGCTACAACAAAGTAACACAAACTTCATGGCTTAAAGCAGGAATGCATCGTCTCGCAGTTCTGGAGGTCAGAAGTATAAAATGCGTCTTCCTTAGTTAAGATCAAGATGTCTGCCGGGCTACATTCCTTCTGGAAGTTCTAGGGGAGAATCTGTTTCCTTGTTTTTCCAGCTTCTGGAGGCGCCTGCATTCCTTGGCTGATGGCCGCTTCCTCCAGCTTCAAAGCCAGCAGCACAGCTTTTTCAAAGATTTTAAAAATATTTATTTATATTTGAGAGAGAGAGCGAGAGAGATCATGAGCGGGGGAAGGGCAGAGAGAGAGGGAAACAGCATCCCAAGCAGCCTCACAAACCGAGAGGTCATGACCTCAACCGACATCAAAAGTCGGACGCTTAACACCGACTCCCCGCCCCCCCCCTGCCCCCAGCCACCCGGGTGCCCCATCAAATCCCTTACTCTCTTTTGTTGTCACATCTTCTCTGATTGAGTTCCCTGCCAGGACCTTTGTGATTACAGTGAGCCCACCACAAAAGCCGGGATAATCTCCCCATCCCCAGAGCCTTAATGGTCACAACCGCCAAATCTCCTTTACCACCTAAGGTCACGTTATTCACAAGTTCTGGTGATCAGAGCGTGAACATCTTTGTGCGGGGGGGGGGGGGGGGGTTTAGGGGGTGGGCGTTACTGTGCCCCAGCACAGGTTGTGTCTCTTTCCCCGACTGGAGGGCAGCAGGAAGTGGAGTGAGGCTCATCCCTGGGTACCCACCATCAACCAGCACAGGGCCAAGTCAAGAGTAAAAAATGTTTGCTGAATGAATACGGGAGTCAGGCCAGTGGTACGTGCTGAAACAAGAAAGCTGCCCACATTAGATCTTTGCCCCTGCTCCTGCTGAAAGCCCTCTCGTGTCCTCTCCAAGCCTTTCGTGACTCCGCCCCTGCCTGCGTCCCTCGTCCTGTTTTCCATCCCACTTGCCCACCGTCTTTTTTCTTCAACCACGCTGGCCCATTTTCAGTTCTTGGAACACAACCGGCTCTTTTCCACCTTAGAGCTCTTGGTCGTGCTGTTCCCCACACTATCAATTCCACCGGACTGATAGCTGAGTGAAGACCGAGAGAGCCTGTCTCATTTCTGATGTGTCCTCAGGACCCAGAACAAATTAGATGCTCAACAAATATTTGTGTTCTGTCGGGAGGACTGTCTGTGGAACGATCCTGGAGGCTCTCTCTGGAATTCCTGGCTATGAGCTGACTGGGACAGGGTCACGACTTCAACTTCCTCCAAGGTCTGTACGTGATGTTTCCAGCAAGTCCTGGAAAGTGCTGGTGCCCAAGCTCGGACTGCATTTGCCACACTTCCAACACCACTGTTTCTCTTGACTCTATAAAGAGAGTAAGAGAGCTAGGAGGTGGGTGTCTTTCTAAGATTACAGCCCCCACAGTGTGGCAGCCTGAGCCCAGCCAAGCAGCCCTTGTCGGCAGACATCAAGAGAATGGGCTTGTGGTGCCAGGATGGCTCAGTAGGTCAAGCCTCCTACTCTTGGTTTCAGCTTAGGTAGTGATCTCATGGTTCATGAGATCGAGCCCAGCATTGGGTTCTGCTGTGACAGTGGAGGGCCTGCTTAGGACTCTCTCTCTCTCTCTCTCTCTGTTCCTCCCACTCTCTCTCCCTCAAAATAAAGAAATAAACATAAAAAAAAGGGAGAGAGAATGAACTTCTTTTTATTCACTGATGCTCTGCCTCTATTTCGTTTGTTTATTTATTTATTTATTTATTTTAATGCTCTGCTTTAAATCTCACTTTGTCTTACGCCCTTTGTTAATCTCCTGGCTCTCGCTCTGGGTCCCAGAAATGCAGTCATGTGCTTAACACTCGTGGCCTGCCTCCCAGGAATAGAAGGTGCCTGACCTGCTGAGCACCAGGTTCCCGTCCCAGGTCGGTGATTTTTCCAAACTCAATTATGAATTAAGTTAAACACAGCCGACACGGTTCAGTGCATGTGCTATATCTCTGTGATGTCCCTTGATTTTTTTTTTTTCAGTGAAGTTTAAGTTCTTGAGATTTCTTGCGATGAGATTTCTTTCTGTTGTTAAATTTCCCACCATTTAGTCATACGTTTTTCTACTGATGGCCGTTCCCAGTTTTGAGCTGTCACACTCGATGTTGCAGTAAACGTGCTTACATCTCAAGCGCAAGTTTGACAGTTTCTCACGGGTATGTATCTTCCACCCACAATAGAGATCACTGGACCATGAAGATACCCTTATTTTTTTCTTGACCAGGTATCGCAAAAATGATTCCTCTGGGCACGCGAACTCACTGCCAACAATTTTAAGTCATAACATCTTATTCTGAAACTGTTTAAGAACTTACAGAAATAGTACAGAGAGTCCCTTCGTACCCTACACCTAGCTTGCCCCTCAAACCCCACCATGTGGATGATATCTTAGGTAAATACAGTGCATTGTGGAAGCCAGAAATTGACATGGCTACATTGTTTAATCAGGTACAGATCTGATTTGGATTTTTCCAGCATTTCTTTGGGTTTACATGCATTTTAAAAATGTCTGGTATACAGTTCTATGAAATTTTATCAAATGTGAATATTCCAGTATCCATTGCTACAATCAGGATACAGAAATGTTTCATCCCTACAAGGGACACTCCCTCCTGTTACCCGCTACTAACAGCACGCTTCCCCAAACTTTAACCCCTTGACACTGCTGGTCTGTTCTCTCTCACCACTGTTACCAGATAGAGAATAGGTTCCAAACTCAGGTTCAGCCGCTCGCTGCTGCAAAACCAATACTCTATACACAAGTGATGGTGGGAAAGGGAAGTTTTTATTCAGGAAGCAGGCAACCTGGGGAGCTGGTGGACTAATGTCTCAAAGACCATCTTCCCCGTATTTTTTTCTTTTTCATCACAGCAGTGATCTCGCGTACTCGGTGCGATCCATTAATATTTGTATTCAGCAGTTTGTGTGTACTTGGAACCTCTGAGTCTGTGGAAGTCAGATCTTAATTGAATGTCGACAAGGCAAGAGAAGTGGACGGATTTGCTGTGGGTAAAGTTGGCCAGTCTCTGCCAGTTGACTTGAAGAATATAATTTACTACAGTTTGCAGCAGGTAGATGCCATTGAGGCTCCAAGAGGGAAAGCAATTGTACAAAGCAATACAGTCAGGCAGTGGCAAGAAGGGTCTGGGAACCCATCAGCCTGGCTCCAGGGTTCCTAAGAAGCAGTATAGCCTGGTTTCTAAAACTATAGTCTTGGGGCGCCTGGGTGGCTCAGTTGGTTGGGCGTCCAATTTTGGCTCAGGTCATGATCTTGCGGTTCGTGAGTTCGAGCCCCACATTGGGCTCTCTGCTGTCAGCTTGGAGCTCACTTCGGGTTCTCTTTCTCTCTGCCCCTCTCCCATGTGTTCTCTCTCTCTCTCTCTCTCAAAAATAAGCTATGATTTTTGGAAGCAGCCAATTTGCAAGCCCTCATATCCCATGACTCTCTGGGGCTGCTTCTCCCTCTGTAAACAGGGAGCGGTAGAACGTAGTTTGCAGACCTGTGGTGAGAAATTAGAAATGAAGTAAGGGGCACCTGGGTGGCTCAGTCGGTTGAGCATCTGACTCTGGATTTGGGCTCAGGTCTTGATTTCCGACTTTGTGAAATCCAAACCTGCTTCTGGCTCTGCACTGACAGCGTGGAGCCTGCTTGGGATTCTCTCTCTCCCTCTATGCTCCTACCCAGCTCGCTTACCCTATCTCTCTCTAAATAAATTAACTTTTTTTTTTTTTTTTTTTTTTTTTATGACGAAAGTAAAGCGTGGAGCTGGGGGCCTGGGCCACGACATGTGTTCTAGAAACATTAGTGGTTCTTATCTTTTCTATTACTATCTTGTCCCTCCCTCTGAACAATTCCTAAGGGTGGGCAGCTTTCTGAGCAAAAGAGTTGGGAGAAGGAGGAATAGGGACAGCCCCTAAGGGTGGAAGGTTGACAAGAAAAAAAGCCCTTCTTGGGGCGCTTGGCTGTCCCAGTCCATAGATCATGAGACTCTTGATCCCTGGGCCCTATATCTGGTATAGAGTTTACACAAGCAAAAAGAAAAAAAGCACCTTCCGTTATGTCAGGTGGTGAGAAGTCGCCCTCTGCGAGGTTTGAAGCATTTCTGATCCCACCCCCTGCAAGGCGGAGCCAACGGTGCGCTCTTCCAATGGGGATGCTACATTTAAAAGACCTCCTCCTTTGCATTGGGACTGGAGGGGCGCGCAGGCCTAGTGGCCAATGAGAAGTGGCGTAGGGGCAACGGGGGAGGAGAAATGACCACGCCCCCCTGTGGGCGGGGTGTCAGGCTTTCAATTTGCAACAAGAGGCGGCTGGAGTTTGGGACTCAGCATTTTTGCGATGGCGCTGCGCTGGGGCATCGTGTCAGTCGGCCTTATCTCCAGCGACTTCACGACGGCGCTGCGGACGCTGCCTCGCTCCGAGCACCAGGTCCGCACTCCCTCCGGAATCCTGTGGAAGAGCAGGCCGGGGAACCGGGGCTCCTGGGTCTGAGGGAGGAGGGAGTTAGGATTCCCTAGTCTTTTGGGAGGGTTTTGTTCTGAGCTACTGTGAAGAGAAGAAATTTAGGTACTAAGGGGTCAAATAATCGCTTGTCCCAGATCTCTCTTTCCCAGGACCCGTGTCCAGCCCCCCTCACCTCCTTCCCCAGGACCGTACCTCCCCGCCTCCGCCCTGGGGGATATAGTTTTTCTTACCCGGGGCCTTCTCCATCACCTCTCTCCCAGCCACCTGCCCCGCGCCTGCGCCTTCCCCAGTCCCTCTAGTCTGACCCTAGCGCCCCTCCAGGTGGTGGCGGTAGCAGCCCGCGACCTGAGCCGGGCGAAGGAATTTGCGCGGAAACATGACATCCCCAAGGCCTATGGGTCCTATGAGGAGCTGGCCAAAGACCCGAATGTGGGTGAGTGACAAGGGCCTCCGAGGCCCCCGCGGCGCTGCCTCTAGCTAGGCTGCTCCGTAGGATAAGCAAGGCTCTGCGGGATGGGCCAATCCCTGTGTGCTTCTGGAAGGATCTGGGGCTGGCAGGCAGAACTCTTTTTTTTTTTTTTTTTTTTCAACGTTTATTTATTTTTGGGACAGAGAGAGACAGAGCATGAACGGGGGAGGGGCAGAGAGAGAGGGAGACACAGAATCGGAAGCAGGCTCCAGGCTCTGAGCCATCAGCCCAGAGCCCGACGCGGGGCTCGAACTCACGGACCGTGAGATCGTGACCTGGCTGAAGTCGGACGCTTAACCGACTGCGCCACCCAGGCGCCCCCAGGCAGAACTCTTAAGAACGGGCTTGGTCTGGGATTAGCGGCCTGGTATGAAATTGCATTTAAGGACCAGTCCAGGAGGGGCTTGAGTTTCTAAGAGAGCCCTTTCAGGCTTTAAGTAAGCTCTGGGGCCAGGACTGCTGTGTTCTGGAATGGCCTGGATGGAAAGGCAAGACAGTGTAGTTGCACAGCAGCCTGACCGGAGTTAAGCTGCCTCAGCTGGTAAAATAATGGTATCTACCTCTTGGCGTAGAACTTTGCCCAAGGTCTTAGGATGTTGGGGGCGGGAGCACTACGTTGGGGGCGGGTCCTGGAAGTCCGGGGTGGGCTGGGCTTCTGATCTCTTGACCTTCTCCCTTCCAACTAGAGGTGGCCTACATTGGCACTCAGCATCCCCAGCACAAGGCCGCGGTGTTACTATGCCTGGCAGGGGGCAAGGCCGTCCTGTGTGAGAAGCCCATGGGCGTGAACGCTGCGGAAGTTCGAGAAATGGTTGCCGAAGCCCGGTCCCGAGGTCTCTTCCTTATGGAGGTGAGGGTGCGACCTTCCAACCTCCAATGTAGCGCTTGTCGCCATTACTAAACATGGTTGCCAGTGGACGTTTTTGAAAGAACACAAAGGCAGGGTTTGTCAAGAATTAAGTTGTCCACAAAGTGCACTGGGGTTGGTGTGTTTTCCCGGACGTGGCTGAGCGATGCCATGAAACCTACTAACAACATCTATGAGGAGTGAGAGCCATTGCTTTTGGCCGTTAGCAAACATGGCAGCCTGAAAGATCTTTGCTCAGCTTTTCAAAGAGAGATGCCAGCCGTGAAAATGGCACAGAAGAGCAATGGGCTTACTTTCGGTGGATTTCCAAGGATAGTGGGCAGAAGGCCGAGGGCACACCTACCAACTCTCAAGGTCAAACTGCCTTTGTTTTCGCCCTTATCAGACACGGCTACTTACAGGGGCCATTTGACAGCTTGCAGAATGCCAGTAATTAAGATGGCTGCCAAATGGCAATGGATAGCGCCAGCAGTTAAGATGGCTGCCAAATGACCTCTAGAAGCTATTTTCATGTTAAGGAGTCTCTTGGTTATTAAATGCTACCTCGCTGTAGGTTCTGCCAGTAGTAGCAATGGCTGCCTCTTACCTCCCCAGGTTCTATCTAGCTGCCCTGTCCCCAATATTGCTCCTAGTCTGCGAAGTTCCCTATGCCTCAGAAATAGACGGTCAAGATTTGATAGGGTTACTCAGTGCTTCTGGTTCTCACTGTGCCTGGACAGTGCTAAGATTCTGAATTTATTGCTTCCTCATTTTTATTAGCACCTAATACATTTCAGATCCAACCCTAGGAGCCGGGGTTCATTAGGTGTGAGATACAGGCTCAGATTTCCACGAGCTGCAGATCTGCTACGGTCACAGAAGTGGGCTCTCCCAATGGCCAGTTGCACGGACTTTCGTGGATACAGCACCGGGCGGTTGACACAGCACGGGGGCACCAGCCCAGTGTAGGGGATAGTCAAGGAAGTTTCGTGCAGGTAGGGGCTGACCTGAGCCTTAAAGGAAAAGTAAATTGCACAGGGAAATGGGCCAGAGAGGAAAAGCAGAGTTAAGACTTAAAGAGGACAAGAATGGGCAGATTTCACCTATTTAGTGTGAACTTGACCTTGGACAGACTTTGGAGTCAGAGGACTCTAGACTTCTCACCAGTTCCTAGCTCTGTGATCTTGGGCAAGTAATTTGACCCAACCGGGCCTCAGTTTTCTCGGCTATAAAAGGGACATATGATAGCTACCTGGCAGGGAGATTGGGAGGAATCATTATGCAAAATATGTGTCTTGCCCCTAATACATACTCTGTAAATGGGAATTGATATTAGGCATTGGGGAGCCATGGGCAGGGGGTGGGACAGGGGCAACTCTAGGAGAAGGAAAGATGCCTCTGGGGCCAGGTCAGGGGTGGTCCGAACCGGGGGGGAGACAATGTACCACCACAGACTGGGTGGCTTAAACAACAGAGATTTATTTCCTCCTACTTCTGGAGGCTAGAAGTCTAGAAGAAGTCAGAGGCTAGAAGATATCAGTACAGTTGGTTTTTCCTGAAGCCTCTCTCCTTGGCTCGTTGATGGCCGTCTTCTTGTGTCTAAATGTGGCCTTCCCCATGTGTGTCGCCGTCCTAACCTCTTCCTGTTGGATTAGGGCCCACCGTGATGACCTCATTCCAACTTAATTACTTCTTTAAAACCTGGTCTCCGGATACATTCACCTTGGGAGGTCCTGGGGGGTTAGGACCTCAACATGAATTGGGCGGGGGGCACAGTTGAGTCTATAACATTGGGGGACTGGAGTAATGGTCCAGATGAGAAAAGATAAGGCTAGAGCTGCTCCTATGGGAATGGAGAGGCGAGGTGGAGCCACGGAGAGTTAGGGGCACAACTTGGGGACTGATGGGTTGTGCAAGGAAGGGGGAGGGGCCTTGTTTGGATAGCGGGGAGGAGCGGGGACCCTCTCAAGATTGGGCTGCAGAAGGGAGAGGAACTGGTTGGTTAATTCCTGGGTCCTGACGCCCTTCCTTTCTTTTCATGGTCTTGCTCTCTCCCTCTGTGGTGTGCAGGCCATCTGGACCCGCTTCTTTCCTGCTACCGAAGCTCTGAGGTCCACTCTGTCTCAGGGAACTCTGGGGGAACTGCGGGTGGCTCGGGCAGAATTTGGCAAGGACCTCACCCACCTCGCCCGGGCTTTAGACTGGGCCCAGGCTGGCGGTGGCCTACTGGACATCGGCATCTACTGTATCCAGTTCATCTCTATGGTCTTTGGTGGGCAGAAGCCAGAGAAGATTGTAGCCATGGGAAGGCGCCATGAAACAGGTACCGTCTGTCCCGGACTATACAATGGTGGTAAGAGTCATCCTCTCTCGCTGGGAGCCCTGAGCCGGGAATAAGTCTCCTGGCCCATGAAAATCAGGTTAGACAGCTGGAGGAACTTTCTTCCTGACGTCAAAGAGGATCAGAGTTGAGAGTGTGGGCAGGCCCTGCACTGGGAATTGCTGTGTGATCTTAGCCAAGGGACTCAACGGCTCTGAGTCCTGGTTACTGGTCAAATGTCGACAATAGGGTGGTCGTAGGGGCGCCCGGCTGGTTCAGTCGGTGGAGCATGCAACTCTTGATCTCGAGGTCTTGGGCCTGAGACTCGTGTTGGGAGTGGAGAAGGAAGGAAGGGAGGAAGGAAGATAATACTAGGGTTGTCATAAAGAGTTCATTAACGAAGTCTTTTCAGCTAGCTGGTTCGGCCTCGTGCACGCTGTCGGTGCAACAAACAGAAGGCAGGGCGCAGCGTGCAAGCATTTTTCAAACTTTCGTTTTGTCCCTTGTTTGCTACTGTTCCATGGCCCAGCGTCACCTGATTTCAGAGGTGAGCCAATAGACTATACCTCCTGATGGAAGGAGCTACAAAGTCCTACTGCAGAGGGGCCCTCACAGGGTAAGCAGAGGAATTCTGTGGCCATCTTTGCAAACAGTACCCCAGGAGGCAATGACTAACCAGGAAAATATATATGGGTGAAGGTCACACCCTAGAAAACCTTCTCAGGCTAGTATCTGGCCAACTTTTAGGCTAACCAGTAGCTCTAAAAACAGATTCTATTTATCAGGGCGCCTGGGTGGCTCAGTCAGTTAAGCGTCCAACTCTTGGTTTTGGCTCGGGTCACGATCTCACGGTTCGCGCGTTCAAACCCCATGTGGGGCTCTGTGCTGACAGCGTGAAGCTGCTTGGGATTCTCTCTCTCCCTTTCTCTCCACCCCTCCCCTGCTCAGGCTCTCTGTCTCTCTCAAAATAAATAAATAAAGTTAAACACAATAATTTAAAAATAAGGGTGCTTGGGTGGCTCTGTCGGTGAAGCGTCCGACTTCAGCTCAGGTCACGATCTCACAGTCTGTGAGTTCGAGCCCCGCGTCGGGCTCTGTGCTGACAGCTCGGAGCCTGGAGCCTGCTTCAGATTCTGTGTCTCCCTCTCTCTGTGCCCCTCCCCTGCTCATGCTCTGTCTCTGTCTCAAAAATAAATAAAAACTTTAAAAAATAAATTTTTTTATTTTTTTTAAGTTTATTTATTTTGAGACAGCGAGTAAGTGGGGGAGGGGCAGAGAGAGAGGAAGAGAGAGAGTCCCCAGCAGGCTCCACGCTGACGGTGTGGAGGCTCGAACTCACAATCCGTGAGATCATGACCTGAGCCAAAATCGAGAGTTGGACGCTTAACCGACTGAGCTACCCAGGTGCCCCCCTCTATTATCCCCATTTTATTTTATTTTATTTTTTAAATATTTTTAAGTGTTTATTTTTGAGAGAGAGAGCGTGCACGCACATTGGTGGGGGAGGGGCAGAGAAAGAGAGAGTCAGAGAATCCAAAGCAGACTCCACGCTGTCAGTGCAAAGCCCTATGTGGGGCTTGAACCCACGAACTGTGACGTCATGACCTGAGCCGAAGTCCCACGCTCAACCAACTGAGCCCCCCACGCGCCCCAATTATCCCCATTTTAGAGCCGAAGAAACGGATTCTCCCAAACCTATACAACGGGTATTTGCAGAGGATGATGTTGAGGCTCTGATACATTAAGTCTCCGTCCCTCTCTTTTTCTTTTATTTTGGTAACAGCTTTCCTGAGATAGAATTCGCACACCGTAGAATTTATCCATTCCAAGTGTAGAATTCCATGGCGTTAGTATATCCACAGAGTTGTGCAGTTAACAGGATCCATTTTAGAATATTCTCATCACTCCAAACAAAAAAAAAACCCACCCAAAAACCTCTCCCCACAGCCAGTCCTCCCATGGCCCTGAGCCCTAAGCGGGCACTAATCTCCCTGTCTCGGGGTCCGCCCAATCTTGCACACTTCACACAAGTGGAGCCCGACAGCAGGCCGACTTTTATGTCTGGCTTCTGTCACTTCGCCTGGTGCTTTCTCGCGGCTGCGTTAGAGATGAGACCTCTTGCCCAGGGCGCCCTAGGCAGGCTCTGAGGCCAGGCCTTCTCCCGTGCTGTGCCTTCCGCAGGTGTGGACGACACCGTCACTGTGCTCCTCCAGTACCCAGGAGGGGTCCACAGCAGCTTTACCTGCAGCATCACTGCTGAGCTCTCCAATGTGAACTCTGTGAGCGGTACCAAGGGCATGGCCCAGGTGAGGCGGGACTGGCCAAGCCAGCGGGACTGGTCCCAAGTGCTGGGAACTGGGAACCGGGAACCGTGGCCCCTGGCAACAGGAGTGGGCCCGCTCTGGTTGCTGGAGCTGGCTGTGGGCCTTTTCCCCCAGCACTGCTAAGGAATCCATCCCTGACCACCAGGCTTTGGGATGGGTTTGGCTCTCCGGGCTCCTTCCTGACCGTGAACTTAGTCCGTCAGAAACCCTTAGGCCTGAGGAGAAACCGTTATCGACCGTGCTTAGAGGGCAGCTGTGGCCTTTGGGATTGCTTCCATGACGGGATCTGCGCCTGACCAAAGAGCGGCTTCATTGGGCTTCGTGGGGCCCTGTCGTTAGAAAGAAATCCTGTTCTTAGCAGAAGAGTTTGGGCCTTGCCCCAGACTTGAACTGCAAAATTTGGACCTTGCCCTGGCCACATCTCTATTTCCAGTTTGGCCCAGACTTGGGTATGGAAATAATGGAGGCTTCCCAGGGCTCTGGGGCCAAAAACTCAAGTCACCTAGGAGATAAGAAGGTGCTGGATTATCTAAGTCTCCTCCTCGAAAAGGGGATTCACACACAGATAAGCTGTCTTCACTGGGCCTAAGCATCAGGTGAGAGAGGGGTTTGCCCCGGGGGAGATGAACAGACAGGCTTCTAGTGGGACAGTCATGCTGTTGAACAAATCCCCCAGTGAGGGTGTAGGGGGGCAGGCCCTCCTGAGGTTGGAGGGTAACCAACCTCTAGCCGCCAGGTGTGAGAGGGAGGCCCCTAAGCATCATTAGGCTGGAGCCCCCCAGGCAGCCACCTCTTATCTGTCCCCAGATCCTCAGCCCCTGCTGGTGCCCAACAGAGCTGGTGGTGAAGGGAGAGCGTAAGGAGTTTGCGCTGCCCCCAGCCCCAGGCAAGGAGTTCAACTTTACACATGGAGTGGGCATGACTTACGAGGCCAAGCATGTCCGGGAGTGCCTACGAAAGGGTAAGGATGTGGAGGAGGGGTGAGAGGGTGGCAGGGCGGAGAGAGGCAAGCCTGGTAGGGGAGTGGGCCCCTCCTCACCCCTTGGCCACTCTCCATAGCTGTCTGGAACTACAACTCCCAGGATCCCCTGGGGGCATCCATCTGCACAACCCATGTATTACTTTTGTGCCTCATGGGATTCTGGGGATGGTAGTTCTTTCGATCTTTGAGGCGTGCATAGGAGGGGTCCCTAACTGTACTCTCCCCCAGGCCTGAAGGAGAGTCCTGTGATTCCCCTGGCGGAAAGTGAACTCCTGGCTGACATCCTTGAGGAAGCGAGGAAGGCCATTGGGGTCACCTTCCCCCAAGACAAATGCTGATGCATGCCCCGAATAAATAAAGGCATGGTTCCCACAGAAATCTTAGCAATGGTGGTTTGGTGGGAGCTGGAGCAAGCCCACCCATCAAAGGGGTCACTAGTGAGTAAACTGGGTAGAAGGATGTGGGGAAGGGGAGGAAGGCAGAGTCAGGACCACATTTCTCACAAGTTTTTGGAGCAGACACCTGTGGGCAGATCCTTGGTTTGCCTAGCATAGACTCTGTGACCTTGGGCAAGGAAGAGTGGGTGGGTAGGAGGTGTCCCCAACTGCACTCTGCCGCAGCTCCTCACTGCCCCCGTCTTCTCATCGGTAAAGAAGAGACATACTACCAACCACACTCTGGGGAGGAATAAATGCGATAGTATATGAACAGCCTCCTGCATCCAGTAGGTTCTCAAAAAATGTTAACTGATGGGGGCGCCTGAGTGGCTCAAGCAGTTGAGCGTCTGACTTCGGCTCGGGTCGTGATCTCACAGTTTGTGAGTTCGAGCCCGCGTCGGGCTCTGTGCCGACAGCTCAGAGCCTGGAGCCTGTTTCGGATTCTGTGTCTCCCTCTTTCTCTGCCCCTCCCCCGCTCATGCTTTGTCTCTCTCTCTCTCTCTCTCTCTCTCAATAATGAATAAACGTTAAAAAAAAAAAAAAGCCCTAACACATAAACAACATACATAACCTCGTGAAATTCATTGGCAACAACTAGTCACGTGACCTTGGTGAGTCACAGAGTGTCCAGGAAGTTCAATTCTGCCAGCTTCTAGAAGATTGAGATGGATACATTGGGTTTGCACGAATAATTCTCACTGTGGGCAAACGAGAGGGACTAGATGTCAATCAAATGCGTTTTCTATTCCAAGTCTCTTTACACATCATTCAGGTATCACTACATTGGCTTCAGCCCTGTTTGCTTGGTTTCAATCTTTTGTGTGGCAAACACTGCTGGTAGGAAAGTTTTCACTGGACATATGGCTGCCCAGCTAAAGACTACATTTCCCAGGCTCCCTTGCAACTAGGTCTTACCACGTGAATGGGTTCTGGCCAGTGGGATGTGTGCAGCATCTGCGTTATGGCTTTTTTTTTTTTTTTTCAACGTTTATTTTTGAGACAGAGAGAGACAGAGCATGAACGGGGGAGGGGCAGAGAGAGAGGGAGACACAGAATCGGAAACAGGCTCCAGGCTCCGAGCCATCAGCCCAGAGCCCGACGCGGGGCTCGAACTCCCGGACCGCGAGATCGTGACCTGGCTGAAGTCGGACGCTTAACCGACTGCGCCACCCAGGCGCCCCGTTATGGCCTTTTTTAGGCAAAGAGGATGGCCTCCCTTGCAACCTCTCCCTTCTTGGGACTGGAGTAGAGCTGTGTCGGGCATTGGGTGTCCTCTTCCCCCGCGAGATGGAAACCACGTGTTGCAGATGGTGGACCCACAAGCTAGAAGGCTAGAAGAAAAACACAATTATGGAGGTAGGCAGGCCTTGAGATCCGCAGGGCAAGTTGGTGAACTGGAGACCCAGGAGGGCCGATGTTTAGTTCCAGTCCGAGTCCAAAGGCCTGAGTACCAGGACAGTTGATGGTGTAGGTCTCATCAGAAGGCGGGCAGCTGGAAATGCAGGAAGGGCTGATGTTTCAGTGGGACTCTGGATGCAGGGAAAAAAGCCCATGTCCCAGGTCGAAGGCAATCAGGCAGAAAGAATTCTTTCTCCCTCTGAGGAGGATCGGCCTTTCATCTCATCGGATGGGCTCGCCCACAGCAGGGAGCCTAGTCTGCTTTACCAAGGCACCGATTTAAATGTGAATCGCACCCGAAACACCCGGAGAATGTTCGACCAGATATCTGGGCGCCCTGTGGCCCAGTCAAGTTGACAGAGAAAATTAAGCAGGCAGTCCCTGACACCGGAAATTCACTCCCTGTTAATGTCACCAGGGATTGCATACTCTCTCGGACTGTGACACAAGAGGTCAATCAACTTCACTGTTATTTAAGCCACTCTTACATTAGCCATTGCTAGAGCAGCTGAATTGGGGCGCCACTTCCCAGTTTCCAGAGATATGTCCTGTCCCTGCTTACTTCCCCCGTTAAGAGTTGGAGTCTGCTTGATCTCAGCTTAGGTCTCGACCTCAGGGTCAAGCCCTGCATTGGGCTCTGCGCTGGGCGTGGAGTCTACTTAAAAAAAAAAAAAAAGGGGCGCCTGGGTGGCGCAGTCGGTTAAGCGTCCGACTTCAGCCAGGTCACGATCTCGCGGTCTGTGAGTTCGAGCCCCGCGTCGGGCTCTGGGCTGATGGCTCAGAGCCTGGAGCCTGTTTCCGATTCTGTGTCTCCCTCTCTCTCTGCCCCTCCCCCGTTCATGCTCTGTCTCTCTCTGTCCCAAAAATAAATAAAAAAAAAAAAAAAAAAGAGAGAGAGAGAGAGAGAGTTGGAGTCTAGTTCCTCTTCCCTGAAAATGGAGGGTTCTCATGACTCACTCGTAACCCTTGCCACACAGATGCTCCATGACTTGCGAGGCTGGTGGGAAAGGCACTGCAATTTCTTCCTTGTTCACAGAAACACTTTTTAAAAAGTTTTTTTTTAATGCTTACTTAGTTTTGACAGAGAAAGACAGAGGTGGGGGAGGGGCCGACAGAGAGGGAGACACAGAATCCGAAGCAGGCTCCAGGCTCTGAGCTGTCAGCACAGAGCCCGACACGGGGCTCGAACTCATGAACCACGAGATCATGACCTGAGATGAAGTCGGACGCTTAACCCAGGCACCCTGAAGCTGCAGTGACTCATGAGTTAACTTTGGAAATCACACTGTCATTTCCACAATACCCTACTGGCCACACTGGTTAGCCCTATTCAGTGTGGGAGGGCCCTACACAGGGGCATGAATATACCTGGGGACTAAAGTCATTGGGGACCATCTTGGAAGAGGGTTTCACAGTTCCAAAGTAGCATCCTTGTTATTATAAACAGTTTTGACTTCAGAACTAGCTAAAAAGTTTTCCGGGCCCCTGGGTGGCTCAGTTAGTTAAGCATCCCAACTCTTGATTTTGGCTCCGGTCAGGATTGCCAAGTTGTGGGATCAAGCCCTTCATGGAGCCTGCTTGAGATTCTCTCCCTCTCCCTCTGCCCCTCCCCCACTCGTGCTCTCACCTTCTCAAAAAAATAAAATAAAAAGTTTTCTCCCTCCTGCTCAAAGGCTGCACTGTTGAGAGGTGGGCATCAAAAAGCCCTTTCTTCTTTTCTCTGTAATTAAGGCAAAGGGAGGGCTCATTCATTGGGCGGAAATAACAGGCAAAGATAAAGCTCGCTTCAAAGTTAACAGGAAACACTTTCCCCCAAGGACATGCTTTCTTACAGGGAAACTTTGTTCCCTAGAATCCGCTCCCTCAGTAAAAATGAAACATCCCACTCTTGCCTGTAGGCATTTGAAACAGAGTAGCAGCCTCAATTTCCAATCCTGGTGCAGAGCCTCACATAACGGGTTTAGGGACCACTCCATATCTAGATTCACCTTGTAGTTTCCAAGGACACGAGCACCCGGTTCCTCTTCACAGTCTGCACCTGGTGTTGCCCTGCCCTTCCTGCAGATCCTGTGAGAACTCGACCTTTTCCTTCGTCAAAATGCTCCCTGGTTTCTCTCTTGTGTGGTCTCCATCATCGCAATGGGTCAATAAACTTGACTTTGTCACACTATGTTCCTGGTGGTGTTGGGCTGATGTACTAGGGCTCCTATAATCTTCTATGGCTATGGCTCCCAGCCACCCTTGGGACAGAGATCCCTTCTCTCGTATGCTCCCCCCACTTCATTATCTGACCCCGACCTATTTTCTAATCCGAATTCTCTTGTCCTCTTCTTTTAAGAGGAGATATCATTTCTACGCAGTAAAGTGCACATTGCATACGCACAGTTCCATGAATTTTTCAACACGTGTATCCCCGAGTAATCATCATCTCGATCAAGATACAGCATCTTCCAGGCACCCCGGGTGCCTGTCTTGGGGCCCCTCCCTGCTCCTACCCTGCCAATCTGCTACCACAGGTTAGTTTTGCTATTTTTTGAACTTCATATTCCTTGTCACAAAAACAGCTCCCAGACTCTAATCGTCCAAAACGTCCTGCCTCTATGAGTGAGATTTTTGGCCTCCGATGTTGCTTCTGCCCTGGGAAGGTCTTAAAGTCACCTGAAACTTCCAAAAATACGACATGAATGAATGAATGAATGAATGAATGAAAGTTACAGCTGCCATTGAATGAGTGGCGGGTGGAAGGGCGCCACGACGGGTTCTTACCTGTGGGTGCAGATTAGATAGTCACGTGACAGGGGCCCGGCCTCCCCAAGCAGGTGAGGCAGGTGCTGTCACGTGACCCAACAGCCCTGCGGGGCGACAGCCTGCGGGCCGCCATTTTGCGGGGCGGTCACGTGAGAGCACGCACGTTCAGCGGGGCGCTCACGTGACCAGGGGCGTGCTGCGGCCGCCCGGGCGGACCCGGCGAGAGGCGGCGGCGGGAGCGGCGGTGATGGACGGGTCCGGGGAGCAGCCCAGAGGCGGGGGTGAGGCGGGAGGCAGACGGGCGGGAGGAGGGCGAGCCCCCTCGCCGGCCGGCCCCACGATCCCTCCTGCCGGTCTTGGGGCCGTGCGATCTCCAAGCACTCCGGGGCAGAAACTCCCGGATCGGGCGCTGCCTGCTTCCAGCCCCCTCCCTCCCCGGGGGTTCCCGGCTCTCTGGCCTCCGCGTCCCGATGCCTTTCTGCCTGGCGCTCTCGGACCCCCGAGAAGCTGGAGACCCCAGAATCCCAAGCCCCGGGGCAGGCCCGGGCTTGTCGCCGGCACCACTTCCTGGTGGGAGGGGCGGGTCTCTCCTCTGCCCCCTCAGGCCAGGGGTCTGGATGCATGAAGTGTTCCCTCAACCTCCTCCGCCGGAAGAACGCAGGATACTGGCCGAGGCTCCCTGCCTTTATCTCCACCAGGGACTCAGCTGCCCGGGCCCCTAGGCACTGTATCTACCAGGGACCCAGAAATGCAGGACCCCCTAGTGTCGTCCTCCCTCAGAGATCGTGAGCCACCCTAGTTCCCTGAGTCCCTTAGGACCCAAGAGTCCAGGCACGTCTTCCCTCCTTTCTCCTCTAGGGCCCACCAGCTCTGAGCAGATCATGAAGACAGGGGCCCTTTTGCTTCAGGGGTGAGTCTGAGGTGTGATTATTGCCGAGCGGATTGGAGGAGTGATGCCCCATTCTGATTCTGCACCCTCCACGCTCCATTCCCACTCTAGTTTCATCCAAGATCGAGCAGGGCGAATGGGGGGAGAGACGCCCGAGCTGGCCTTGGAGCAGGTGCCCCAGGATGCGTCCACCAAGAAGCTGAGCGAGTGTCTCAAGCGCATCGGAGATGAACTGGACAGTAACATGGAATTGCAGAGGTGTGGCCCCTGGGCCCCAGGAATCCAGCCACTGGCCCCCTTCTCCCTCACGTCCCCAGAGCCCCGGCTCTCAGGCCCTTCTTCCCCTGGGCCTGGAGTTCGGATCCACAGTCTGCTACTCCCTCAGACCCAGGCGTCCAGGGCCCCCCCACTCTACCCAGCTCCCTGGCTGCGAAGCCCGCCCTTCCTCTAGGCTACTGAAACCCTCCCTCAGGGAGTCATTTTCCCCACTTTCCTGAATGTCCATCTCGTCCCTTTCCCCCATGTTGGCCCGTTCTTTTTCATGACAGCCTAACTCGGGCCTCGGCATCCTTGTCTTCGGTGTGAGGTGAATCCCAGAGTCTCCCCCACGCCCTGCCTGGTCTTCCCTCGGCAGCACTGGCTTTCCTCTTTCCTGCAGGATGATTGCAGCTGTGGACACAGACTCCCCCCGCGAGGTCTTTTTCCGAGTGGCAGCGGAGATGTTTTCCGATGGCAACTTCAACTGGGGCCGGGTCGTTGCCCTCTTCTACTTTGCCAGCAAACTGGTGCTCAAGGTGGGCGGCTGCCGGGCAGCGAGCCCCCAGGGATGCTCCGCTCAGACCTAGGAGGACCTGGGAGTCGTGAGGTCAACCCCTGTGGCAGCCCACTAAGCGCAAAGGGAACGGAGAGGGCTACGGGCTGGTTCGTTGGCTCCTTCAGTTACTCGTGCGGCAGACATTTATTGGGCCTACTGTGTGCCCGACCCAAGAAGCGGCACCCAACAAAGCAGGCTAGGTCCCTGCTCTCGTGGAGCCCACGATGTCTGATGAGTTTGGTGATGTAATTGTGCAAAGTGGTCGGGAAAGACTTCTGAGAGGGGATGACCTCAAAGCCAAAGTTGCAGCGATCTGTGAAGAGTGGGGAAAAGGCATCTGATAGCGGCCCCGGCAAGTGCAAAGGCCCTGAGGCAGGACCAAGGCTGATGCATTGAGGGCAGGGAGGAGGGGGAATGGGTGGGAAATGAGGGCAGATTGTGAGGGGTCCGCTGGGCCACTGCAAGGATGTTAGCTTTGCTCTGAGTGAGATGCGAGTGACTGGGTGGTTAGAAACAGGAGAGTGGGGTGACCTGACTTCTAAATCTAAAGGACTGTTCTAGCAAGCAAAACGTTAATTGTACAATCTAGGCTCCAGGTATGTGGCTATGCACTGTAAAATTCTTTTAACTTTTCTATCAGAAGTTTGTCACGATAAAATATGGGGGAAGCAGGAGCCCAACCATTTTTTTCTGGCCATTGTGGGTAGAAAAGAAAGATTATGGGGCAAAACCTGGGAAATGTGGGAAGGGGGCACCTATAATAGTCCTGCTGAATGATGACTAACCTGGACTCTGGTGGTCGCAGTGGAGGTTGGGGGGGGGAGCAGATTTCTTAATGTGTTTGCCAGATTAATGATGGGGCTTGAATGTTGGATATGAGGTGGACAACAGGGAAGAGACAGCCAGATAGAGGGTGGGAAAGGGAAGTTCAGGTTGTTGGAGAGTCATGGGCAGGGGGGGATGGCTAGTTCTACCTAGTGTGAAGGTCAGAAAACCCCTCTCTGGAGAATGACATCAGACCTGACATTAGAGCTTTGAGGGAGGAGTAAAAATTTGCTTGGTTAAAGCCTGTTTAGGTAGAAGAATCAGCATGTGCAAAGGTCCTGAGGCAGGGAAGAGTTGGTGGGAATGAAGATGTGGAAGAAGGTAAATGAGACACAGAAAAGAAGTGGAAAAATGGAATGCGATCAAGTCAGAGCCTTCATACAGGGCCTTGTGGGCTGAGCTATGCCTTTTGGTCTTTACCACCTGGGGAGCCATGGAAGGTATGTGAGCAGGGCAGTTGACAGTAAAAAGATCCAGTTAACAATTTACGAAGCTCGTTCTGATTATGAGTGGAAAAGAGACTGCAGTGGGGCAGGAGGGGAGGCGGAGATGAGAAAGGCGTCGGGCCACTGTCCCGACAGTGAGGACAAGGCTCAATCCCTAAGGCCTATTCCACTCCCTGCAGGCCCTGTGTACCAAGGTGCCCGAGCTGATCCGGACCATCATGGGCTGGACACTGGACTTCCTTCGAGAGCGGCTGCTGGGCTGGATCCAGGACCAGGGTGGTTGGGTGAGGCCCCTAACCTCCCCCCACCCCCTACTACTCTGAGACCCCTGAGTCCTCCTGAGCCCAACACAGTGCGGTCCTCCCTGACTCTGGATCATCACATGGGGTCTATAATGCATTTCCTCACACGTCTGATCAATTCCTGACTCACCTGGTCGCTCCTGACCTCTCGGTGACCCCATGACCTCTCGGTGACCCCTGACCTCTCAGTGACCCCTGACCTAACTAGTATCTCCTGTTCTCCCTGGTGCCTCCACTTCCCCTGGAATCCGTCAAGTTTTTTGATAACCCTACGACCCCAACTCTTTAGTATCCATTAATCTTAGGCTTTTACCCCTACTCATGCCCTTTGACCTCTCCCAGGCCCCTCTCCCTCCCTGATTCCTCACATGCTGGCGCAGGGGCTCCCCCTTGGCCCAGCTGCTGAAGTGACTCATGTACCTGTCTGCAGGACGGCCTCCTCTCCTACTTTGGGACACCCACGTGGCAGACAGTGACCATCTTTGTGGCCGGAGTGCTGACTGCGTCACTCACCATCTGGAAAAAGATGGGCTGAGGCCACCAGCTGCCTTGGACTGTGTCTTTTCTGCATAAATTATGGCATTTTTCCGGGAGGGGTGGGAATTGGGGGCCATGGGCATTTTTCTTACTTTTGTAATTATTGGGGGGGGGGATGTGGGGGAGGAGAGGTCTGGTGGGGGGCAATAAACCTCTTTCAGGCCACACTTCGGAGTCTGAG